>NC_068928.1:17500681-17803712 GCF_023091745.1 Budorcas taxicolor
TTTTCTGTGCTTTATTTCTTTGCAGTTGACTGGTCTAAGCGTCTCCAATGGAAAGGACCAACTTGTAGTGTTCCATACGAAAGACAACAAAGACCTAATTGTCTGCCTCTTCAGCAAACAGCCAACCCATGAGAGTCGAATTGGAGAACTGGTTGGAGTCCTGGTGAATCATTTCAAGAGGTAAAGTTTGGTTTTTGCTTAACGAAGGCAAGTTTAAAATAGATGAAATCTTTCATCATAATTCTCACTGAACTTGTTTCATGCCAATTTTAACATATTGAGTTATTTTCCTTCTTAAGGACAACTTAAATCATGTGTTTTGCAGAAGGCAAAATTAGCATCCCGGCTTAGTTTCAAGATTAGGAATGATCCTCTGCTTTTCCAGCCTCCAGCTGAACCAACAGTGAGAGATTTCCCCAATGGCGATTTCTTCACTGCCAATCCAAACGTAATTAAATCCAAAAGACAGAAAACTTACTTTACATTCTTAGCATCACGGCTTCTCATTTATCCCGAGTATAATCAGTTCAAGTATCTGCTATGAATATAAACAAATTAGAAGGCAGGTGTAGGATGACATGTGGGTCCACAAAGACTAAAGGAATTCTAAGAAGCAATTACCTCTGCAAAAACATGGAGTCAGGAGGGAATGCGGTATTGTCAGAGAACTTCATAGTAAACCTCGATGATGCCTAGTGTGATTGTGTATGTCTATGTAGTGAACAGTGATGTGAGAAGGAAAAACAGGGAACAGATCCTGATGGTGATGGTGTTCAGTGAGTGGATAACTCTAAGTAGAGGAATTTTGTCTGGTTATTTATTGAAGTTGTTTTAGAGGTGGAGTTTTTTCTCTAAACAAAGGCATATTTAGTGTCTGATGTTCACACATGTAATTCTGTGGTGTTCCTTTTTGCTAATAAATGCATGGAGAATAATTTTAGAAGTGAGCTGCAGAGGTCATTTATTTTATGCTTTTAAGCCTTGTGTTCTAGACCAAAACAGATCTTTCAATATCTTATATAATTAAATGCTTTCAAATGGTATAAGTGAAATGATGTTGAGTGGTCACCTGGTGGAAAAAAAGAATCTGACTAAGGAATTACCAAAAGATAACAATAAATATATAGGCCTTTGAAAAATTTCCTCCTATCTGCCAAATGAAGCGAAGAGAACTACTGAAGGGTTTTGAATGTAAGAGAAAGTCATGGAGAAGTCATCTCTACAGTAAAGTCTATAACTCAAATAAGCAGGTCCATTTCCTCTTCATATGTAGTTGTAGCGAAAGATGGATAGCCAAAAGGGATTTTAATTTGTTACCTTTCATTGGGATGCCTGTACTACTAAAAAGTTTTTGCTTGGGACGTTTAAATATTTTTGCTCAATCTGAGTCCTTGTTTCTTAATTTCTAACTCCTGTTAAATGCCTCTACACGTGGTGGAAATATATGAATCTAGTTCTGGAATCCATCAACGGCTTCCTTGTCCTAGCATATTGTCTGAGACACCTTTCTGTCTTTAATATATGTAAGAATTTTAAATGTCCTTAAAATGTATAAATGGAGGGAAGGGAAGGCTGTCAAGCTACTGGGATTTTTAAATTATTCCTTGTGTATTTTTTATTGAAGTATATTGATTTACAGTGTTTCCTGTATAGATTTACAACGAAGAGATTCAGTTACACATGCATATAGACCTATTTTTTTAAGATTCTTTTCCTTTATAGGTTATTACAAACTACTGAGTATAGGTCCCTGTGCTCTACAGTAGGTCCTTGTTGGTTGTCTCTTTTATAAACAACATGTATATCAGTTAATCCCAAACTTCAAATTTGTCCCTCCTTTACCTGCTTTCCTCTTTGGTAATGTAAGTTTGTTTCCTGTGTCTGTGAATCTGTTTGTTTTGTAAATAAGTTCATTTGTATCACATTTTAGATTCCACGTATAAGTGATAGCATATTGGTATTTGTCTTTATCTGACTTGCTTCACTTAGTATGTTAATCTTTAGGTCTGTCCATGTTGCAGCAAATATAGTTATTTCATTCTTTTCATGGCTGAGTAGTGTTCCATTGTGTATTGTGGCACGTCTTTATCCATTCCTCTGTTGATGGACATTTAGGTTGCTTCCACATCTTGGCTGTTGTAAATAGTGCTTCTGTGAACATTGCAGCATATGTATCTTCTCGAATTGTTGTTTTCTCCAGATATATACCCAGGAGAGGGTTTGCAAGATCCTATGGTGGCTCTATGTTTAGTATTTTAAGGACCTTCCATTCTGTTCTCCATAGCGGCTGTACCAATTTACATTCCCACCAGCAGTGTAGGAGGGTTCCATTTTCTCCACACCCTCTCTACCATTTATTATTGGTACACTTTTTAATGATTGGAGAAGGAAATGGCAACCCACTCCAGTACTCTTGCCTGGAGAATCCCACGGACAGAGGAGCTTGGTGGGCTACGGTCCACGGGGTCACAAAGAGTCGGACACAACTGAGCGACTTCACTTCACTTTTTAATGATGGCCATTCTGATCTGTCTGAAGTGGTACCTCACTGTAGTTTTGATCTGAATTTCTTTTATAATTAGCAATATTGAGCATCTTATGTGCCTTTTGGCCATTTGTATGTCTTCTTTATAGAAATGCTTGTTTAGATCTTCTGCCCATTTTTTGACTGGGTTTTTATACATATATATATATTGAGCTGTATAACCTCTTTTTGTCGTCTTCTTTTTTTCTCTTTTTTGATGTCCTTATCCTGTGTTCCTAATTCTATGAATTAAGAACTAAAGTACAAATGAGAGGGGGGAAAAATCCTTCTGTCTGCTCCTAGAAAAATATGCTTGGAAATTTTGATTTAGAACTAAAGTCGACTTGCTATTGGCTTCTTGAGAAAAGGTTAATTTGATTTTTTTTCCCTAGCTGTTTTTCTTTATTGTCAAGTATCAAAGCATTGTTGTAACTTTGAAAATCATATTGTATTTTATAAGCATAATGATGTGGCATGTAATCTTTCTTGTCCCTGGGTTACTTTTGTAAATCCAAGGGTGATAAGAATTTAACTCCAGACCAGTACTTTATCTTTAAGAGAATTTCCTTAAAGTACATTCTAAGAAGTTCTCTAGTTGAAAGTTGGGAGGAAAAGGCCCAAAATAACAAAACATACCATTGATAGACTGAATCTGAACAGGAGTCACTGTCTTTAAAACTTTTAAAGAGAGAGGATTAGGGCTTAAAGTCCATGAACAAAATGCGAGCCACGTATCAGAACAAGGGGTTAGGACAGGGACTCCCTGAGTTCAGGAGATAGAGACAAGAGCCTGGGAAGATCAAGGCAACTGAAGTTTTCAGGACAGATTGCCAAAGAGGAAAGCAGAGCACAGAGAGGAAATGCTAGAGATCTGTGTAGGATCCCCCTCAAGTTCCAAATAAGTCTTAAAAGCAAGACCCAAGGGGATCAAACTGCTACCAAGTAGTTTAACTATGTTCTAGAACAGAGCTCAAGAATGTTTATAGCAATGTACAAGTATCCACCTCCAGCAAGGCAGAATTCACAGTGTCTGACATCTAATCAAAAATTACTAGGCATACAAATAGGCAGGACGGTGCAATCCAGTACAAGGGAGAAACCATTATCCAGTGGAAACCAACCCGCAACTGACAAAGGTGTAAGAATTAGCAGACACAGACATGAAAGCAGTTATTATAACTAAATTTCAGGTGTTCAAAAGTTAACTAAAGACATGGAGAATATTTTTTTAAAGAGATTCAAATCAAACTTCTAGATGAAAAATACATTGATGCATGAAATATTTCATGATTAAAAACAGAGACAAAAATGATGACGCTTATGGCTTTCTCCTCTACCTAATGAATTTCTCGTGACCATCTTCTCTCACAAATTGAAGCCAGCCCTTTCCTGACATTTTCCCCCATGCTAATCTGAAACTGAATCCAGCTAAATATAGATTAGCCTTACTCTCATCTCCTTCAGTCTTTCCCTAACCTGGACCCATTATTTCTGCCTCTGAGAGAACTCACCCACACATTTCACATTTTCTAAAACATTTGAAGACAGTCTTTTAATGAAGTATATTCTGAGGTGTGACATTTACAATATTGAACAACCAGCATGGCTCAGAAACCATTCAGCACAGACACCCTTCAGAAACACCTGATCCAGCCATACCAGCAAGTCCTGGCTACATTGCACAGACCAGAAATTACACCAAAGAAGAAAAGAAGGGGGCCTGAAGTCAAATATGTTTAGAATTCCCTGATGAAGTTTTAAATAGGTTTCTTTACTGCAGTACTTCCCAGAGCTTTTTATTAATAATAGGCTTTGTTCATTTTAAATACAGCCAATTAAAAAATTGTGTTACACACACACACAGTTATGTATGTGCTACGTTGCTTCAGTCGTGTCTGACTCTTTTGCGACCCCATGGACTGTAGCCTGCCAGGCTCCTCTGTCCATGGGATTCTGCAGGCAAGAATACTGGAGTGGGTTGCCATTTCTTACTCCAACAATTATGTATATTATAAGCCATATCCAGAAAGACATTCAGGAAATGAGTAATTCTGTTTGTCTCTGGAGAGGGGAGATGGGGTACCAGGAGAAAGAAGTATGGGAGGGAGATTTATTTATTTTTCATTATAAACCTTTGGCAACAAATACATGTATTACTTACCTAAATTTTTTTCATTTAAACAATAAAACATGCTGCTTTTTAGGTATATTACAGAAGGCCCTAAATTTATGGCTATTTTCCTTTCCTGTTTAGAAAAGTGAAAAAGAACAAAAGAGCTTTCTAAGCAAATGGTTTCTCTCATGGCATTGAATATGTTGAAATAAACGCAAATAAAACCTCCTAGAAAACTACTGTTTTGTGGGGTCCCATTGTGTAGGTCACATGACGCTGAGGTGAGGTTTCTTTGTCTGTGGTGTTTGTCCCAGTGGTTTCCCAGGCCAGTTTGCTTTGCAGAGGTGATGAAAGTGGCTGACTTGACTTTTGGTTTGTATCTCACACTCAGCAGTGACTACCTGCTGGTAGTGAGCTTTTCTGCCCACTAGTAAACAGATGGCCTCACGTTGGCTGCCCTGACTACAGAGTCACCAGAAACTCTGCAATATTAAGCTGTCAAAGGACCCATCTGCCCTAAGCAGCTGTCCAGGCATTTGCCTGTCTGGATGCTGGAAACCTCAGTATAACCCCAGTCTTAGGCACAGAAACTTCTGTTTTCCCCATTCTATTTCTGTGGATGCAAGCCAGGAGTCAGCGCCATCTGCTTCTTGCCTTTCATAAGCAGTCTCTTTAATATCTGCATGGGGGTTCTTTAGTTGTGGCACAAGAACTCTTAGTTCCAGGATGTGGGATCAAGTTCCCCTGCCAGGGATTGAACCTGGGCCCCCTGCATTGGGAGCACAGAGTCTTAGCCATTGGACTATCAGGGAAGTCCCTTGCTTATGTTCTTCTTAACCCACACTTGAACTATGGGTAGAATGAGACTTACAAGCAGGCCATTGGCAGGGGGGAGACGAGGCCTCCTGAGCAGAGGTGAAGGGGAGGGGCGAGGCCAGCTCACAAAGCCCTCTGCTCCTGGCCCTGTCTGTCCTGCTCACGCCTTCCTGCTCCTCCTCATTCCCCACGCTCCTCCACCCCTGAGCTCAGATACCCATGTTCCTAGCTCTCAATCTGTATTCCCAAACTGTTTTCCTTGAATGCCTGGCTACTAATCAGAGTAGTTTATATTCCTACTAAAAATATGTAAGTAAGAGAAAGATCCCATGGACTGTAGCCCTCCAGGCTCCTCTGTCCATGGGATTCTCCAGGCAAGAATACTGGAGTGGGTTGCTGTTCCCTTCTCCAGGGCATCTTCCTGACCCAGGGATCAAACCCAGGTCTCCTTCTTTGCAGACAGATTCTTTACCATCTGAGCCATCAGCGGAGCTAATAAAAGAAAGACAGTTGAAAATAATGTAGATAGACAACTATAGTCGTCCCTCAGAATCCAGGGCACATTGGCTCAAAGACCCTCCGGCGGAAAAATCCACAGATGCTCACGTCCTGTAGTCCACCCTCAGCATCCACAGTTCTGTATCCATTAATTCAGCCAGCTGGGGAATTGTGTATTCCTCATTGGAAACAACCCTGGTGCTGGGAAAGACTGAAGGCAAGAGGAGAAGGGGCTGGCAGAGGATGAGATGGTTAGATAGCGCCACCAACTCAATGGACATGCATTTGAGCAAACTCCAGGAGATAGTGTAGGACAGAGGAGCCTGGCATGCTATAGTCCATGGGGTCTCAAACACTCAGACACAACTTAGTGATTGAACAACAACAAATAGTATCTACTGAAAAAAACAAAAAAATCCATATACATAAGTAGACCTGGGAAGTTCAAACCTGTGTTATTCAAGAGTCAGCTCGACAGAAGGTTTGTTAATTGAATTATGGTCCATCTCCTGAACACAGTATCGGGGCCATTTAAAATGATAATTATTGGGACTTCCCTGGCAGCCCAGTCGTTAAGTCTCTGCACTTCCAGTACAGAGGGCGTGGGTTCCATCCCTGGTCAGAGAACTAGAATCCACACGATGGAGCCAAAAAAAAGGAGAAAATGATCATTATCAGAGTCCTCTGATTCATGGTGATGGAAAAGTGAGTGACCACCGTTCACCCACCTTTGCTTTCCAATAGAGATACAGGTACATGAAAACATAGAAAGAGATGCCACTGTCCTTACTAGTACTGGAAACCAGACACATTGCTCAACCAGATGCCTGCTCAGAGGGCCATCCTTCACACCTGTTCACGTGTCACCTATCAGGCCTTCTCTGCCATCCTGTAGAGAAGAGCAGTTCACCCACCACAGTGCCCCCTGACTCCTACCCTGCTAAGTTTCCCCCATGGCTTTTATGTCCATCTGACGCTCTGTCTTTAGTTGCTTATTTATTGTATATATTCCAACTAGAATGCAAGCCCCAAGTCAGCAGGGACTGTATTGTTCACTGCAGTTTCCCTAATGTTCAGAACATTCCTGACACTCAGAAGACTCCCAGGAGATAATCGGTGAAAACAGAGGCTGACTGCTATCCCCCTTGGGCCAAAGGATACTTCTAGGCCTTTCCCACCACTCTGTGCATCTTGTCCACCAGAGGATGGTAACTTAGTCCTCCTTCTGTAGGAAGGAAAGGAAGAGCCCTGACATTTTCCTTCCCCTTATGAACACCTCTCATCTTCTACCAATTGCAGGATTACCACTCTAAGCAATGCAGTACATCTGGTTACAGAAGTGAATAGGTATTTCAGGATAGTAAATTAGCAACTGAAAGACCTATGGGCTGAAAGAGCCATGGGTATGTTGTATGCTGGGAGTTGGAGCTTTACATTTACTTTAAAAAAATATGTAAGTAGTAATTTATTTATTTTAAAAAAAAAATAACTAGAAATAATTTCAAACTCTCCTTGTCAGTAAGCTGACAAGGAAGCAAGATAGAGGGATTTCTGCTCAGATCAGCAGCTTCATAATAAGTAAAAGACGTCCACATCTAGCGGTTGTGTCCATAAGCTGGCTCTCCAGCTGAAAAACTGAGAAATGGGACTTCTCTGGTGGTCCAGCGGTTAGGAATCACCTGCGATTGTAAGGGACATGGGTACGATCCCTGGCTCAGGAAGATTCCACATGCTGAAGAGCAACCAAGCCTGTGTGCCACAGCTACTGAGCCCAAGCGCCCTGAGCACCCTCGAGCCCAGGCTCTGCAACAAGGGGAGCCACCGCAGTGAGGGGCTCCCACACTGTGACTGTAGAGCAGCCCCCACTTGTCACGACTAGAGGAAGCCCACCCAGAGCAACAAAGACCCACAGCAGCCAAAAACAAACAAATATTTTTTAAAAGCTGAAAAATGAATTCTAGCTTCAAACAGGTGGACCATAAGAAAGACTCCAAAAAATCCATATGCCCTTCTTGTGTGAAAACACCAGAACTGTCTCCTTATTTATGAGACCTATGGAGAAAGTCAGTAGCAGTGAGATAGATATAGACGACAGCCTTAAAAGAAAACGAAAAGTGTGCTTCCGAAAAGTATTATAACAGAAAACTCACATTATAGAAACGATAGCCTGAATAAAACGTAAGAAAGCAAGGATTCTGCATAAACAGACCAAAGCTTGCACGACACACTGAGATGAAGAGGGGCAAGCTGAGAAACAAAAACGTCCAATGATTTGAATGAAATGAAAGATACTGAAAAATTTAAAATGAATATGCAGCAGTGACACAATTGGTATTGCAGAAAACAGAATTGATATGAAAGAAAAGTTTAAGACAGTCTCTTGGTATACAGAGGAAGGGCAGAGTAACAAAGAAGTTGACAGATATGGAAGACGGAGAACAAAAGGTTTACATTCAAATAATAGGTGTACTTGGAAAAGAGAAACACACTGAGCAAAAGTAAGACTTGTTTTATTGATTTTAAGAATACATTTTTTTAAATTTTAGCATCTCTGAAATTGGGATGCGACTTAGCATTGGTGGATTCTTATAGTGATAATGGGCAACATCTTAGTGATACACAAAGGATGCATCTTACAGGGAAGGCATCATATATTCAATAAAATGTGTTAGTTTAAAACGTACTAGAAGAAAATCTTCCCGTGTCAGCATAACAAGATTGTCACCATGTGGGTGAGATGCCTATCCCAGGGGCAGTCACTTTGACCAGAGAAGTGGGTCATCTCAGAATATGAAAGTCTTCAGTAAGACCAGGGCAAGAACCTCTTTGGGGACAGGGCAAGATAGAGCTGGGTGGGAACGTTTGGAGGTGAATTATATGAGGCCAACATTTCGCAAAAGAAGCAGAAAGTGACGCTGGGCAGAAGAAACAAATAATGCAGCATTGTTACTCATTTGGAAAACATAGAAACCATAGAAGTCCATCAAAATAGACATGGTTAAACATATTATGGTATTTCCTTACAAAGAAATAGCATTTGCCATGAAAAAGAAAATAACAGTCTTTATCAGGGTTCCTTAAAGTGTGGGTGGCATCTGCACTGGAATCACCTGGAAGTGCTTATTCAGAAGGCAAATCCCTGGACCCCTTCGATCAGTAAATCCTAATTTCTAGGAATCTACACCCTTAGTGAGCTACCCAAGCAATTCCTGTTGGATTCATGAACTGACTTAGAAAATGGCCAGGATGAACTTATGATATTTTCCTATGGTCATTGTGACAAAGGTAGCATTAAAAAAAAAAGCAAACCACTAAACCTTTGTGCTTTTAAAATGATTATTATCAAATCAGGCGCAACAATAGCATCCCCTCGTATCCCAGGGAAGAGAGGCAGGGTGAGGAATGGTCTGAGGTTCAGAGAAAGGAGTGAAGGAGGGTGGAGATGAGAAATGAGATGAGAATTGGCAGAACCAGCATTCTCTCTGCCACCTCTGCTTGCCCCAGAAAGAGCCACCCGTCACTCTAAGCAGTGGTCTTTAGTGGCCCTACAAAGCTTGCTATTAGGACCTGCCTCCCCATTTCCAGATGGGATACCCCACCTGCAAGTAACAGGCCTCCATGGACTGAACTTAACCCATTTCGATACAGTCTTGCCCATCTGCTGTACACAAAAGAACACAGAGCAAAGTCTTAAAAGCTTTTCAGTGTGACTACGGCAGGACCAAAATCAAACAGCATTAAGGTGTATCAGCTGCTGAGGATGGTGAACCATCCTCAGCACCGACTTCCCATTTCTTTCTCCCTGCACTGTGCTATCTGTCTTGAGAAGCAGCTGCCCTTGGACCAAAGCCCTCTCTGAGCACATGCAGAGGTGCGCAGTCATCCTCAGCTTTACCTGCTCTTATGATGGAGATTTACTGAAGACTTTTGTGCAGATCAAAGATACTTATTTGCTTTATGACATAGCCATCTTTGCCTTTCATGTTGAAAGAGAAAATCCAGAAATACTGGAAAACTGCTCATCTTTTCAGCATGACTGCAGGGAGATATGGTACATTTAGGGTAATCGCATTACTTTTTTGAAGGCCCGTAAGCTTCCCCAGGGGCTCGGTAGTAAAGAATCCGCCTGCAATGCAGGAGACACTGGTTCAATCCCTGGGTTTTGAGAAGATTCCCTGGAGGAGGAAATGGCAACCCACTCCAGTATTCTTGCCAGGAAAATCCCATGGACAGAGGAGACTGGCAGACTACAGTCCGTCTATAGGGTCACGAAGAGTCTGACAGGACTAAGCAACTGCGAACTTGCCCAGCTCTGAACGTTGCAATATGTATTCATGTGGAGATTTTCCTGTGAAGTTTTTGTGAATTCACACCCTGGTTTGTGCTGTTGGGACTTTTTCCTAAATTGTCAGATAGAAAATTTAAATGAACGGGCTTTTTTTTTTTTTTTAAGCTTTCTTCATGTGTTTATTTCAAGTCTTATCGACTGTATAGGAAGCATAACTACTTAACCAGGTATTTCATCTGAAACAAACGCTGTTGTATTTTCATACGATCATTCAGCCTGCGTTCTCCATGCGTTCAGCTGCAGGTCTGCCTGTGGGGGGTGGAAAGGATACAAAGATGGACCGTGTGATCCTTTTCCTCAGATAGCTCTCAATCTCACGGGGAAGATGGGATGGTGTGTACACTCCATTGCCTGAGACGAGCTGCGACAGGGCCAGGCCATGGAAGCGCAGGGGATGACCTGATCATCCAACTGGGTCTCCAAGGCTGGCTGGAGTTTTATCAATTGGGATGGGGCAAGATGTTCCCCAGCGAAGTGAACAGAATATGCAAAAGCTTAGTGGAAAGAAGCAGCTGAAGCAGGACCCCAAGCTAATGAATTTGAACTTTATCATATAGGTTATAGGGAGAACGTAAGTATTAAATTATATAATGCTGTGACTTTCTTGGTGGTCCAGTGGTAAAGAATCTCCCTGTCAGGGAAGGGGACACAGGTTCAGTCCCTGGTCTGGGAAGGTTCTGCAGGCTGAGGGGCAACTAAACCCATGTGCCACAACTGCCGAAGCCCATGCGCCCTAGAACCTATGTTCTGCAACAAGAGAAGCCACTGCAGTGAGAAGCCTGTGCCCACAACGGAGGGCGGCCCCCACTCGCTGCAACCTGAGCAACAAAGACCCAGAGCAGCCAAAACTAAATACATAAGTTTTAAAATATATATATGTATATACACCAGTGAGTCAAAGCCTAATAACATGTTGCTGCTGCTGCTAAGTTGCTTCAGTCGTGTCTGACCCTGTGCAACCCCAGAGACAGCAGCCCACCAGGCTCCCCCGTCCCTGGGATTCTCCAGGCAAGAACGCTGGAGTGGGTTGCCAGTTCCTTCTCCAATGCATGAAAGTGAAGAGTGAAAGTGAAGTCGCTCAGTCGTGTCCGACCCTCAGCAACCCCATGGACTGCACCCTACCAGGCTCCTCCATCCATGGGATTTTCCAGGCAAGAGTACTGGAGTGGGATGCCATTGCCTTCTCCAAATAACATGTTATCTCCCCTATTAAATGACATTTCCATGTTAAATGACATCATCTTCCATGTCAAACATGCTCAGGAGGGCAAAACAATTGTCCACTTAAAAGGGAAATGGAAAATTGGAGACGCTAGTTGATATACATTTGTGGCCCCCATATGCCAAAAAGAATGGATTAAATGGAGAAAGAACTAGTACAGCAGAGGGTAGAAAGACAAGTGCGACTCTCAGTAATAAAACTAGAAATTAAACGTCCTCAAAGGAGTAACAGCGATGGCAAAATTCCTTAGTGTTTTTAACTTCCCTGCCGTTAATTTGGTTACCCAAAATATATAGTTATTAGCCAAAAAAAGATAATCCCTAAGATTAGCAGGACCTAGATTTTTGCCCCCAGGAACAGCAAGGAAGTAAGAGGTTTACAGGAGCTTCGCTGCATTCTACAGCCGTTTTTCAGGGAGAGAAGCTTCTCCAGGGGTAGATGGCAGTAACACTAAATAGAGGGAGGAGGCGCTGTTTGGTCTGTCCAGCAGCCCCTTCTTCTGGAGCTCCCTGTCCCCTGTTTCACCTCCATGGTTCCCACCAGGGGCACCACAGCCTCGCATCCCTGACTCCCTGGCAGAGATGAATAGTGCAGGGGTGGCACGTGGCCCACGCTGCACCGCTTCTCCCTTCCTCGAGATCGCTGGGCCTCAGTCCAGAGAAGACGCACAGGTCACTGCCTCTCCAGACACCCAGGGGCTGGGGCAGCCACATTTCCAAAGGTGAAGAAAGCTGTCAGCCACCACAGCATGGCTGACCCACAGAGAAGCAGAGACAGCGGTAAAGGAGAGTCCGATGGATCCGGGGCCCATGTCGGCTGAAATGCACCGCCAGCCTCCCTGTGACCGTCACACTGTATGACCTTGTTTGACACTAGATCGTGTATGATTCGAAGAAGGCTGACTTGTCAAAAGTCAGTTCACCATCACACATGTGGTTGACAGGTCTGTACTGTAGGTACACTTGGAAATTGTTAGGCAGGTGAATATTATGTGAGAGTAGATTTTTTAAAAAAATTCAATTCACCTAAAGTCAATTTGCCAAGTGGCCAGTTCACTGAATTTGCAAAAATTTGCATAGTTACCAAAACTTAGTTTCAAGGAATATCCTTCTTGAATTAATTCCCTGTCGTAGCATTTTAAGGCATGTTGAAGTTAAAGAAACTAAGGGTCTCAGATTGGCTTAGTGTTTTCGTGAAATTTAGCTGAAAACTGGACTTTACTCTATTTGCACATGTGTTGTTTGGCATTTACTTAGAACTCTTAGGGAGGGGTGTCCTTTTGTTAGGTCCTTCAAAGAACTAACAAGCATGTTTTATATAATCATTGTGCTCTTAAGGGCCTCAAAACCCCATATAGCCGTTCCCAAATAGCAGTATCAGATACTAGGGTCTGACTGTCACGGAGAGGCACCTCCATTTCAGGTCATCCAGACTCAGGCTTTTCCTAGAAACTGGCACCACCCACTTTCCATAGCAGATCTTAAAATACAAAGCAGCTGTCAGAATCCACAGATTTTAGCATTTCTTTATGGGAAATTTAGCTTATACTAAATCTTCAAATTTTCCTGCAGTTATTTTCCATTTGACATTTAGTATTCTTCCATCAGGTTTGCCCAACTGACTAATTTATCTCATTTACCAACTTACCAGTTTACCAAAAATATGTTCCTTTTGACCCTTTATAAAAAGTTGACAATGCTTCAGCTAGATGAGAAGGTGATTAGTAGCTTTTGAGAATTTCCAGGAAGTGTAATTGATCAGTTTTCATGACAGTTTAAGGAGGAGTCCTTTTGTTACTGGCCCTGCTGTTGGAGCTGGAAGTAGCTGAAACAGGAAGAGAGGAGTGTGTGTGCAGCCATGCATTTGGGTGCCAGTCTGGGGCTTGCTGCGGGCGGCGGGGGGGGGGGGGGGGGGGGGGGCGGGTGGTGGTGGGCAAAAGGGACAGGCTGATAGGTGAGGAAGAGCCAGGCAGCCCAAGAACCATAAGCGTCCAGCCAATCCATCCAATAAAAACTGGATAAACAAAAAACAGGTCTGTGAGATATGCTGATTTATTGTTCAGCATATTACCCTTTGGTGAATTCACCATTTGACAATTTTCTTTTCCTCAGTGAGATCCTGGTTCATAACAAGTTCCCCCTCACTTAAGCTATAGGAATTGGGTTTCTGTCCTTGTATCCAAGAGATGTGGTTTAGTCACTTAGTTATGTCTGACTGTTTGCGATCCCATAGACTATAGCTCACCAGGCTCCTCTGTCCATGGGATTCTCCAGGCAAGAATACTGGAGTGGGTTGCCATTTCCTTCTCCAGAGGATCTTCCCCACCCAGGGATCCAACCTGGGTCTCCTGCATTGCAGGCGGATTCTTTACTAACTGAGCCATCAGGAAAGCCTGTATCCAAGACAGTCCTAATGCAGTGCACTCAGTTCAGTTCAGTCGCTCAGTCGTGTCCAACTCTTTGCGACCCCATGAATCGCGGCACACCAGGCCTCCCTGTCCATCACTAACTCCCGGAGTTCACTCAGACTCACGTCCATCGAGTCGGTGATGCTATCCAGCCATCTCATCCTCTGTCGTCCCCTTCTCCTCCTGCCCCCAATCCCTCCCAGCATCAGAGTCATTTCCAATGAGTCAACTTTTCACATGAGGTAGCCAAAGTACTGGAGTTTCAACTTTAACATCATTCCTTCCAAAGAACACCCAGGGCTGATCTCCTTTAGAATGGACTGGTTGGATCTTCTTACAGTCCAAGGGACTCTCAAGAGTCTTCTCCAACACCACAGTTCAAAAGCATTAATACTTCGGCACTCAGCCCTCTTCACAGTCCAACTCCCACATCCATACATGACCACTGGAAAAACCATAGCCTTGACTAGACGGACCTTTGTTGGCAAAGTAATGTCTCTGCTTTTGAATATGCTATTTAGGTTGGTCATAACTTTCCTTCCAAGGAGTAAGTGTCTTTTAATTTCATGGCTGCAGTCACCATCTGCAGTGATTTTGGAGCCCCAAAAAATAAAGTCTGACACTGTTTCCACTGTTTCCCCATCTATTTGCCATGAAGTGATGGGACCAGATGCCATGATCTTCATTTTCTGAATGTTGAGCTTTAACCCAACCTTTTCACTCTCCTCTTTCACTTTCATCAAGAGGCTTTTTAGTTCCTCTTCACTTTCTGCCATAAGGGTGGTGTCATCTGCATATCTGAGGTTATTGATATTTCTCCTGGCAATCTTAATTCCAGCTTGTGCTTCTTCCAGCCCAGTGTTTCTCATGATGTACTCTGCATATAAGTTAAATAAGCAGGGTGACAGTATACATCCTTGACGTGCTCCTTTTCCTATTTGGAACCAGCCTGTTGTTCCATGTCTAGTTCTAACTGTTGCTTCCTGACCTGCATACAGATTTCTCAAGAGGCAGGCCAGGTGGTCTGGTATTCCCATCTCTTTCAGAATTTTCCACAGTTTGTGGTGATCCACACAGTCAAAGGCTTTGGCACAGTCAATAAAGCAGAAATAGATGTTTTTCTGGAACTCTCTTGCTTTTCCCATGATCAGCAGATGTTGGCAATTTGATCTCTGTTTCCTCTGCCTTTTCTAAAACCTGCTTGAACATCTGGAAGTTCACGGTTCAAGTATTGCTGAAGCCTGGCTTGGAGAATTTTGAGCATTACTTTACTAGTGTGTGAGATGAGTACAATTGTGTGGTAGTTTGAACATTCTTTGGCATTGCCTTCCTTTGGGATTGGAATGAAAACTGACCTTTTCCAGTCCTGTGGCCACTGTTGAGTTTTCCAAATTTGCTGGCATATTGACTGCAGCACTTTCACAGCATCATCTCCCAGGATTTGAAATAGCTCAACTGGAATTCCATCACCTCCACTAGCTTTGTTCGTAGTGATGCTTTCTAAGGCCCACTTGACTTCACATTCCAGGATGTCTGGCTCTAGGTGAGTGATCACACCATCGTGATTATCTTGGTCGTGAAGCTCTTTTTTGTACAGTTCTTCTGTGTATTCTTGCCACCTCTTCTTAATATCTTCTGCTTCTGTTAGGTCCATACTATTTCTGTCCTTTATCGACCCTATCTTTGCATGAAATGTTCCCTTGGTATCTCTAATTTTCTTGAAGAGATCTCTAGTCTTTCCCATTCTTTTGTTTTCCTCTATTTCTTTGCATTCAAGCCCTACACAAATCAGCAGTTTTGATGCACTGGTATCTACTAATAAATAATATAGCAGATGTTGTTGGATCTTGGTAAAACATATAGGTGATACTTTATTGCCGACATTTGGTATTCCTCTTAAGATACTGAACCTGCCTCTAAACTCTTACTAGAGTGTCTTGAGCAGATTCAAGTGTCTCTGCTTTGTAAATACTGGGGTGTTAAACTCCTCTGTAGGTATTAGACATGTTTCTTTATAACTTGATATTGTGAGGCTGTATTTTATCCAATTTAACTTTGCTGATTTTGTAACGGAGCTTTTTAGAAAATGTTTGAGAATCTGCCAGTTGTTGCTTGTAGTTTTTGCCTCATCTCTGGGCGTCAAAATTAAGGACATCAGTGATTTGGAATTTTTAATTGCTATATTGGTGTCTACATTGCCAGACAGCTGTAATTCCATTTTTTTCCTCCTCCATTCAGACTGGTCTCCATGTGTTTTTTAGTTGACATACAGTTGATTTACAGTACTGTATTAGTTTCTCCTGTACAGCAAAGTGATTCAGCTACACATATGTGTACATTCTTTTTTATATTCTTTTCTATTATAGTTTATCCCAGGATCTTGAATATAGTTCCCTCTGCTATACAGTAGGACGTTGTTGTTCTTGTCAATGTGTTTTCAATTCTTCCCAGCATTATTTTAATTTTTACTCAGGGGTGAAATAAAAAAAAAAAATCTAATACACAACTGAAATAAAAATAATAGATGGTTGAGTCCACTGGAAGAAAATGAATTTTGTAATGACAAATGAGACAAGTCTGAGGATACTCAAACTTGAGATGTTAACAAGCAGGTCTCAAAAAAACATAGAAAATGTGAAGACTTTAAAAATGGTCCACATCAAAGAAAGAAAGAAACAGTGCTGGATAGGAAAGAGATCATTCTTTCAAATTTAATTGGAACCATTTGCTTGAATTTTCAGGGGGCAAGGGGCATGGTATTTTCTAGAGCTTAGAACACTGAAATTGCACCAGAAAACAAAATTCTTACGTTTTGCTCAGTTGTTTCAACATGGCATACATTCCTGGCCAGACCCTCTGCAGATACCAGGCTTCTCTGTAAAAAGGGGAAGGTGGCTTTGTTGAATTCAGAGCCCAACCTCCAGCCTTTCCTCAAAAGGTGATAGCAGTTACTTCCTCTAGCGTCTCTTTGACATGAAGAAAAATTGTTCCAAGTTGCCTTTCCTTCATATTTGAGACCAAAAGAAATAGCCAACATGACATTTATGATTTTTTAAATGGTTTTTGCATTTAATGTCTTATTTTTGGCTTTCTTTTTAACTCGCCTAAAAAATTATGAATGTCAAATTTTCTGTGATTGTCGTTGTTAAATTTATAACTAGAAAAACATATTTTAAAGTTATAAGATTATTTCAGAATATCTTTTTCTCCAAAAGCAAAGCAACTAACAACCAGTACGTTCCCATGAAATTTTTGTAGTGGAAAAAAATCGGCTCAATCCCATGTATGCATCCTGGGTGAGATGGAATCATTACTAAATGAAACAAAAAGTTACACATCCTGCTCTTAGAAAGATACCAGGCCTAGAGACATCATAGAAAATGAAAAGAATTGGACTGAGGCTATAAGGAGAAAAGAAATTTTGATATAAAGTGGAATAAGTAAGCAGCCTTACAGTACTAGATGACTCAGAAAACCCCATGTCAGAAAAAAAAAAAAAAAATCAAGGAACAGTTTCTTAAAGAATATTGTTTTCTAACCAAGACAAATTAAAAAAAAAAAAAGCCCGGCCTCGCTAAATTATGCCATTCGGAATTAGTAACTTCTGACTTTCCACATCTGAGGCTTCTTTGATGCATGGCGATTCTTGGCCTTCTGTGTTCAGCATATGCATTGAATTAACAGGCCTGGTAGGAATGAGTATTTGACAGGAAACAGGCGGTGTGTCTTCTGGTCTTAACATCACCACCGGCTCTCTGTAAGCCCTTGAGCAAATCAACCTTTTTAATTGAAATTAAAAGCCTTCACCAAACGTCTTTATTCATTAAGATGTATATATATATATATTTCTATCTGCATGATGAGAAAAACCTCTGGAGGTGTGTGAAACACCACTGAACTGTATACTTACAAGTGGTTAAGATGGTGAAAACAGAAGTATTGGCTAGTGAGCACCATAGAAATGGGGTCAGGGGGATATGTCTTGAGGCTCAATAATTTATCGACATTGTCGATACATAGATATGGCATAGTGATACGAAGACCCACCTCCTGCCATCAGGAGGCTTGCAGTCTGTCAAAGGAGATGAATGCATAACTCATAATAAGCTCATAAGAGTACAAAGAAAGTGGCTTAATGCACAAATGTCAGGGTATATTTTTAGACAAAAGTGAGAGATGGGAAAATGTTCTAGGCAAACTTCATCAAAGTGAAGTGGTGTTTGTGCCAGGCTTAAAAGGGGACCTCCTGAAGTTTAAAAAGTGACCTTCCACATCTAGCCAAGATGGAGTGACAAGGATGAAATTTACCCTCTTGCCTAATGCAACAAAAACACAGACAAAATATATGAAATAATAGTGTTCAGGAAACCAGATATCACTGAAGGATGATGATTCATGAGAAACAGAATAAATGAGGTCAGCCAGGTTAGAGGAACAGAGGAGAGGGCTACGCGGGGAACTGGAGGTCCACAAGGGTCCCTGTTAAGTATTCGCCTGAATACTGGTCAGCGCGTGTTGTTAGGGAACCACCAGAGGACAAAAGAACAATCAGAAAGATTAGAGGTGGCACTGCCGGCGCTCACAGAGAGTGGGGAATAGTACCTGCTGACAGCAACCAGACTGGAAATTCTCATTAAGCCACGGGGGATTAAGTACAGGACTCAGGGACTTCCCTGGTGGTCCAGTGCCTAAGACTACATGCTCCCAGTGCAGGAGACACAGGTTTGATCCCTGATCAGGGAACTAGATCCCACACGCCTCAACTAAAAGATCCTGCATGCTACAACAAAGATCAAAGATCCCACCTGCTAAGACCCACTGCAGCCAAGTAAGTCTGTTTGTTTTTAAGTATGGTACTCAGAAGGGTCTTGCTTCAGCAGTAGAGAATAATTGGCCCTAGACTGAGCACTGCTCTGGTTTTCCCCTAACAAATTTAAAAGCAAGGCCCAGAAGGATCAAATTAATTTCCAAGTAACTTAACTTCAACCCAGGAAAACCTCAAGACTATTTATAGGAATACAAAAGCAGCCACCCTCCAGCAGGGAAAATTCGCAGCGTCTGGCATTCGATCAAAAATTGGCAGCCCTGCAGAGAAGCAAGAAAATACAACCCATTATGAGAATAAAAATCAGAACCAACCCAGAACTGCCATGGAAGTTAAAAAGAACCAACAAGGATATTAAGATAGTTATAGCAAACAGTTAAAGACATAGAAGACATTGAAAGAGGCCCAAGTCAAACTTCCAGAAGTGAAAACTCTGTCTGACATAAAAATACACCAGATGGGATTAATAGCATATTAGACATTGCAGAAATAAAGATTAGTGAACTTGAAAACAGCAATGGAGACTATCCAAACTGAAGCACACAGAGAAAAAAAAATGTTTGAAAAAGGAACAGATCATGAGTGAACTATGAAATAACTTCAGCCAGTCTAATATATTAGGAAATGAAGTCCCCAGCTAACAGGGAAGACGGGCGGGGTAGGGGGGGGAAGGTAAAAAAATAATGACTGAAAACTTTCTAAATTTAGTGAAAATCTCATAAACACATAAATCCTAGAAGTTACACCCAAAACAATAATAATGAGGAAAGCTACACCAAGGCATATCACAATCAAATGCTCAAAACCAATGATGAAAATAAAATCTAAAAGATAACCAAAGGAAACAGTTTTATGCAAAGGAATAAATACAAGGCTGTAGAAGATCTCCCATCAGTAATGATGAAAGTGAGAAAGCAATAGAACATCTTTAAAATACAGAAGGGAAAAAGTGTCAACCTACAGTTCTGTACCAAGTAGTAATAATGTTAAGAATGAAAGTGAATTAAAGACTTTTCAGATACACAAAGGCTGAAATAATGCATTACTAGTAGATTCATAGTACATGAAATATTAAAGAAGGTCATTTAGGCAGAAATATACATATGTCTATATACACACACACACACATACATATATCAGATAGAAATACAAATCTCCTCAAATGAATAAAGAGCACTAGAAATAACAGCTACATGAGTAAATATATAAGCTGTTTTCCTTGTTAGTTCAATCTTTTTAAAAGGCAATTGTTTAAAAAATAATAGTAACAGTAATATGGGTCAATTCATAGAACAAGCCAACAGAAAAATAAGCATACAGAAGACTTGAACCACAGTATCAACTGAGTAGACCTAATTAACATTTCTAGAACATTCTACCTAACAGCATCAGAATGTACATCTTCTTCAAGTACATATTTGCCAAAATAGACCATATTCTGGGCCGTGATGCAAGTCACAATTAATATAAAGGCTTTAAGATCCCTGCCATAGTGAAATGAAATTAGAAATCAATAGCAGCAAGATCTCTGAAAAATCCCCAAATAATTAGAAGCTAAATGACACACTTCAAAGCAACTCATGGATCAAAGAGTTGATTAAAATGAAGGCTTAGAAAGTTTTTTTGAACTTCATAAAGATGAAAATACAGCATATCAAAATCTAGGTAATACTGCTAACGCACTTCGTAGGTGGGATTTTTAGCACCAAATGCCGAGGACGGAAGAGGAGAGAGGTCTCAAATCTATTGCGGTTCGGCTTACACGTCCAAGCAACTAGAAAAATAAGAGCAAATTAAACCAAAATAAGCAAAAAGAAAAAAAAATGAAAACAATAAATATCAGAGCTGAAAACAATGAAATAGATAACAGAAAAACAAACAGTAGCAAATACAGGTGAAACCAAAATAAGATAGAGTAGCATCTGGCAAGAAGATAAGGAAAACAGAAGACAAAAGTTACCAATATCAGGGTGAAAAAGATGAAATCCGTAGAGTCTATGGAAATTAAAAAGATAACAGGGATTATTAACTTTTTATGCCAATCAGTTTGAAAGCTTAGATGAAATGGGCAAATTCCTTAAAAGTCACAAACTATCAAAGCTCATACAAGAAGAAATAAATAACTGGACTAGTTCTTTGTCTGTTAAAGAAATTGAGGGACTTCCCTGGTGATCCATGGGTTAAGACTTTGCCTTTGAATCCCTGGTTGGGAAGCTAAGATCCCACCTGCCTCAGGGCCAAAAAAACAAAACATAAAACAGAAACAATATTGTAACAAACTCAGTAAAGGCTTTAAAACTGGTCTGCATCAAAAAAAAAAAAAAAATAACCTTAAAAAAAAAAAAACAAATTGAATTAATACTTAAAACTTTCCCACAAAGAAAATTTCCAGATCCAGATGGCTTCACTGGTGAATTCTCTACATTTAAGGAAGACATAATACCAAGTCTTTGCAAATTCTTCCAGAAAACTGAAAAGGAGATTGTCAAATGCTTTTCCTGCATCGACTGAGATATCATATGTTTTTTTCTTCTTAGTTTATTTATACGGTGCCTTATGTAGATTGATTTTTGAATGTCAAATCAACCTTGTATTCTTAGGATAAATCTCACTTAGTCATAATGTATTATTTGTCTTATATATTGTTGTATTCGATTATATATTGGGAAGTATCTCCCCAACTCATTCTGTAAGGCCAGTCTCACCCTGATACCAAAGTCAGACAAAAATATTACCAATCTCCATTGGGAGCAGAGATGGAAAAAATCTAAGCAAAACTGATCATATCCACTTCCACAGTATATAGAAGGGCTTCCCCAGTAGCTCAGAGGACAAAGAATCCACCTGCAATGCAGGAGACACAGGCTCCATCCCTGGGTCGGGAAGATCCCCTGGAGGAGGAAAATGGCAACCCACTCCAGTATTCTTGCCTGGGAAATCCATGGATAGAGCAGCCTGGCAGGCTTACAGTCCCTGGGGTCACGAAGAGTCAAACACGACTGAGTGACTTTGCAGGCGGGCAATATATAGAAGGAAAAATCAAATCTAACAATATATAAGGCAAATAATACATTATGACCAAGTGAGATTTATCCTAAGAATACAAGGTTGATTCAACATTAAAAAATCAATCTATATAATGTACCATATAAATAAACTAAGAAGAAAAAAACCATACGATATCTCAGTAGATCCAGGAGAAGCATTTGACAAAATCCAACATTTGTTTCTGATAAAAACTCTTAGCAGGCTAACAATAAAAATAACTTCCTCAATCTGATGCAGAGCACCTGTGAAAAATCTAAAGCTAACATGATGTTTAATGGTGAAAGATTGAATGTTTTACCTCTCAGACAGGATTCAGCAACACTGCATAATTTTTGTCTTGTCACATCGTCCATTTTGGATAATTGTATTAATTGGTTCATTTGTATTGTCACTTTGGGAAACAGTGGCAGTTTTTAAAAAGTTAAATATACCTACCCTCCTAGGAATTTACCAAAGGAAGAAATGAAGGTATATAGACACATAGAGACTCAACCACATTGCTTATGGCAGTTTTATTTGTAACAGTCAAATATTGGGAACAACCCACATGGCCATTAACAGGTGAATGAATTAGCAAACTCTAGTACCCATACAGTGGGCTCCTGTTCAGATTCATGTTGATATGTGGCAGAAAGCATCACAATATTGTAATAATCCCCCAATTAAAAATAAAATATTTTTTAAAAAAGAATGACCATTGATATACACTACCAGATGGCTGAATTTCAAAATTCATTTCAAAATGAATGCTTGATCAAAGGAAGTGAAAGTGGTAGTCGCTCAGTTGTATCTGACTCTTTGCAACCCCATGGGCTGAAGCTCACAAGGTTCCTCTTATCCATGGGATTCTCTAGGCAAGAATACTGGAGCGGGTTGCCATGCCCTTCTCCAGGGTATCTTCCTGAACCAGGGATCGAACCTTGATCTCCTACATCGCAGGCAGATTCTTTACCGTCTGAGCCACGAGGGAAGCCCCTTTGGTCAAAGGAGCTCAGCTTAAAAATGTACATGCTGTGTGATCCCATTTTATCAAACTCTAGAAAATACAGCTAAGCTGTAGTAACAGGAAGCAGATCAGTGGTTGTCTGGGAAAGGAGAATGGGTGGGGAGGGGTCAAGAAGGAGGGATTACAAAGGAGCACAAGGAAACTTCTGGGGGTGGCAGATATTTTGAGCCTGGCGATCTTTCAGGGTATATGCACATCTCCGAACTTTTCCTGTTGTACACTTTGAGTGGGTGGGGTTTATCAGATGTCATTGATGCCACAATGATGCTCTTTATAAGCTTGAAACTGGACTCTAGACTCTAGGGAAGGTGGTCCAGGTGAGTCGGGTCTATGCATTTGGGGTAGAAGGAAACAGCATGAACAAAGCCATAAAGGGAATATTTGAAAATACATGGGTTCTGTTCTGAGAAGTAGTGAGAAATAGTCTGGTGTGGCAAGCTCAGAGGTTGTGCAGATTAAGTAGCAAGAAATTCTGGAAAGGTGCATCGGTATAACCAGATGGTCAAGGAACTTGAAGGCCGTGTAAATGAATCTGAATTGATGCCAAAGCGAGAGGAAGGCGTCGGCGAGAACACAGAGTGTGAAAAGAGGGATCAGATTGGAACCCTGGGCAAATCCCGTGTATAATGGATGGGAAGTCCGAAAAGTAGAAGGCGATATGAGGGAGATAATCTCTTGGAAAGATGAGGACAGCATGATCAGATGCCTCAGCGTTAAAGGAGATTAAGACCTGGAAAGTCCCTTTGACTTGGTGACCTTAGGAAGTGTCTTTATTTAAGTGCTGAGTGTGTGTGTGTGTGCTTAGTCACTCAATTGTGTCCAACTCTTTGTGACCCTTTGGTGGCTCAGATGGTAAAGAATCTACCTGTAATGCGGGAGACCCAGGTGTGATCCCTGGGTTAGGAAGATCCCCTAGAGAAGGGAATGACTACCGACTCCAGTATCCCTGCCTGGAGAATTCCATGGACAGAGGAGCCTGGCGGGCGGCTGTCTATCAGACACAACTGAGTGACTACAAGTTGAGAGTGAAAGCCAAATTGCGGAAAGAAAAAAAAAATCAAAAAGATTGCGTGGAAGTAAAATTTACCTTATCTCTTTCTATTCTAAGTTCTATACCTTTACACTTTGGAAGTGTAATTTTTTTCTACTGTAGCAGTTCAGGAAGACCAGCTCCAGATATCTGTTTTGTAAGTGAAAACCTGAAAGTCTGGATGTAGATGTTCTAAACCTGACCAGCCAGCCGATGCTGACGCCCAGATGAGCAAGGTTCTGAAGTTGTTATTCTGCTACTAGGTGAAGGCAGTAATTCTGCAGTTGGGAAATCGTGGGTGATCCTGGGAAGATTGGGGTACAATTTTCAAACCTTATACACATAGGGATTATGGTGACTGAGTTAGTCGCTCAGGCATGTCCAACCCTTTGCAATCCCATGGACTGTAGCCCACCAGGCTCCTCTGTCCATGGGATTCTCCAGGCAAGAATACTGGAGTGGGTTGCCGTTCCCTTCTCCAGGCAATCTTCCCCACCCAGAGATTGAAACCAGGTCTCCTGTGTTGCAGGCAGATTCTTTACCATCTGAGACAATTTTCAAACCTTATATACATAGGGGTTCTGATACCCCATATCCCAGGGGACCCTCTATTATTTCATGGCAATACATTGGACCTCTCATATAGGTTGAACTTAAGGCCACAAAGGGAAATATTTTTACCAAGCAACTTACTTTATGTATATGAGGTTTCAGCACCACGTTCTGCTATTTTCTTATATACAATTTCTGCCAATCTTTTCTTGTATTTTATAAATCCAAGCATTCTAACAGCTAACTCCAAAGTCTCTTTGAAACTTGTTTCTGCATCTTAAAAGCCATCCCATCTGTTGGATTCTTATTTAAGCGCTATTTTTGCCTGTCACTGATGGAAGCTAAATCATATTCACTATTTTGTGACTAGACTACAAATCCTTGGTAAACAAACTCAGCATTGTTAGGTAAATGATAGCCATCTGTTCAGGAGAGTGGAACTCCAACCTGAAAGTACACCTTTTACAAAAGGAAGGGTATAAAAACGAACGTTTCAGCACCTGAGAGACCTTGATTAACTGCTAGATATGACACATGATTCCTGTTCTAAGTCACTTAAGCTTTGTAAAAGAAAGGCAGTAAGAAATCAAAGCTGGTATTTATCAGATTGAGAAGATATGAATATTAACTCCCAGAAGCACATTTCTTAGCCCCTGGCCTCCCATCATATCATGTAGTCCAGCTGGGTGGTTTTGATATCCTGATCCAAAGTGTGTGTGTGTGGTGCTTTTGATAAGTATCATGGAATTTCCCTTAGGGTTTTATATGTTTAGAAAACCTTTTCACCTTCGCTTGTATAAAAGATGAGACAGTCACAGTTGTCACCGGGAAACCTTGGCAGGTGACTCTAAATGCGGATTCCTAAATGCACTGTCCTTTGCTCAGTTTCCGTCTTGGATAGAAGAGTCAGAAGGTCAGGAGGTCCAGGTTCCTTTCAAAGTAAAACCTTATGGTTTAGAAACTAGCCATTGGTTATGGCGCCTGGACCCTAAATAGCAAATAGGGCAGAGTAGCAAGCTTGCCTGTTCTACAGTGTTCTTCATCTTGCACATTTGTGAAAATAGGTTTTATTTTTTAAGTGTCCTTGTTCTTCTCCCTGGTTCTCTCCCCTGATCTACCTAGCAATGAGCTAAATTTATTGCAATTTCATTCTCGGATGCTATTAGCAGATTCCCTTTAGTAGGTAAAAAGGAATCAAACATAAGGCTTTTTGTGGCTTTGAAGTTCCTGTCTGCCTTGTTTGCACACCTCTGCTGTTGTCAGATCTCAGACGAGGGCATTGATTGACCACAAACCTAAATGGAAAGACGTCTCCTTGCTGATAAGCATAATTGGAACCTAGCTTCTAAGAAGTCTTGTTTTCTTTCCCATTGCTGTGGGCATGCTGAGCACCAGATTGATGGCTCCTAGAGGTAGTTGAACAGATAATCATCTTGGGAACTCAGGAGTCTGTGTGATGACCTTATTTCTGACCCCCCAGTCTAGCTATCATCTCTCTGAAGAGCAGTCATCCGGGCATACCTCTGAAGAGCAGTCATCCGGGCATACCCCTAAAGCAAAACCAGGAATCCTTACAAGATAATGAATGGAAAACACAGTTAGGAGAAGCCCGCCCCAGAGGAAATGGTAAGCGAAAGCCAGGGCATGAGATGGAAAGAGCAAACCTCCTGAGCAGCCAGAGAACTCAGTGCATCTAATCTGATATGACCGAAATAATAAGATCAATATCCTTAAGTCACCCCCCCCCAAATTCCCTTTCTCAGTGGCATGTGGTTTATACCACATGTATATTTGATTTGTTTAACCAAACAAAATTTATTGTAAACCTATAACTTACAGTAAAACCCCACTTATTCCTGTTTCACTCATTTGGAATTTTCATCAGTAAGGACAAGGATGCAAAAGAAATCAAATGTAAGACTTTGTAGCTTAAGGCTCCTGCCTAACGATTTTTTTTAATGGATGGAGCTATACAGACAAGGTCAGTCAGAAGTGGCAGGGTTGGAACAGCAGGAGTCGTGAAGGACATTGGGTCTTGACCAAAAGGAGCCTCAGGGTTAGAAACTTGTTCATTTTTTTCAGTTTTGCTACAGAGTGTTATCGTCATGCTTAGTGCTATATAAAACAGTATATAAATTCTGGATTTTTTTTTCATTGCAATGAATGCTTTAGGTTTGATTTCTATATACCAACTTTTTATAGCTTTTTGGGGGGGGGCTGTGTTGGGTCTTAGCTGCAGCCCATAGGGTCTTCGTTACGTCATGCGGGACCTTTCATTGCAGTTCATGGGCCTTCGAGTTGTGGTGTCCGGGCTCAGTAGTTGTGGCAAGCAGCCCCAAGGCATGTTCGGGGATCTTAGTTCCCCAAACAGGGATCAAACCTGAGTTCCCTGCATTGCAAGGCAGATTCTTAACCACTGAACCACAAGGCAGGTCCCTATTGCCTTTATCAATGAAAATAGTAGTAGTAACCATTACTTAAGGTCCTACTATTATGTCTGTTTATTTGCATAAATTATAGGATTTAATCTTCAAAGTTGCCCTACTGCAGAGGAGACATTCTTGTCCCCATTTTACAGTGAAGAAATGGGTTCAGAGCACATAAATGATTAACCCAATGCCTCACAGTTAATAAGTAGCAGAGCAGGGTCAGAGTCAAACCCAAGTTCTCTGACTGCAAAACCCATGATCTCTGAAAACCACTGTTTCTGTGTGAAGACCGGGAGCCTACAGAACAGGCCTTGCATCTTGAGTTTCAGAGAGGTTTAGCCGTATTGCACCTTGTATGGCTTTGTTTTCATTTCTTCAGCCTGTAAAGTGAAAGTGAAGTCGCTCAGTCGTGCCCGACTCTTTACGGCCCCATGGACAGTAGCCTGCACCAAGCTCCTCCGTCCATGGGATTTTCCAGGCAAGAGTACTGGAGTGGGTTGCCATTTCCTTCTCCAGGGAATCTTCCTGACCCAGGGATCGAACCCAGGTCTCCCGCATTGTAGGCAGACGCTTTACCATCTGAGCCTGTAAAGTGAGCCCTAATTCTAAAGCAACTCCTGCAGCTCAATTCCAGAAAAATAAACGACCCAATCAAAAAATGGGCCAAAGAACTAAATAGACATTTCTCCAAAGAAGACATACAGATGGCTAACAAACACATGAAAAGATGCTCAACATCACTCATTATCAGAGAAATGCAAATCAAAACCACAATGAGGTACCATTTCACACCAGTCAGAATGGCTGCAACCCAAAAGTCTGCAAGCAATAAATGGTGGAGAGGGTGTGGAGAAAAGGGAACCCTCTTATACTGTTGGTGGGAATGCAAACTAGTACAGCCACTATGGAGAACAGTGTGGAGGTTCCTTAAAAAACTGGAAATAGAACAGCCATATGACCCAGCAATCCCACTGCTGGGCATACACATCAAGGAAACCAGAATTGAAAGAGACACGTGTACCCCAATGTTCATCACAGCACTGTTTATAATAGCCAGGACATGGAAGCAACCTAGATGTCCATCAGCAGAAGAATGGATAAGAAAGCTGTGGTACATATACACAATGGAGTATTACTCAGCCATTGAAAAGAATACATTTGAATCAGTTCTAATGAGATGGATGAAACTGGAGCCTATTATACAGAGTGAAGTAAGCCAGAAAGAAAAACACCAATATTAACATGTATAATACTAACACCAATACTAAATATGTATACTAACACATACATATGGAATTTAGAAAGATGGCAACGATAACCCTGTATGGGAGACAGCAAAAGAGACACAGATGTATAGAACAGTCTTTTGGACTCTGTGGGAGAAGGAGAGGGTGGGATGATTTGGGAGAATGGCATTGAAACATGTATAATATCATATATAAAATGAATCGCCAGTCCAGGTTCAATGGATGATACTGGATGCTTGGGGCTGGTGCACTGGGACGACCCAGAGGGATGGTACGGGTTGGGAGGCGGGAGGGGGGTTCAGGATGGGGAACACATGTATACCTGTGGTGGATTCATGCTGATGTATGGCAAAACCAATGCAATATTGTAAAGTAATTAGCCTCCAATTAAAATAAATATATTTTTTTTAAGTGCCAGACCTTCTGTAGATAAGTTAGATGCCAGAAAGACACCCCTCCTTCCCACACTGAGTTTACAGATAGATTTAAAAAACAGAAAAAGAGAACCATGCACGTGAACTAAGGAATGCTGTGAATAAGAGGTTTACTTAAACAAAAAAATTAGTAAAAGACTTGTAGGAAAGTGTTTAGCCTGATCACAAGAAGAATTTGTGGAGAACCGCCTAATTTTGGAAGAAATAAAATTGAATTTCTTTACTCAGCATACTATAACTCAAGGAGATTCAGGTAATTTAAACCAGCTGGCTTTGCAGAATTTTCTCTTGTGTTCATCACCCTGAGTAGTCTTTGCCAGTGCCTGATGTGACGTTTCCCTTTGTCTTCTGTAAACATCATTTTTGGGAAGTCTTAGTAGGGACTGAGATTATACCTTAAAGTGTGTACCTATGTGAATTCTCTTCACTTACACCAGATGCTAAAAGACAGTGGAAAATTGTCTTTCACACACTGAGAGGAAAGTGTTGTCAACCGGTAATTCTTTACCCAGCCAACGTATTAATCAAGTATGAAATTAAAAAGCAAAACAGACAACCAAGGGGAAAAACATGGTCAGACAAGCAGAGGCTTTCCACACACCCTTTCATAGGAGAATTTCTGAGGATATGTTCCCACAAACTAAGATTAGAAAGAGGAAGATATGAGAGCCAGGAGGGAGCAGATGCACGTCAGGGAGGAAATGAAGCCCGAGCGGCAGCTATGGTTTAGACGTGGTGAAGTCATCCACCCAGATCAGGGTGAGCAAATCCAGGGTGTCAGTGAATTGCCAACATCCACTGGATCATTAAAAAAGCTAGAGAATTCCAGAAAAACATCTACTTCTGCTTTACTGATTACACCAAAGCCTTTGACTGTGTGGATCACAACAAACTGTGGAAAATTCTTCAAGAGATGGGAATACTAGACCACCTGACCTGCCTCCTGAGAAATATGTATGCAGGTCAAGAAGTAACAGTTAGAACCAGACATGGAACAGCAGACTGGCTCCAAATCATGAAAGGAGTACGTCAAGGTTGTATATTGTCACCCTGCTTATTTAGCTTATATGCAGAGTACATCATGCAAAATGCCAGGCTGGATGAAGCACAAGCTGAAATCAAGATTGCCGGAAGAAATATCAGTAACCTCAGAAATGCAGATGACATCACCTGCAAAAAGTGAAGAGGAACGTAAGAGCCTCTTGATGAAAGTGAAAGAGGAGAGTGAAAAAGCTGAATTAAAACTCAACATTCAAAAACTAAGATCATGGCGTCCAGTCCCATTACTCCATGGCAAATAGATGAAGAAACAATGGAAACCGTAACAGACTTTATTTTCTTGGGCTCCAAAATCACTGCAGATGGTGACTGCAGCCTTGAAATCAAAAGATGCTTGCTCCTTGGAAGTAAAGCTATGACAACCCTAGACAGCATATTAAAAAGCAGAGACATTACTTTGCCAACAAAGGTCCGTCTAATCAAAGCTATCGTTTTTCCAGTAGTCATGTATGGATGTGAGAGTTGGACTATAAAGAAAGCTGAGCACCAAAGAATTGATGCTTTTGAACTGTGGTGTTGGAGAAGACTCTTGAGAGTCCCTTGGACTGCAAGGAGATCCAACTGGTCCATCCTAAAGGAAATCAGTCCTGAATATACATTGGAAGGACTGATGCTGAAGCTGAAACTCTAATACCTTGGCCACCTGATGTGAAGAACTGACTCATTGGAAAAGACCCTGATGCTGGGAAAGACTGAAGGCAGGAGGAGAAGGGGACGAAAAAGGATGAGATGATTGGACGGCATCACTGACTCAATGGACATGATTTTGAGCAAGCTCTGGGAGTTGGTAAAGGAACGGAAAGCCTGACATGCTACAGTCCATGGGGTCACAAAGAGTTGGACATGACTGAGCAACTGAACTGAGTGAATGGTCCCTGGGAAAAGAGGGGATTCGTGGGTTCTAGTCTGGCCTACAAAGCTAGACCTTCCTAAGGGAGGATGGAAGGGTAGGATGAATTGGGAGCTTGGGATTGACATGTATACACTATTGATACTGTAGATAAAATAGATACATAATATCAATAGTGTATATATTGGGCTTCCCCGATGGCTCATGAGGTAAAGAATCTCCCTGCAATGCAGGAGATGTAAGTTCCATCCCTATGTTGGGAAGATCCCCTAGAGGAGGAAATGGCAACCACTCCAGTATTCTTGCCTGGGAAATCCCATAGAGAGAGGAACCTGGTGGGCTACCATCCATAGGGTCACAAAGAGCTGGACACAGCTGGGCACATACACAAAACAAATAACAAGGACCCACCGTACAACACAGGAAACTCTTACTTAGTGCTCTGTGGTGACCTGAAAAGGAAGGAGATCAAAAAAAGAGGTCATATATGTAAGTACAGAACTGATTCACTTTGTTGTACAGCCGACATTATCAAGCAACTATACTACAATAAAAATTAATTGAAAAAAGAAAGCTAGACCACGAAGAGAAAAGGCAATTATACATTCCAAGGAGGAAAAAAAAAAAAATTCAAGAGAGAATATATTTTGGGATATTACTCAAGTAGTGAATAATAATTACATGGTTGCAATACTAAAACACTGCTTGATCTCCAACTTGTGGAATTATCTTAGTCAAAGCAATTGCTACGCGTGGAAACCTTAGCAATGTTGCAGAACGCTGAGCTGATCATAGTCCATATTTTTTTAATGCCTTCTATGTACCAGGCCCTGTTCTAGATGGTGATACAGTGAACAAAAGAACTTTCAGTGCTCACATTCTAGAAGCAGGGGGTAAACAATAAACATATAAGAACAGGATAATGTATAGGACATCATGAAGATAAACAAGATAACATGAGAGTGCACACCAAGGGGTAAGAGGTTGCTTTTGCTCCCACAAAGGCCTCTCAGAAGGAGCAGCACTCCAGTTAGGATTCGGAAGAGGAGAAGGAAAAGATGCAGGGTGTTACCAAGCAGAAGAGCAAAGCCCTAAAACAGGAATCCATTTGTGATGGTCAAAAGATAGCTGGAGCAGAGTGGATGAGGGGGAGAGTTTAAGAGCATGGCTGTTTGAGATACCCCAGATCAGATCATTGAAGGTCTTATGGGCAATGGTGAGGAGGTTGGAAAGAGATCACTTTTCAGCAAGAGGAGTGATGTGATGTGATCTATGTTTCAGAAAAACTGGTCTGGCTTTTTTGGAGAGGACAGATTTATAGGGAGATAAGAGCAGCTGGTCCTGGAGAGGGAAGGTGACGACGTGCACTAGTGTTTTAGCAGTGGAGAGAGTGGAAATGTGTTTTGGAGGCAGCGATGACAGGACTTATGTGGGGTGAAAGGGTAAGGGAGGATTCGTTTCTGGCTGGAGCGCCTGGTAGGTGGAGTAGAGTTGACTGAGGGTGGAATATTTGGGATGGGAGCACCTTTTGGAGATAAAAACAAGAGTTCATTGTTGAAAGGATTTTGTTGGTGGTCCAGTGGTTAAGACTCCACACTTTCAATGCAGGGAACATGGGTTTGATCTCTGGTCAGGGAACTAAAATCCCACATGCCCACATGCCCTGCTGCCAAAAAAAAAAAAAAAAAAAAAAAAGTCCATTGTTGGAGATGTTACAAAAGAACTGTTCTCAACCTTGAGGATGTACAAGTATTTGGAAGAGAAGCAGAAGTGCTAAAGGATAGAGGTGCCAGGATCCTTACCTATCCTGGGGACAGTAACAATATGGTTTCTCATTGATGGAACAAAGGATGCCTCTGTTACTTTATGTAATAAAGAGAATCCAAAGTGACACAACTATATTGATTAAGTTATAGGATGAGGGGGCGAGAGGAGGTTGAAAAAGTGAGTGTTCGTTGCTCAGTCATGTCTGACTCTTCGCAACCCCATGGGCTGTAGCCCATCAGGCTCCTCTGTCCATGGGACTTTCCAGGCAAGAACACTGGAGTGGGTAGCCATTCACTTCTCCAGGGGATTTTCCCAACCCAGGGATCGATCCTGAGTTTTCTGCATTGCAAGCAGATTCTTTACCATCTGAGTCACCAGGGAAGCCCAAGAGGAGATTATTAGTAATATAAATGCAGATCTGTCATAAAAAGAAGTCGATGGGTAATATCCAAAATTGGTAAATAAAGAAAGAACACTGTAAGCATAGTCTTTAGCGATTGGAACTCACCATCCAAAGAACTAAAAATAGAAGCAATTTAAAAAACAAGCGTGAAAAAGGAAGCAGTGGGTCAAGGGACTGTTGGTTTGGTTTTCACCCCAGTCCTCTGTGTGGGTTATTTTGTTAAAGAACAAAAGGGTAATGCTTTTAATGACCTCAGCAAAATCAGATTCTCTGCAAATGGCTTGGAGGTACTCTTTGATTTCCCCCAAATTAACTGAACAGTGGGAAGGGAGGGGGAGTTAAGAGTCTCATTTCTTGAAAATTATAGCAAGAATCTTCCACTTTAAAACATTCTAGAAGGTGGGTATGCTACTAGGTGTCGAAAGAAAAGGTTAAGTCATCTGTTCCTTTCTTTACATGTAGGCGTTTCAACAATTCTAACTTAATTCTAATTTAAATCATGTTCCATGCCCTCTACCACCTTCTAGAGAACCATCTGAGCCCCTCCCAGAATTCGCAGTTTTTCTCAGCTATTTGGCCAGCGTAATGGGATGGAGAGTCCCGGGCAGAGAAGAAGGACTTGAGACAGGAAGCAATGCAAAGGGGCAGAAGGAGGGCAGCAACAGGAACAGACGCTGAAAAAGTGACCCTGGACGGCAGCGTCGCATGGCGGGTTGCCGGGATATATTTTAGCTGGAGACTTGCGGTCAGTTCGCTGTCCCCTTACCTATCAGTGGGAGTTTCTTCACCCACCATCTGCCTCCTCTCTCCTGCTTCTCCTCCAGCCCAGCACACTGAGCACACACTTTCCACTGACTGACCTGCTGAAGCATGAATGGGAACATGACCCTTTTAAGACTTCTTGAGTTACTATTCGGAGAAATTTTCTTCTCTGTTTTTATTTACTTTTCCTTCTACCCTCTCAGCCTATTTATTGCTATGACCTCTGCTTCTCCTCTGGCCCCACCACCTTCTTCCTCCCAGACCCCTTGCTTCCCCTGGGACCACTCTTGCCTGGGCTCAGCACTCATCTGTTACTTCTTTCCCTCACCTCCTCCTCCCCAGCAGACATGTGCATTGGGTGGGTGTTTGATATCCAGGGGAGAATAGTTACAGTGTTGATGGATACCCTTAAGATGCTGTGTGTTTTAGGAAGAATGTTGGGTTAGATTCCATCCAGTTTGCATCCCTAACCCCTTAATATTTAATGTAATACCTCAGACCCCAAAGCTTGGCATTATAATATCCATCTGTGCACAGGCTAATCTCATCAAACTCAGATTTCACCCAGCCTGGTAGATTTTCTGGGACTTCCCCACAGAAGCTTTGACGGCACGAGGAAAGTCAGAAGAGCCTTAAACAGTGTGATAACCTTAGCTTACTGTGTGTGTACACTGGTAGGAAGAAACCATCTCATTCTCACCTTACAACCAAGAAAATCTGACTAAGCATCAGAGCAATTTTATTTTATTTTTTTAACATTTCTTTTTGGCTGCTCTGGGTGTCCGTTGTGGCCCACAGGATCTTTGTCGCCGTTGTGGCCCGCAGGATCTTTATCTTCATTGTGGCCCGCAGGATCTTTCACTGAAGTGTGCAGGCTGTTGGTTGTGGAGCTGTGGCACGTGGGGTCTGTGGTTGGGGTATAAAGGCTTAGGTTGCCCTGAGGCATCTGGGTGCGTGCTAAGTCGCTTCAGTTGTGTCCGACTCTTTCCAACCCCATGGACTGCAGCCTGCCAGGCTCCTTTGTCTGTGGAGTTTTCCAGGCAAGAATTCTGGAGTGGGTTGCCATTTTTTCTCCAGCGGACCTTCCCCGTCCAGGGATCAAACCCTCATCTCTTACATCTCCTGCTTCAGTTCTGTATCATTAGTGCCACCTGGGAAGCCCCTAGGCATAAGGGATCTTAATTCTTCACCCAGGGATTGAACCCATATCCCCCTGCATTGGGTGTATGGATTCTTAATCACTGGACCACCAGGGAAGTCCCAGGACACGTTTTTGACTGTCGGGGACTGATGAAATGTTGAAAGCCTGCAAATATTAGGTTGGCCAAAAAGTGTGGTCAGGTTTTCCGTGACATCTTACAAAAATCAGCACGCACTTTTTGTGCTTAGTCACTCAGTCACGTCCGACACTTTGCGACCCCATGGGCTGTAGCCCCCCAGGCTCCTCTGTCCCTGGGATTCTCCAGGCAAGAATGCTGGAGTGGGTTGCCATTTCCTCCTCCAAGGGATCTTCCCGACCCAGGGATTGAACCCGCATCTCCTGTGGCTCCTGCATTGGCGGGCAGATTCTTTACCACTGAGCCACCTGGGAAGCTCCCCCCACACTGCCCCAGACTTCTTGGCCAACGCAGTGTTATTGCTTTTCATCCTTAGTGATACCCAAAAATAGAGGTCTTATACTGTTGTCTGGTAGAAGATCAGGCGACTTCTTGAGGTCCCGTAGGGCTGGGAAACACTTTAGTGGAAACACTAAAGATTCCAGCCAGTTCTGGTCAATGCTCAGGTTTGACCAGCACGCGTCCCTGACTGCTTAACAATGGCTCTGTTTTTAAAGACCTCCAGTCAAATCTATTCCACACCTCCTTTGGTGATGTACTTAATGATCTTAAGTATCCCTCTGGAAACTTGGTCCTCTTTCTAAACCAAAATGTCCTACACTCCAATTTCTTCTCGTGCTCAGGGACTGTGGGGACAGATATCACCATCTAGTGACTCACCCTATGATACTTTCCTTTACTCATCTGAGCTTCTGTCTCTTTATTCATGGGTCTTATTCTCTGGCTCTTTAATATATTCAAATTATCCAAGCTCAAGATCAACAAAAGCTGGAAAGCCGTCATAGTGGGAGGGCCAGGGAGCTGCGTCTACTTCCTGGAAATTGAGATTTAGCTCAATATACTAATCATTGACCAGTCATGGCTCATCCCTCCCATATTCCTGCTTCCGGAGACAGGGAATTCACCTAACTGGGTGTGCACTCCATTGCTCACCCAGAGGGAGGTGCCATTTTTTGGTCTCAGTCTGAGAAACTTCCTTTCTCTTCCCTTGGGTGTTTCCTGGTTGTAAAGAGACAGGTTAGACCAGGAGGGACTGCCCAGGAATGTCACAGGAGTCTTCGCTGTAGAAGACACCAATGCAGAGTCTGTCTGCAGCCTGAGAGCCGCACACAAGTTACTGTCCAGGACACCTGAGTGCCTTTGGGCCCAAGACAGCTCAGAACACCGCAGAGATGAGTCACCCTCCCCAGGTGCAGCCTTTTGGCCCAGAGCAACACCATCCCCAATGAACAGCAGAAGTGAAATAATAACTCTTACTGTCTCCACCACCGAGAAAACAAATTGCTCATGTCATACTGTTTTTCTGTGATACCGGAACAGTCATTGGCTCTGCAATAAGAGGCTGTAGTCATGAACATTTATTGGCAACACTCACCTCAGGGTATGGTATTGAAAAGCTCTCAGATTCTCTAGTCATGGGATTGATTTATCATCAATGAACATTTACTGAGCTCTTAAGACACAAGAAACAACCTTCTGTACGTTGCTGGTAGCCACACGCATGCTTCAATCCCCGACCTTGAGGAGCTTGTGGTCCTGAAGGACAATATGAACCCAAACAAACGCTGATGCCCCAGTGAAGACAGTGTTAAAGGTGCATGAAAGTGTAGAGATTGAAGCCCCTAAGTCTGCCTTGGAGACGATGTGGCGCTGTTCTTCTAGCTCGTCTAGAAGCACTCTCCAGCTGAAAAGCAGGGAAGGGCTGAGGCATGGACCCAGAAGCACAAAAAAGCAGGTGCCTCTCGGAGCCTGATCTCATGGGGACAGATTGCCAGGCACCTTCTTTGTGAGATGACCAGAGCTCATAGCTTGCCAGGGACAGTCACAGTTTAGTTTATGGCTGTTACCCTGACATAATAATTAATAAAGCTGCCTCTTTTAACTCTCAAGAGTGTCCCAGACAGACAATCCATCACAAAACCACCTGACTTATATACACAACGCAAGCGGGATTAGTAGGTTATATAAAGCAGTGAGCTAATCAGATGTGTGTTCTGGAAAGATCACTCCAGCAGCCATGAGGAGGACAGTTTGTAGAGGGCAGAGACTAGAAGCAGAGAAAGAGAATGTAGAACTATTTGGCTGGCCCAAAAGTGCATTCATAAGACGTTATGGAAAAACCTGAATGAACCTTTTGGCCAACAGTTTAGCACTTGCCTTGAAAGCTAACTGCATCCTGATCATATTCCAAACAATAAGCTTGCCTAGTGAAAGTGAAAGTCACTCGGTCATGTCCAACGCTTTGGGACCCATGGACTGTAGCCCATCAGGCTCCTCTGTCCATGGAATTCTCCAGTCAAGAATACTTGAGCAGGTTGCCATGCCCTCCTCCAGGGGATCTTCCTGACCCAGGGACTGAACCCAGGTCTCCTGTATTGCAGGTAGATTCTTTACTATCTGAGCCACCAGCGAAGCTTGCCTAAATACTGGTTCTAAGAACATCTCTGTCTCCAGTTATAATTGTTTGAACAGCATCAAAGCTGCGTAGATACTCTAAATGTGAACAGTCTTTTAAATTTTTAGTCATTTTCAGAAATTATATTAGCTTTGCTTCTCCCAAACTTTTTTTTTTTAAAACAATATCAAAAAGACAAGGTTCTGAGAAATTCTTAGAGGAGGAAATGTCTTGAGACTTGAGAAAAGGTCTTTGCAAGGCAGAGGAGCTCTGATCACATAAGTTTGGGTTAGAAGGTTGCATGATCTTTTCATAGGAAGCTGTTCTTGGCCTTTATGTGACATTGCTCTGAATGGCTTTCCTAGTCTTGCAAACAGGTTTTGCGAAGCCACCCACACTTCTCAGGTGTTTTCTCTGAGACAGATGACTCGGGCTGAGGTGTGTCGCTAAGCCGCGGAGCTGAGTTAATTGGATCTGGAGACTAACCTGAAACAGTGGCCTCATTAGTACCCCTGACCTAACCTGGCACAGCCTCATTGCACAAGGCACTTTTGGTAAGTGCATCTTGTAGGTGGCTGTCTGTGATCTCCCACATCTGGGGCACGTATGCTTCCATGGGGCTGCTTGGATGGGGTGACCAAGCACAGTGACACCATGAGGCCCTGGAGCAGCCAAGTCATCTGGAAGAGTCTGGAGCCCAACTCAGAACGTGCTCTGCTTGAGAAGCAGCATGATGTGGCAGAAAGGGCACAGGCTCTGGGCGGCTGGCCTGCATTTCAGCGCATCTCTGGATGAGACACTGCATTTCCTAAACCTCTGGATACCTGATAATTCCTCATCTGTGAGTGAGGATCACAATGCCTGCTTCCCATGTTGGTAGACTGGGGTTAGCCTAGCCAACACCAAGCACAGCTGTGGCACATAGTAGGTGCTCGGTCAGTGGTGGCTGAGTCTGTCCTGCTTGTCATCATGATTATTACAGAGTCGACTCTGTCCCAGTACAGCCACCATCCAACGGATACTTTTGAGCACGTATTAACTTGCTGAGCCTCTGCACCAGGGCTCAGCCATGGGTAAAATAAACAGTGCTTCTTCTTAGGATGCATTATACCTCTTCTTTCTTCTTCACTTTTTATTTTTTTTTCAGTTGTTTATAACATGTTTTGTGGGTTTCCCAGGTGACTCAGTGGTAAAGAATCCACGTGCAATGCAGGAGCCGCAGGAGATATGGTTCCATCCCTGGGTCAGGAAGATCCCCTGGAGGAGGAAATGGCAACCCACTCCAGTATTCTTCCCTGGAGAATCCCACGGACAGAGGACCCTGGCAGGCTACAGTCCAAAGGGTTGCAAAGAGTCAGACATGACTGAAATGACTTAGCATGCATACACACACAACGTGTTTTATTGTATGTAATTTTTATATTCTTTTTTTCCCCATTTTTTGGCCATACCAGGTAGCATGTGGGATCTTAGTTCCCCAACCAGGGATCAAACTCACATCCTCTGCACTGGAAGCACAGAGTCCTAACCACTCGACCACCAGGAAAGCCTTACACTTTTTTTTAATATTCTTTTCCATTATGGTTTGTCACAGGATATTGAATATAGTTTTCCCTGGGCTATACAATAGGACCTTATTGTCTATCTCCTTCATTCATTTCTTAACACATTATTGACCGGAGCCATATTAACGCCATAGGCGTTAGTTTTTGCAAAAATCCCCTGGTCAGTAATGTGTTGATTTATCAACTTCTGCCCCTACTGCCACTTGTTACCCTTTACAGTGTCCCCTTACCCTCAGCCAGAAACTGCTGTCTTGGTAGTTTTGTCCCATTAATACCCCAAAAGGCCAGCATCTGCACCTTGTGCTCCTCCTCACCTGCAGGGTCACACCCACTTACTTTCACAGGTGGTCCCCAACTTACGATCATTTGACTTACCATTTGTCTGTATGAGGGCTTCCCTGGTAGCTCAGCTGGTGAAAAATCCACCTGCAACGCAGGAGACCCCGGTTCAATTCCTGGGTTGGGAAGATCCCCTGGAGAAGGGAACGTGGAGTGTGAGTCACCGACACACACACACGTAAGACCACGCGGTACCCAGAGGGCTAGTTTGTTGCACACTTTTAGTACAGTCTTCGACTACTTGCATGAGCTGTCCAATGCTTTATGATAAAAACAAACATTGATTTGCATGATTTTACCCAACTGTAGGTGAATGTAAGTGTTCTGAGCATGTTGAATGTGGGCTCGGTTCAGCCAGGATGTCAGTAGGGTAAAATCATGCAAATAAATGTTTGCATTTCTGACTTTGAGATATTCAGCATACGATGGATTTATCAGGATGTAACTCCATTGTAAATTGAGAACAGTGGGTACCTCCTCAAGCAAGGGGCCCACACTACCTATCTTGGAGATGTCTCAAGTGTTCAACCTTCTGCTGAGAACAGACCCTCGGGCATCTTTCAGATTTCAGGTTAAATGACCTCTTTCCCAGACAAGTCTTAAGTCCTCGTATTCATGTCCTCTAATAAGACCCTTTTTTTTTTTCCTTCACAACACCGCAATTATAATTGATTTGTGTGCATGTGTTAATTAGCATTTTTCACTTTCAGGAAGTTGTGAGGAGTTCCGCAAGGGGAGGAACCAGATGCTCAGAAACTGTGTAGTGAATGACTAGGAAGTCATGGATGTTATGTCTTGTCACTGAATGTATTTCATCGTAATGAGAAATTCTGAAACAGGTGCATGGAGTTGACCTTTGGTGCTGGGTTCCCTGTTCAGACGCCACTGGGAACATAGTCCTTCCTTGCCACTGTTTGGTGGTAGCCACGTTCTAGATCAGTTTGGTCCCAAATAGACGTGTCCCCAGCCACCAAACCATTGCTGGCCAGTTGAGCAACTGCTCTCCAGGGCCAAGGTGACAGAGCAGGTGACCAAGAGCTAAAGGTTGAATAGATTCCACCATCTGAGCAGCTGCTCCCTGTGGTCAGGGCTCCAGGATCCAGCAGGGTGAGGTTGAAGAAAGACAGCAGTGGGGACTGCATTGAGAAAGCGGGTGCTGCCAGGATACCTCCTGTGGCTGCAGAGAAGAATCGTCTCCTTAAGGGACAGGTTTAGCACACGACAGTGTTTCCTGGGTGATGACGTTATTTTTAGTTCTATACATTAGGCAACAGCAAGCACTGTCACCAAAGGTGATGGGTTGTTTGTGTGATTGTGAGAATAGGGGGTATGTTGTCTCTAGAAGGATCACAGAGCCCCTTTGTAACCATGACGACAAGATGCAGTCAGGGGACTTCCCTGGTGGTCCAGTGGCTAAGACTCTGAGCTCCCAATGCAGGGGGCCAGGGTTCAGTCCCTAGTTGGGAAACTAGATCCCACGTGCCACAACTAAGAGTCCGCATGCCACAGCTAAAGATCCCACATGCTGCAGCTGAGACCTGGTGCAGCCAAAGAAATAAAATTCAGTATTTTTTTAAAATTTATTTTAATGCAGATGGGCCTTGTTGGAATCCTCTTCTATACCCTCCCCCTTAAAAGTCACATGACCTGGAGTCCCAGATGATTTCTCAGAGTGAAGTTCTTAGAGGGGGCTCCATGCCTCTTTTTTTGTTATCTCTGTGGTCACCATTACCTTCCCTTCATCTTCTAGTTAATCTGTTCTCTTCATCTCTCTCCCTCATTAAACTGTAAGCTCCCTAAGAACAGGGGATGTGTCCTGTGAATATCTGAGTCATCCACTGCCCCAGCACCGGAAGCACCAAATAAACATCAAAGGAGAGAAGAGGCGGAAGAAAGATAGGCTCTTGTTAGAGGAATTCACCCTGGACTGTACACTGCACCGCAGCCCCAGTTACAGGGCCACTTAGCAGTCATCGCTAAGTATAGGGTGTCGGCTTAGAAAGGGAAGGGACCCACATGCTGACCGAGATTTTCCTAAGTGACACTGAAGGAAGCTGATGTCAGATCCCGATTTGTGTGAGTAATCAGACACTTCAGAGCAAGCATAAGAAAAATCTACCTGCTCATGGCCAGTTACCTTCCCAAGAACAGTTGACCCATTTTGACCCAGTTTTGAAGGGACAGTAAATGCAGGGGCGTGAGTTTCCACTCCTTGGGTGCCTGGGCTCTGCTCGCAGCCTCCACACTAGAGCTACAGCACCCAGAACCCCACGTGGTCGTGGGAAGCCAGTGTGGTTGCGGGGGAAATTTGATTTGCAGATGCTGACAGATAAAGTTAAGCAAAACAGATTTTAATCAATTGTGGATATATCTTACCAGCTTCCGCTACTTTTATATTCCCACATAGTCTTTTTAGTCCAGCAAGAATGGTAGTAAACCAAAATAACAATCATGCAGGAAGGGTTTAAAAAAAATCAGATACATTACATCAGATACTTGGGAGCTCATGTTAAACTGAGATACAGTAGTTTGAGGTGTGATTGACTGTCAGGCCTGCGGTGGAGGGGGACGACAGAGACCTGCATGGCTTTCCTTGTGGGTGAAGCAGCACTTCACTCTCCTGATTCTTAGTGTGAAATGGTTCCCGCTGGTACCCAGATGTGTGGGCTAAGGTGCATGCTTATGAGTCTTAGATAAACATCATCCTCTACTAATCAGTGGGCTTCCCAGGTGGCTCAGAAGTAAAGAATCCACCTGCCAGTGCAGGAGAGGCAGGTTCAATCCCTGGATGGGGAAGATCCCCTGGAGGAGAAATTGGCAACCCACTCCAGTATTCTTGCCTAGGAAATCCCCTGGACAGAGGAGCCTGGTGGGTTACACTCCACGGGGTCATAAAGAATCAGACATGACTTAGCAGCTGAGCACGCACACCACTAATCTCTACCTGTGTATTTAGAAATACCTATGAAAGCTAAGAAAATCCACCCAAAAAAAAGATAGCCAAAATGACACACATTTGAAAAAATGTCTTCTTCATTAATAATCAAAGGTATCAACAAAACAATAAGATACTGCTTTTCCCTTCAAGTCAGTGGAGTTTGTTTGTTTGTTTGGATATTTTTATTTGAATCTATCTTTTTTAATTGAAGGATAATGGCTTTACAATTTTGTGTTGGTTTCTACCAAACATGAACATGAATCAGCCATAGGTATACATATGTCCCCTCCCTCTTGAACCTTCCTCCCACCTCCCACAGTGGAGTTTCTTTTAAGGATAATGTTCTTCATTAGTGAGAATGCAGTAAGATTCTGCATTTGTTTATTGTTAGTGAGAGAAGTAACTGATACAGATGTGGAAAACCATTTGCAAGCATGAATCAAAAGACTTGAAAAGCTTCCTGCCCTTAAAAGGGATGAAAGGAAATATAATTTAGTATTTAATATTATAGTACTTATTTCAAGGGTTGTATCAAGCATTTAGAGTCAGAGGGAAAAAAATAACATTACTAATTTTGTAATGCTCATATTCTTTGTCCTAACAGTCTCCTTTCAAGACATATGTCCTCAGAAAGTAATTAGAAATGTGGACAAAAATCTACACTTAAAGATGCATGTAGCAGTTACCTATAAATAGTGAAAACTGTAAACAGCCAAAACCTTGAAAGAATATCTGAACAAGGAAAGACTTATGATGAAATTTTTTACAGCCACTAAAAGTTATCTTTACAAACTTTTTGACGTCCAAAAAAAGTGCTTAAGATATCAAAAGTTTTTTAAATATGAAATATATCCAGTTGTAATCACAACTTTGAAAAAAAATACAGACATAAAAAGGAGTTGAAGGAAATATACCAAAATGGTTAATGCTAAGTGCTTTTGTTCTTTCTTCTTTCAATTTTTTTATGCTTTCTAGCTTTATTTCAATGACAGTCAAAGGAAAATGGTAAGAAATCCTTTTAACTTTTATGGCAAAAGTTAATCACTAGAAGGATATGTAAAATATCAATGTTAGTATGTCAAAATATTAACCAACATTCTCTCCTGAGATGGCGAGATAGTATTATGGGGAAAATTTTGTTTCTCTTGCTTTATAGTTTCTTCCATTTTCCACATTTTCTACAGTGAACATGTATGAATGTTAGAATTTAAAAAAAGAAAAACGGAAAGCAAAAAAAGTGCAGAACGTGTAAGAGGACTGAGTTGTATGCTCAGTCGCTCAGTTGTGTCCAACTCTTTTGCAGCCCATGGACTATAGCCTGCCAACCTCCTCCGTTGATGGAATTTTTCAGGCAAGGATACTGGAGCGGGTGGCCATTTCTTATTCCAGGAGATCTTCCTGATCCAGGGATCAAACCCATGTCTCCTGCATCTCCTGCAGGAGGATTCTTTACCACTGCGCCACCTGGGAAGCCCAGGACTGAGTTGCTGCTGCTGCTGCTAAGTCGCTTCAATCATGTCTGACTCTGTGCGACCCCATAGACGGTAGCCCGCCAGGCTCCCCCGTCCCTGGGATTCTCCAGGCAAGAACACTGGAGTGGGTTGCCATTTCCTTCTCCAATGCATGAAAGTGAAAAGTGAAAGTGAAGACACTCAGTCATATCTGACTCTTAGCGACCCCATGGACTGCAGCCCACCAGGCTCCTCCATCCATGGGATTTGCCAGGCAAGAGTACCGGGGTGGGTTGCCATTGCCTTCTCCGAGAACTGAGTTAGTGACAGTAACAAATGCTGTTAGTTTACTTGTAAAAATCTTCAAAAACATAACTTTCTCTGAATGATTCACCAACTAATCTTGAGTCAGAATTTCAACTTTGGTATGAAAGTTTTTATATCATGGATCATTCATTTTAGTTGTTTCTGGGTATTAACAGTTCTTTTTAATTCAAAGACTCCTTAACGTACACATTTTTCTTGCAGCAAGTTTCCAGGAATACTACTTATCTGGGTTACCTTTGTCTCAGCAGCCCTTATAAACTTGAAACTGTATCTCTGCTGACCTACCATGGGCGTATGAATTAGTTATTGTACTTATACATAGGAAGAGAAGGGGGTGACAGGATGAGATGGTTGGATGGCATCACTGACTCAATGGACATAAGTTTGAGCAAACTCCAGGAGATAGTGAAGGGCAGGGAAGCCTGGCGTGCTGCAGTCCATGGGGTCAGAAACAGCCACTACTTAGTGACTAAACAGCAACTTATGCATTAGGAGGAATTAGGTTTTCCCAGAATAGTTTACTTTTTTAACAGCAAGCGTATTCAGTTTTCCATGAACATTCTTTTGCTTAAGGGTCCCCCGGTGGCTCAGCTGATAAAGAATCTGCCTGCAGTGAAGGAGACCTCAGTTCAATCCCTGGTCAGGAAGATCCCCTGGAGAAGGGAATGGCAAGCCACTCCAGTATTCTTGCCTGGAGAATCCCATGGACAGAGGATCCTGGTGGGCTACAGTCCATGGGGTTGCAAAGCGTTGGACATGACTGAGCAAAGAGTTTACATTTTACATGCTCAGTTTGCCACAACCATTCTTTTGCAGTTAAATGAGGGTTACTATAGGATAACTACCCTGTCATTACATGCATAGCAGTGATAAATACAAAAGGTGACGCTGAAAGGTCAAGAAATACTGAAAGTTCTGTGGCTGGGAACGAACATAGTTGTTTTTTTTTTACATTTCAAGAAATCGATGGTAGGTAATCAATAAAAGAGACATTTAAGAGAGGAGAAGGAATGTTAGGGATGGAAATAATAAAATATGATAAAAAAGTGATCATAAATCATATGAGAAAAATAAACTTAACGTCAAACAATTAAGACCCTCTATTGCATATAGATTACAAATAAGTGGATTTTTTTTTAAGACTTTTTTATACAACTTTTTCTTTAAGGAGCTTCCACAACAGGCAAAGGGCAGGAAATTGAAGATCACATTGAATAATTTAAAAGCCTTTGAAGGACCGTTTGGTTCATAATCAAAAGAAGATTCATAGCTGAGTGGCCTTGGGCCACTAAGCCCCAGTTTATTCCCTCTGAAAAGCGAGTGACCTGGCCAGCTGAGGATCAAATTGTGTGTGTGTGTTTGTGTATGTGTGTGTAAGCACACACAAAAGCACACATTCTGGGCTACTCGATAGGATAGAAGATGGAAGATAATAAAAGTAGTTAACACTCATCCAGTCCTTACTCCATGCTAGGGTCCATTCAAAGTCCCATACATGTACTACCACACACACACCTCACCACTCTAGAAGATGGGTACAGTGATTATCCTCTTTTTATAGCTGAAGAAACTGAAGCACAGAGAGAGGTTGAGGAATTTGCCCCAGATCACAGCTAATTCGTAATAGACAAGCACCCCGGCATCTTGTACCCTTAGACACTGCTGCCTCGCCTATGCGAGGCACCCAGATTATTCAAAGCAGAAGGAGTAAACTATTTAGACTGGAAGCACACTTTAGAACAGGAAATGAGAGGGGGCAGAAGAGACCTTGGACATGACCTCCGTTTCCTCTCATCTCCCTGGGAATGCATTCTATAACCAAACTGGTCAGAAGTATGGAGGGAGCCTTTTTTGGATGAAAAGAAGGACGTTTCTGGGCTCTCTTATTGTCAGAAGTGGTGTCCTCTGACAGTGAGCCCTTGAGTGGAGAGCAGTTCGTTGGCCTTTTCCAACCACAGGTGCAGCCACGTGAGGATGGCGGCATGTTACTTCTTTTCCGTTGATCCTGCAGTGAAAAGGCACTAATATAATGTGCTCCCATAAAGTGTGAACCAAACACTTCTAATCAAACTTCAAAGATCACGCTTCGCTTCCAAGAATGAAATCTTTCCCCCTCGTCTTAAATTGACTGTTAACCGTCCAGCCCCCAACATTGTTTTCTGGTCTCAGAAATAAGTTGTTTCTGTTGGGCCTTGATGCTCAAGTGTCGGAACATACTGTTTGTGGAGTTTTTCGTTGCTGGACTTCCCTGGTGGCTCAGACGGTAAAGCATCTGTCTGCAATGCGGGAGACCTGGGTTTGATCCCTGGGTCGGGAAGATCCCCTGGAGAAGGAAATGGCAATCCACTCCAGTACTATTGCCTGGGAAATCCCATGGACAGAGGAGCCTGGTAGGCTACAGTCCATGGGGTCGCAAAGAGTCGGACACGACTGAGCGACCTCACTTTCACTTTTTTCAGTCACTAAGTCGTCTGACTCTTGTGACCGCATGGACTGCAGCGTGCCAGGCTTCCTGTCCTTCACTATCTCCTCCCTCAATCTTTCCTAGCTTTTTAATACTTACTTTTATTTATTCAGCTGCACCAAGTCTTGGTTGCAGTATACGCTATCTAATTCCCTGACCAGGGATCAAACCCAGGCCCCCTGCTTTGGGAGTGCAGAATCTCAGCTACTGCACACCAGGCAAGTCCAGAATTTACCCTTCGGAGATCAAGGCTCTGCCTCTGAGAGCATGTCTCTTCACTGTCCCACTGCTGCCCTTGAAGATAAACTCTGATAAACCAGCCCAGGGGTCAGCAAACTGTGGCCCATGGGCCAAACCTGGCCCACCACCTCGGTGGCTTTGCATTTTTGAAGCTGTTAGTGGAAAACATCAAAAAGAAGGATAACATTTCATGACACCTGATATTTATATAAAATTCAGCTCCATTGTCCACACATAAAACTGTGTGGAAACACAGCCTGTCCATTTACATCCACATAGCAGCAGCCAGGTTGAGTGGTTGCGTACAGTTTGGCCCACAGAGCTGAAATATTCACTCTCTGGCCCTTTAGAGAGAAACTTGACTGATCCCTAACAACACAGTATCTCAGGACCCATCCAGTTTGACCTCTCACAAAGAGAGGCTAAGGCTTCCAAATTGAAAGGCTTGCGTTATTTCACTGAGTAATAACTGTGCTAGTCAGACTTAATGTTTTCTCCCACAAGTCACTGAGCATCTCTACATTCAGCATACTTCAATTAGACCATCTCACCCTCTTTTTTTTTTTTAAAGTATCTAGCAGTTACTTATTTGGCCATATAGCATATGGGATCTTAGTTCCCCAACCAGGGATCAAACCCACACCCTTTGCATTGGAAGTGCAGAGTCTTAACCACTAGGCTGCTAGGGAAGTCCCAAACCACCTCACTCTTAAGCCGCCTTAATTGGGGTGAGTGCCCTGCATTATTTGTCTGTAATGCCCTGCACTATTTGTGATGTTTCTCTGGGAGAGCATTGTAAAAGAAACAAACATCAATTTATAGGTGCCACACAAGGAGCCTATAATTTCTTAGATTAAGAAATAGAGTACAATTCTCCACTTTTTGACAGACCCAAAGGCACTGTGATATTTCTGTTTTCTTATAATTCTATTGTCAATGTTAGATTTGCTGTTGTTAATTTTTTTTAGTCAAATAAGAACTTTGTTTAGTATAGTAGACTATTTTCATTAAAAAATGAAACATATACATTTTCTTATTGAAGGATAATTGCTTTACAGAATTTGGTTGTTTTCTGTCAAACCTCACCATGACTCAGCCATAGGTACATATATATATATCCACTCCCTTTTGAACCTCCCTCCCATCTCCCTCCCCTCTCAGTTGATACAGGGACCCTGTTTGAGTTTCCTGAGCCATACAGCAAATTCCCGTTGGCTATCTATTTTACATATGGTAATATAAGTTTCCATGTTACTCTTTCCATACATCTCACCCTCTCCTCCCCTCTCCCCACGTCCATAAGTCTGTTCTCTATGTCTGTTTCTCCATTGCTGCTGCTGCTGCTGCTAAGTCGCTTCAGTCATGTCCGACTCTGTGGCACCCCATAGACGGCAGCTAACCAGTCTCCTCTATCCCTGGGATTCTCCAGGCAAGAATTCTGGAGTGGGTTGCCATTTCCTTCTCCAATGAATGCACGCATGCATGCTAAGTCACTTCAGTCGTGTCCGACTCTTTGAGACCCCATGGACAGCAGCCCACCAGGCTCCTCTGTCCACAGGATTCTCTAGGCAAGAATACTGGAGTGGGTTGCCATTTCCTTCTCCCATTGCTGCCCTGTCAATAAATTCTTCAGAACCATTTTTCTGGATTTCGTATATGTGAGTTAGAATATGATATTTATCTTTCTCTGATTCACTTCACTCTGTATAATAGGTTCTAGGTTCATCCACCTCATCAGAATGGACTCAGATGCGTTCCTTTTATGGCTGAGAAATATCCCATTGTGTATATGTACCACAGCTTCTTTATCCATTCATCTGTTGATGAGCATCTAGGTTGCTTCCATGTTCTAGCTATTGTAAAGAGTGCAGCAATGAACAATGGGATACATGTGTCTTTTTCAGTTTTGGTTTCCTCAGGGGATATGTCTAGGAGTGGGATTGCTGGGTCATACGGTGGTTTTATTCCTAGTTTTAGGTTTTTCTTCCATAATGGTGGTATCAATTTACATTCCCACCAACAGTTCAAGAGTGTTCCCTCTTCTCCACACCCTCTCCAGCATTTATTGTTTGTAGACTTTTTGATGATGGCCATTCTGACCAGTGTGAGGTGATATTTCATTGTGGTTTTGATTTGCATTTCTCTAATAATGAGCAATGTTGAGCATCTTTTCATGTGTTCATTAGCCATCTGTATGTTTTCTTTGGAGAAATGTCTGTTTAGGTCTTTTTCCCACTTTTCCATTGGGTTGTTTGTTTTTCTGGCATTGAGTTGTATGAGCTGCTTGTATATTTTGGAAGTTAATCCTTTGTCAGTTGTTTCATTTGCTATTATTTTCTCCCATTCTGAGGGTTGTCTTTTCACCTTGCTTATAGTTTCCTTTGCTGTGCAAAAGCTTTTAAGTTTAATCAGGTCCCACTTGTTTACATTTGTTTTTATTTCCATTATTCTAGAAGATGGGTCATAGGGGATCTTGCTTTGATTTATGTCACTGAGTGTTCTGCCTATGTTTTCCTCTAAGAGGTTTATAGTTTCTGGTCTTACACTTATGTCTTTAATCCATTTTGAGTTTACCTTTGTGTATGGTATTAGGAAGTGTTCTAATTTCATTCTTTTACATGTAGCTGTCCAGTTTTCCTGTAACCACTTATTGAACAGGCTGTCTTTGCACCATTGTATTTTCTTGCCTCCTTTGTCAAATATAAGGTACCCATAGGTGCATGGGTTTATTTCTGGGCTTTCTATCTTGTTCCATTGGTCTATATTTCTGTTTTTTGTGCCAGTACCATACTGTCTTGATGACTGTAGTTTTGTAGTATAATCTGAAGTCATGAAGGTTGATTCCTCCAGCTCCATTCTTCTTTCTCAAGACTGCTTTGGCTATTTGGGGTCTTTTGTGTTTCCATATGAATTGTGAAATTTTTTGTTCTAGTTCTCTGAAAAATGCCATTGGTAATTTGATAGGGATAGCATTGAACCTGTAGATTGCATTTGGTAGTATAGTCACTTTCACAATATTGATTCTTCCTACCCAGGAACATGGAATATCTCTCCATCTGTTTATGTCATCTTTGATTTCTTTCATCAGCATCTTGTAATTTTCTGTTCTTCATTTTTTTTGAAGCTCAAGAATTAATTGTTAACTAATTGCTAAAACTCTTCATTGGGCTTCCCTCATAGCTCAATTGGTAAAGAATCCACCTATAATGCTGGAGACCCCAGTTCGATTCCTGGGTTGGGAAGACCCCCTGGAGAAGGGAATGGCTACCCACTCCAGTATTCTGGCCTGGAGAATCCCATGGACTGTATAGTCCATGGGGTCACAAAGAGTCAGACATGACTGAGTGACTTTCACTTTCAGAATTCTTCATAAAATGTAGTTAAAACTTTTTTTCACCACAAACCCTGTGTCTGCCCAAAGTGTAAGACTTATGCGGGCAGTGTCTCATCATGTGTGTGAGTTGCAGCAACTGCTCAGCCCAAGAATGGTTTCCTCCATCCACTGGGAGCCCCTGCTCCGTTCATTTGGAGCACATGCTTGTTGAGCACCTGCAGTGTGCGACAGGACCTTGACCCTGTACCCAGTCTCTATCCCAGAGGGCCTACAGTCCATTTCAGGGTCTGTTAGGAACAACTGCATTAGTGATTTTTAAAATACAGATAGAAGGGAGATTTCCTGGTGGCCCTGTGGTTAAGACTCCACATTTTCACTGCCATATGCCCAGGTTCAATCCCTGGTTGGGGAATTAAGGTCTCACAAGCTGTGCAGCCAAATAAATAAACAAGTAAAGATACAGACAGGGAAAGGTTGGCGGAGATGAATATACAGCATCCCACAGGAAGACATAGGAATACATACAGGACATCTGGCCTTCCAATTGTCTGTCCATTCCAGAAAGAACTTTGTTCTACCAGGTGTGAGGCTTCAGGTCAGATCATAGCCCCTGTCTTCCTGGAGCTTATACTCAAGTGGGGCAAACCCCTTAAAATGAGTGAACAAATGAATAAAAATAATTCTCTACTGTAGCAAGTGCTAAGGAGGAATAACAGGGTTTTGAGGCAGAGAATTAAAGGAGGTGACCTATTTTGGATAGAGTGGTCAGAAAAAGCCAAGTGCAGAGGTGACATCTTTTTTTAATACTTAGCCATTTGTTGGGCTGCATCAGGTCTTGGTTACGTCACTTGGAATCTTTAGTTGTGGCACACAGACTCTCTTGTTGTGGCGCAGGGTCTCCAGGAGCATCCCACAACTACTGTGGCACATGAGCTTAGTTGCTCCTAGGTATGTGAGATCTTATTCCTCAACCAGGGATCAAACCCAAGTCCCCGGCATTGCAAAAGTGTTAGTCACTCAGTCTTATCCGACCCTTTGTAGCCTCACGGACTGTAGCCCATCAGGCTCCTCTATCTATGGGATTCTCCAGGCAAGAATACTGGAGGGGTAGCCATTCCCTTCTCCAGGGAATCTTCCCAACCCAGGGATCGAACCTGGGTCTCTCGCATTGCAGGCAGATTCTTAATCACTGGACCACCAGGAAAATCCCCAGGGGTGACATTTAAGGTTTGAAAGATGGAAAGGAGCTGGTTGTGTAAAGACAAAGCCAGGCAGGGAAATGGTAGGTGCAAAGGCCTTGAGGCAGAAAAGACTTTGGTGCCAAGGCTTGTGGAGTTGTGAGAAGATCAGGAACTGGAGAGGCAGGCCATTTAGAAGGATGAGGAGTTCAGCAATCCTTTGAGCATGCTGGAGAGGAAGGAGAGGTGTGGCTGTGCAGGCAAAGGTTTAGAAAGACAAAGCTTGTTGATGGATAAGCATGTGACTTGGGGAGCCTTGAATATGGGTCTCTGCCCGGAAGAGCCGGCTGGGACACTGCCGGGGAGCAGCCAGATTGTGACAGTCCTCGCTTATCAGGCAAAGGGATTTGGGTTTCATCCAGCAGACAACAGGCAGCCAAAACAGAAGGGAATTTTTGTGTCTCTAGTTAAAAATACTTTTTCTGATAACAAAAGTAACTCTTTATGAGGAAATTTGGGGAAATGTACACAAAGACACTAAAGAAAAAATCTGTAAGTGCACATACAAACTATTGTTAACATTTATGTATCTTCTTTTGCATTCTGATATAGTTTTCCAAAAATGAGGTTTTTTTTTAATACACTCTGTTTTATAATTGCTATTTCCCTTAACGATGCAGAGCAAACATTCTGAAAATGTCTTCCTAGGTCACTCAGTATTCTTCTCCAGCACAACTTTGCGTACCTGTATGGTATTTCATGCTGAAAATGAACTAAAATGTATTTCTGTATATTGTTTCATTGTCAGCCCTTAACTGTTGAGCATCTAGAATGTTTCCAGTTTTTAGTACGATAAGCAACGCGATGATAATTGTCTTAAGTTGTTCCATTGCTCAGTCGTGTCTGATGCTTTGTGACCCCGTTTACTGAAACACGCCAGGCTTCCCTTAAGGCTTCTCTAAGTGTCCTTAGAGGGATGTACTTATTTATATCCATGATTGCTTCCTTAGGAATTCCTAGAAGTGGAATTGTAGGGCCAACGCGTATACATTCTTCAGGGCTTTTTATACATTTTTCTAGATTAGCTCTCTAACGTTTATGCCATTTTATACTCTTACCAGACAACTATCCACATGCCTCCCGTACCAAATTACTCACTTGGCACTGGATTTCATTTGCCAATTTGCCAGGAAAAAACAAAAAACTTTGTATATCCATTGTTCTCATCTACCTTTTTACATGAAATTCAGCAGTGTCTCCCGTGGGGCTCCTTGTCATCTGTACATGTGCCAGGTTTGTTCCAGGTCGTCACTTAGTATAGCACCCTCTTGCATAGCCAGGGGAGTTGGACCCCAGTTTACGACTCTCAAGTTGACACACCTGTTTCTCGCACAGATCAAGAGCACTTCCACTTCAGAGATTCTGTCTTTTTCAACACATATTCCCAGTGTAGTACCTAGTTCATCACAGGCATTGATATATATTTACAGAAGCAGAGAAAAAGAAAGATGGGAGGGAAAGGGTAGGTGGACAGATGAAAGGGAGGGAGGGAGGCAATGGACTGCAGAAGAATACTGTTAAAGAATGAACAGTACAGATGTAAAGATGATGTACAGAAACTAATCTCTTAAGAGGGGGGCTCCCTGGTGGTTCTGGGGTAAAGAACCTTCCTGCCAGTGGAGGAGACGCAGGTTCAATCCCTGGGTCCGGAATATCCCCTGGAGATGGAAATAGCAACCCAGTCCAGTATTCCTGCCTAGGAAATCCCATGGATAGAGGAGCCTGGGGGGCTACAGTCTGGGCTCGCAAAGAGTCTGACAGGACTTTGCGACTAAACCACCACCACCACTCTCTTAGGAAGCTTGGCTGTAAGGTGTGAAGAGAGAGAAAACGGCTACAAGGGCGCTGACATTATGGGTGGTTTAATTGGGGGGCATTTCATGGCTTGTGGGGAGAAGAGAACGGTGGACTTTTTTCGTCTTTTACTTAATGAGGAGACTTGTACAAGTTTTTAGGCTGAGGAAAAAGCAGATAGCTTCTAGGACAGACTGAAAATATTTCTTCAGCTCACCCAGGAACTGTTTATTGAGTACCAACAATATGCCAGGCACTATACCAGAGAGTCAGCAAGACAGAGTTCCTGTGCCAGGGCTTCTATCCTGGTGGGAATAGGGGAGAGAGAGAGAGAGAGAGAAAGGATGACGGGCTATGATCCAAAGAAGGTGGAACCTCATGCTGATTGCTGCTTGCTCAGGAAGAGCAAAATATGTTAATGTTAGTCTAGGTCAAACATAATTATGGAGGTAAGACTGCTGGAGAAAAAAAAACACATGCATCCCTAAGCCTCTTGGATGCGTGGGGGGGTGGGGGGGTGGGTGTGTGTGTGCACACCACATGCATCCCTAAGCCTCGTGGATGCGGGGGGGTGTGTGTGTGTTTCACATGGAGGAAGAGTACAGCTGGATGTGTCTCAGACATATTTGCCAAAAAGATTTCCCTCCTATGATAAGGTGGTGCTTTCAGGATATAGAAGTGGAACAGAGGCAGAAAAAGACGTGGCTGAGTCTTGTCTAGCCAGTTGGCCTAAGCTTTTCTGGTATTTAGTCAATGACTCATTTCCCTTTTGTGTGGCTGTCTTAGCATATTCTGCCTGAAACTAGCTGTTACATCCAAATGGAAATAAAACACGTGATCTGGGCGTGCGCTGCATCTTGATTTAATCCACTTCATAATTGTATTCATGTTCATTCTCTTCAAGTGCCGTAGTTCAGTCCATTTCACAGACTCCCCCTACCCCAGCCCGCCCCCTCGCCCGGAAGTCATTTCCTACCAGCTCCCTGTTTAGTTACAGTGAATAAAATATTTTCAGTGTCAGAAACTATAGAGGATCTCATTTGTAACTCTAGCTGAATTCTGTTTCATAGGTATTATTAAGAAGAAATGGCTGTGAATTGGATGAAAAGATTCTTTTCAAATTGCTTCACTTTTACTATTTCCGTTTCTTTTATTGTAGGCTATCAAATACTTTTGAGAATTAGGCAGAGTATATTCACAAGTACCTTTTTAAGTTACTTAGAAAACAAATCTATAAAGACTAAAAGCATTGGACTCTGTGATCTCCTTTTTTTCACTGATGCAGAATTATAGAGGCCTTACTAATCCTCTGTGATTAACTAGAAAATTTTGCTTTAATCTTTGCAACAGGTTAGGTCATGAGACAGTGAACACTAAAAAAACAAATCACAACCCCGTAGTATCAAAATTTTTATGTTGAATATTGCTTCAAAGGAATCATTGCTCCAAGCTTGGAAAATCATTTTGGTTTTCATGATAAATGTAAAGAGATTTGATCTCACTTATGGTAAATATTAAGCTTAAACTTGTTTATGTTTACATATTCCCTTTCATCAAATACTGAGTTGGGATTTTTTTTTAGTATTTTTATTTATTTGGCAACACTGGGTCTTAGTTGTGGCATGCAGGCTCTTTAGTTACAACATGTGGCCTCAGTTCCCTGACCAGGGATCAAACCCAGGCCCCCTGCCTTGGGAGTGCGGAGTCTTAGCCACTGGACCACCAGGGAAGTACCTAGGCACAGTTGTTGTTTTCTTTTTTTTGTATAGATTTGATGCTTTTCTCATGGGTTTTTTTTTTTTTTTTTTTTGCACTTTGCAGCTCAGTCTGGCCATACTCCCATAAAGCAGAGAATGTAATTAGCAGCATCCTTAATTTTACAGATGAGGAAAGAGAGGCACTTGGGTTAAAGAGGCTTGTCAGGGATCATTCAGGTAACACATACCTGCACATATTACAGAACTTGCCATCAGGGAGTGTAGAGTCTAAGGCAGAGGCAGATGAGCATTTGTAGGAGTAAACCGCATTCCCCGGGGCAGAAAGGAATAATCCACACAGAACCTCGTGAAGCTGCAAGGTCAGTGTGGTATTCCTCCCCCTGACCTTGCTAACCTTTTCAGAAGCTGGATCACTGCTTACTGCCCTTCTTTAAATGTTGGTATTTCTGTTTGGAACAGTTATGCATTTTTGTTGAGAGGATATGTCCACATGTGTGTATGATTTGAGTCTCACTCAAAACATAGCTTCCCCCATAGAGAACCAGCGTATGGGCACCAAGGGAAAGGGGGGAGGTGGGATGGGGTGGGAGATTGGAATTGGCATGTGTACACTGACACTACATATAAAATCGCTAACTAATGAGAACCTACCAGATAGCACAGGGAACTCTATTCAGTGCCCTGCGATGACCTAAATGGAAAGGAAATCTAAAAAAGAAGGGATGCATATGTAACTGATTCACTTTGCTGTACAGTAGAAACTAACACAGCATTGTAAAGCAACTACACTCCAAAAAAGTTTTTAAATAAATAAAATTATAAATGGTCACCAAATTAAAGAAAGGGGGGAAAAAAAACACAGCTTCCCACTGGCACTGGGGAACAGATTTCTTGCGCACAGAGCAAATGGTCACAGAGTCAGTGATCTGCTGAGATGCTCTTGTTGCGCTCAAGCAGATCCTAACCCAGTTCCTTCTCATCGCCCTCTTCTCCTACCCGTACCTGGATATTCTAGAGGACTTTCAGCCAGAACCAAATGGCCTCAGTTCAGTGCTCAGTAGACGCTCCCAGGATGATTGCTCTTTGCTCATGGGCAGAACAAGCTGAGAAAGCTGTTCAGATACAGACTACTTTTAGTAAATTCTCCATTGCTGGTGATACCCAAGCTGAGAGCAGATAATGAGCTGGGATGTCCTAAAAGGGGTTGGTTAGTTGAAACAGAGAGTCATGAAAGGCTTTTTGTAATCCAGGCACCCATGATTCTCAGGCAACAGAAGTCACCTTTATGCCTGCAGGCACAGCACGTGTGATGTGGTAACAGCTATGCAGTATGGAAGAGCATGGCATTTATTTAATTTACCTAATTGCTCTGAGCTGTACATTCCTGAGCTGTAAAATTGGAATAAAAATATCTGCCTCATGGGATTTTCATGCAGATCAATTTAAATCATGAAACAGAATGCAAAATGGCTGGTACAGTGTCTCTCATTTGCTAAGAGATGGTTATGTTTAAAGTTCCCTGTATACCAGGCGCCATGGCATATTCAAAACAAGACTTGATTTAGCATGACATTGTAAAGCAACTGTACACCAATAAAAATTAATTAAAAAACAAAAAAAAACCTGAAAAATAAATCTTAAATATGGCAAGTCTTAACATATGTTTACATACCTATAGAATACTAAATTAAAACTTTGATGAAATTTTTCTATTTTTCAGCCAGTTATTTGGTATTTAGTACCAAATTGTATCCTGTTTATAAGTAAAATATCTTTATCTCAAAAAAAAAAAAACTACATTGCTACTCCAGATAAGAGCATACTTCCTCTCTTTCTGTGTCTTGGTCAGCCCTCAGTATTGGCATTCAGCAATAGCCTAAATAGTACAAACAAATCAAAGCAAACATCACTTTGCACTTGTGTTGCGTCTTTGAGCTTGCATCCGGGCATTACTCCTCTATCCATAAACCTTTAGGTTTTCTAAAAGATGAACTATAAGAGAATTGAGTTGTTTCTCAGGGTCTCAAAAAGCAGAAGAACTAATTTGTTTCTATATTTGGAAGCACAAAGATTTGGGAAAGCAGTGGGTTCCCTTTAATCCCTATGCCTGACAGTTATCCCCCCAAAAAATCTTTTGTCTGCTTCTCTAAGAAAGGTGTTGGAAAGGAGCCAGCATGTAGGCATTTAAAAGACAACTGGTACAGAAGAGAAATGTGTGCTAAAAATACACCAAAACCAACAAGGATCCGTCTGAAAGCAGAATAGAGACTGCATGCCCTGCTTCTGGATTTGGTTGGAGCCGTGATGGCTCAGTGTTATTTGGGGGAATGACAGTAATTATGGAGCTGGGGTGCTCCTCAGCGGAGGCAGAGCTTGGAGCAGAGGGATGGTTTCCATGGCAATAGCATCAGCATCTGAATGACTTCCTGTCACAACAAGTTGGTGATTTAATGAGTTCATTACTGAATTCCAAAGGAAAACTAGAGAGTGGATGAGCGACTGTTCGGCCCTCCAAGCGCCTAAATCTATAGCTGGGAGAGCCATTTCTGTCAGCACAGCACCAGAATGGATAACTGCTCAGCGCCCTTGTACAGGCAGCCTGAGGGCTTCCAAGGTAGGGGAGCCTGGGACTGAATCGGCAGCCACGTGGCCTGCGAAGGCCTCAGTGCCTGCTATTCTCAGAGTATGAAAGCATCGTGTGAGTCTCCATGCTAAGCTTGCCCTGTTCAAGCCTGATGAAATTACTGATCACAGGAATCTAGCCCAGGATTTCAGATGTATACCCTCAAGTATCCCAAGTCCTTGAAGGGGGGGGTGGGGGGCGGTGCAGGGAAGCCAAGAAAAGACAAACAGACCTTAAATCCTAATTGTATACAAATAGAGGCAACGAAGGAAAGTATGTCGGCCTACTGTATTCTATAACATAGTATAGAAAGAGAGACACTTGGCTTGGAACAGAAAAACCATCTGCATAACCTTTAGAAAGCAGGCCTGTCATTCCTGTGGTCAATTGCATGATATTTGAGCAGAGAGGTTCTGTATTACAGTAAAAATGTATCACAACCATTCATACCTTGCTGTCTTTACTGGTGGAAATCCACCACCTTGCTGGTAAAGCAGTAAGGCCTTAGTCGGATTGATTAACTAGGAGCAGAAGCGGGGCAGAGGAAGGGCGTGGTGGTGATTCTCCAGGAGCACCAGGTCAATAGGAGGTGCCGTGGTTTTCCTGTCCTCTCAGATCCATTTCCCCATTTCTGTTCAGTAAACATCTGATCCCTCAGAGGGCTCACAGCCTAATAATGGGGGCAGAATCCGTTCAGAGAGCAGCACAATAGAGGAGATGCTGCCGTTTGTGGACCACTGGCCAGGCACTGCCACTGAGCCACATGCTTTCCCTGAGCTTTTCTCCTTGAGCTTCTCGTAACCCCAAATGGGGTGGGTACTGCTCCCATTTTTCAAATGAGGAAGCTGAGACCCAGAGGGGCTGCGTCCTCACCAGAGGTGCCCACAGCTGGTCAGCAGCAGAGTCAGGATTTCAGCTCAGTCCTCACTGACTCCTCAGCCCATGTTCTTACCCACTCTTCCTAAAGAGAGGAATAAACGGGGCCATCGTGTGCGGCAGGGAGTGGTCCGAGAGGATGGGGTGCTTGCAGGGACCTTGGAACATGGAAAGATGGCGCCTCCCGCTCTCCCCTACGTGAAGCAGCGACTCTGCATTGGTGCTGTAAGCCGCGTGGCCCAGGTCTGTGCTCAGTTACAAGGAAGAGGAAATTTAGAGAGGGAAAAACCATGGAGAACTAAAAATACTCATTTTATCTTCCATTTTACTGAATCAACCAATAAGATATGAAATTCGACTAATTTATATTTATATGCATGCCAAGTAGCTTCAGTCATGTTTGACTCTTTGCGACCCTATGGACTGTAGCCCACCAGGCTCCTCTGTCCGTGGGATCCTCCGGGCAAGAATACTGGAGTGATGGGTTGCCATTCCCTCCTCCAAGGGATCTTCCCGACCCAAGGATCGAACCTGTGTCTCTTATGCCTCCTGCATTGGCAGGCAAGTTCTTTACCACTAATGCCACCATATATATTTAATATATGTATTAAATATCTAATATAGTATTCTAATATATATGATATATGGAAGGAAGAGGGTGTGTACATGTGTACACATGTACACGTGTGTGCACACATGTACACGTGTGTGCACACATATGCCAATGCTGATTCTTTTCTGTTTTAATAAATGGAAGGAATACCCGGACTTCCCTGGTGGTCCAGTGGTTAAGACTGCATGCTCCCAATGCAAGGGACCTGGGTTCCATCTTTAGTCAGGGAACTAAGATCCCGCATGCTGTGTGACATGGCTTAAAAAAGAGGAGGAAAAGCTGTTTCCTGACAGGACAGCCATGCAGAATGTATAGAGTCTGCTTTGTCAGTAGGCGAATGTGCTGGCTTTCACACACGACATCTGGCATCTTTTCCCGGGATCCCTGAGAGCTAGTGGCCTTTCTGACTGACCGACAAAATGCACCAAGGCCAAGAGACAGTGGCTAGCGTTTGTTTGGAATACAACCCTAAGATGTGACCAATGATGAAAATTTTTACCAATTCAGCCCTCCTTGGGTTTGGAGTTTCCTTTAAAATATATGAACATTTCGTTAAGCTCTGTGTGTACAATTTAGACAGTGTTCTTTCTAAAAAAAAAGCCAGAGTCATATAAAACTAACTAAGCCAAGGGGGAGGGGACATAGGTATATCTGTGGCTGATTCATGTTGATGTGTGGCAGAAACCAACACAATATTGTAGAGCAATTATCCTTCAATAAAAAATAATTTTAAAAAAATAAAGATGCTACAAACCTTAAAAAAAAAATTAAGCAAGCCCGTTTTGCTGTAATAGACACAGCATTCTGTAATCAAGATTTAGCCCGGTTGCCCATAACAACTACAGAGTCCCTACAGGGCGGCACTTCATCGGGGTTACGGCTGGGGGTGGGGGGGTGCCTCTCACCTAGATTGGCCGGGGGGCGGGGGGGTGCCTCTCACCTAGATTGTGACGCAAAGGGCATCCCGGAGTTGTGCAGAGTGGCAGCCCTTGTATTCCAGATAATTCTCACCAGACACTCAAATCGGCATATCATGTCTTCTAATCACTGGAGTGGAGCTAAGGGTCCCGAATCCAGCATCTCCTCACTCCCCACGTCATCCTCCCCAGTGTGGGTACCTCCGGGTTAGGGCGCTCACTACCTCTGAGGGTTAGAGGCGGTTCCACACAAGCCTCCCTGGACTCTTCACCAGCTGTGCTTATGCTACGGGGAATATTTAGAAAGGAGTTGTTCCTTCTTGTCCCCAGACTGTGGGCTTTTTTTGAGCATTACCTCCTACGGCGTTTGCAAATGCATTTTTCCCTATGTGGCACGGTGTGAATATCATGCTGGCTTTGCTCTTCAGCTGTCCCTGCCATTAAGTGCACATGTCTGAACATGCGCTTCAGTAAAGTGCTAATAAACCGACAGGGTCACAAGACAGGCCTGCATCCATCCCTCCATCACTCCAAGGGAAGCAGACGGCGGGCACGTCTGCACGTGTACACGTGGAAGATAAGGCACAAGGGTGGTCGTGCCAAGCTCCCCATCCCCAGAGAAACAGACTTCTTCAGCCTGGAAAACAAGAGAAAAATCTTTCCTCTCTGCTGGGAGAGATTTCGCTCTCCTGCTGGTACAGCAGTAATTCTCTTCAGGCCCAGCGACCATTTAGCATGTTCACTTCTTAATTTTTTGTCGCTCTGCTTGGCACTGAGCGTGGAAAGATGAATAAGACACACAGACAGATGCCGTGGGGCGCGGCGAGCGCCAAGAGAGGCTGTGTGCCCAGAGCTGTGGGGACCACAGCTGACCTGGCGGGAAGGGCAGGCGGTCTTAGAGCCCGTAGGGGATGCTTCCTGGGAGACAAAGGGCTCAGGAAACACAGGAGGGGGGGAAAAGAAGAACTAACCAGGCGAAGGCGGGGGAGAGTATTCTAGTAAAAGCAGGATGTGCTGAGCCTGTTTCAGGGGACTCTTAAGAGGTAGCATAGCTGGGGGCAGGGGGCGCAGGCTGGCAGCTGCCCTGAAAAGGGGTTAAGGGGGTGTAAAGGGGCCAGAGGTAGGCCAGGACCAAGTCCCACAGTGATCCAAATGCCAGGTAGATAATAACAGTGGTCACATGCGGGGTATCTACCGTGTGCCAGGGACTGTGCTGAGGTCTTCCATGCATCTTCTCTTATCCATCTACAGCTTCTCATGGAGCTGAGACTGGACCAAAGACTGAGCCTGTGGACTGTCTATCTACTGATCTATCTTCTGTCTAAGAGCTTTACTGATAGAATTCACACATCATAAACTTCACTCATGTGAAGCTTGTAATTCAGTGGTTTTTAGTATATTCAGAGTTGTGTGACCATTACCACAATCCACTTAGAACATTTTTATCACCCCACGTAGAAATATCAGCACTTCCCTGGTGGCCCAGTGGATAAGAATCTGCCTGCGAAGGCAGCAGACACGGGTTCAATCCTTGGTCCGGGGAGATTCCACATGCCGCCGGGCAACTACGCCTGTGCGCCACAACTACCGAAGCCCAAGTTTTGCAGCCTGTGCTCCGCAGCAAGAGAAGCCACTGCAAGGAAGCACCTACCGCTGCAACTAGAGAGTAGCCCTCAGCCGCCGCGGCTGGGGGAAGCCGTGCGCACCAGTGAAGACTCGCTGCAGCCACAAATAAACACCTAAATAATCAAAAAAAAATAGAAATCCCATACCCATTGGCAGTCACCCATCCCCCATTCCCTCTCGATCCCTACCCCAACCAACCATTAATCCATTTTCTATCACTATAGGCTTGTCTACTCTAGACATTTCATAGAACGGAGTCATACAATACGTGGTCCTTTGTGACTGGCTTCTTCCACTGAGGGTAGTGTTTTCAAGGGCCATCTCTATTATAACAATGTATCATAGTCCTTATTCCTTTTTATTGCCAAATAATATTGCATTATATGGATAGGCTGGATTTTATGTATCAGTTTGTCAGTGGAAGAACATTTGAATTGTTTCCACTTTGGGGATATTATGAATAATGAATAATCCACCAACAGTGCATAAAGGTTCCAGTTTCTCTGTCCCTTGCCACTACTTGTTATTATCTTTTTTATTGTCGCCATCCTAGTTAGTATGAAGTGGTATTTCACTGTATTTTGGTTAGTATTTCCCAAGTGACTGATGATGTAGAGCATCTTTTCATGTATTTTTTGGTCAGTTTTATATCTCCCTTAAAGAAATGTCTATTGCCCATTTAACAATCGTGATTTGTCTTTTTATTATCAAGTCCTAAGAACTCTTTGTGTATTCTAGATAGAAGTTTCTTATCATTTATATTATTTTCTCTGTGAGTTGTCTTTTCACTTTCTTGATGGTATCCTTTGAAGCACAAAAGTTTTTAATCTTAAGTCCAATTTACCTATTTTTCCCTTTGTTTCTTCTGCTTTTGCTTTAGAAACTATATTTTTAACCAGTACATCATTTGAACTTGATCCTGGAAGCTATGGGTAGTCACTGAAAAGCTTCAAGTTGTAGAATAATTTAGGATTTGTTTTTTTTTTTTTTTAATCAAACTAATGCATGAGTGGGCTGATAATGGCTCCCAAAGATATGACCATATCCTAATAGTACTCAGAATCAGTGAATGTTACTTATTTGGAATAAAGGGTCTTTGCAGATATAATTAAGTTAAGGATCTTGAAACTGGGAGACTATCCTAGATTATCCAGGTAGGTCCTAAGTGCTACCACAAGTGTGCTTGTAAGAGAAAGGCAGAAGGAGATTTGACGCTCACAGAGACGGTGATGTGAAGACAGAGAGAAAGACTGACATAATGCAGAAATGCTGGCAGCTCCCAGAAGCTAGAAGAGGCGAAGAACCCTTGAATCTGTGAAGGAACATGGCCTTAGAAACATCTTGATTGCAGACTTCTGGCCTCCAGAACTAGGAGAGAGTAAATTTCTGTTTTAAGCCGCCAGTTCATTTCAGTTCGGTTGCTCAGTCATGTCCGACTCTTTGTGACCCCATGAACTGCAGCACTCCAGGCCTCCCTGTCCATCACCAACTCCCAGAGTTTACCCAAACTCATGTCCATTGAGTCGGTGATGCCATCCAACCATCTCATCTTCTGTCGTCCCCTTCTCCTCCTGCCCTCAATCTTTCCCAGCATCAGGGTCTTTTCAAATGAGTCAGCTCTTCACATCAGGTGGCCAAAATATTGGAGTTTCAGCTTCAACATCAGTCTCTCCAGTGAACACCCAGGACTGATCTCCTTTAGGACAGACTGGTTGGATCTTTTTGCAGTCCAAGAGACTCTCAAGAGTCTTCTCCAACACCACAGTTCAAAAGCATCAATTCTTCTGCGCCCAGCTTTCTTTATAGTCCAACTCTCACATCCATACGTGACCACTGGAAAAACCATAGCCTTGACTAGACAGACCTCTGTTGACAAAGTAATGTCTCTGCTTTTGAATATGCTATCTAGGTTGGTCATAACTTTCCTTCCAAGGTGTAAGCATCTTTTAATTTAAGCCACCGAGACTGTGCTAATTTGTTACAGCAACAACAAGAACCTGATACAGTCTTGTTTTTAAAAACTCAAATAGTGGGGAGTTCCCCAGGAGTCCAGTGGTTAAGACTTGGACTCTCACTGCTGTGGACCTAGGTTCAATCCCTGGTTGGGGAATTAAGATCCTGTAAGCTGCACAGTGTGCTCCACACCCCGCCCCCACCCCCTGCAAAAAAAAAAAAAAACCAGTGGAAGGGTTTAAAATGAAAAGATACATAAACAACAGGCTCATGCTGTCATTTTTTAAAATTTATCAGGTTTAGACATTTTCTATTTACCTTTGATTCTAAGAGATGATGGTTTATTTAGCTGTCTTTGGTCACTCTCTCCCAATTATTATTAGTTTTTTTTTTCTTTCATTATCTTTAGTTTACTTTTAGTTACTTTTTACAACTTAAGATACTGCATTGTCAAATCTAAGATGTGCCATTATTGTCTGTTCCACTAAGGAAAACAACACTGCCAATTATAAGATATTCTCAAGAGTAAGGCGCATCCCAGTTTCAAATATATTAGAACTTTCCTGGTGGTCCGGTGGTTAAGAGTCTGCTTGCCCACCCAGGGGCCAGGGGTTTGATCGCTGGTCCAGGAAGATTCCACATGCTGAGGGGTTACTGAGCCCACTCACCACAACTACTGAAGGATACACACCCTGGACCACCACAAGAGATGCCCCCATAATGAGGAGCCCAGGCACCTCAGCTAAAGAGCAGCCCCCACTCACCGCCACTAAAGAAAGCCTGCATGTAGCAGTGAAGACCCAGCACAGTCCGGAAATAATTAAAATTATATAAAAATAGATTAATGGTTGAAAGATGTGAGCTTTTAGAATCTGTGAAATACAAAAATATATAAGAATCTCTTTTTCATGCTCCATCAATTTCAGACCTATCTCTTAACACCACTATGTGGAATGAAGACATGTGTCTTGCTTGAACTTCTAGGCACCTAGAACTTTACTTTACATTGTTAATATTTACATTGTTTCACACTTTGGTGATTGACTCTAAAGCTGAAAACCAATAACTACTCTGTACATTACTATAACTTTATGAACATTGTTTCCTTCAGAGCCAAGCAGTATACTAGGATACATTTTCCTTCTCTGTGGATTCATTTCTTTCTCTAGGATCCCTTTGCTTCTTAATGATCAATCCTTGGTTCAGACTGTTCATCCCTTATCCCCTGATCTAGATGAAGAATAAATCTTCACATCTTAGAAAAAGAGTTAAGATTTCAACTTGGAAGGTTTTAAATAACATAAAGTTAAATGATTGTGTCATGGATCACATAAGACTAAGTTAAACACCTGAAAATCTAAAATTCTTTAGGTACGGGAAGAAAAGTTATGACCAACCTAGATAGCATATTCAAAAGCAGAGACATTACTTTGCCGACTAAGGTCCGTCTAGTGAAGGCTATGGTTTTTCCTGTGGTCACGTATGGATATGAGAGTTGGACTGTGAAGAAGGCTGAGCACTGAAGAATTGATGCTTTTGAACTGTGGTGTTGGAGAAGACTCTTGAGAGTCCCTTGGACTACAAGGAGATCCAACCAGTCCATTCTGAAGGAGATCAGCCCTGGGATTTCTTTGGAAGGAATGATGCTAAAGCTGAAACTCCAGTACTTTGGCTGCCTCATGCAAAGAGTTGACTCATTGGAAAAGACTCTGATGCTGGGAAGGATTGGGGGCAGGAGGAGAAGGGGACGACAGAGGATGGGATGGCTGGATGGCATCACGGACTTGGTGGACGTGAGTCTGAGTGAACTCTGGGAGTTAGTGATGGACAGGGAGGCCTGGCATGCTGCGATTCATGGGGTTACAAAGAGTTGGACACAACTGAGCGATTGAACTGAACTGAACTGAATAGGGTTGTCTTAGGGCCCTGGGAGGAAACAAGTCTGATGAAGTTACACTCTTAAGCATTTCTCCATTCCTTGGGTAAATCAAGTAAGACAGAACAGAGGAACATCTTTCATGAAACCACTCATTTCTGGGTCAAAGGTGGCCTTTCAACTCCAAAAATAGAATTCTTCCCAACCTCCACTTCCTGCTGTCAAGAAGTGTGAACCCTTCGATTTCTAACTGTGAAAGGATGCAATTCATCAGACTTTTTTTTTTTTTCAAACCACCAAAATGAAATCCTGGGTAATGAAGCTTAAAAAAGAAGTCAGTAACTATTGTTGGAATATTGCCAGTGTTTAAGGCTGTCAAGATCCCCTGGAGGAGGGCATGGTGACCCACTCCAGTGTTGTTGCCTGGAGAATCCCCATGGACAGAAGAGCCTGGCGGGCCATAGTCCAGGGGGTCACAAAGAGTCGAACACGACTGAGCGAATAAGCACACAGAACAAAGGTTGTCAACTGAAAAATTCTACAGATCAGACCCAGGTCTGATTCCAAGAAACAATTCAAACTTTAAAATGAAATGTACATGAGTTTCCAACACCTGTGGCGGATTCATATCAATGTATGGCAAAACCAATACAGTATTGTAAAGTAAAAAATAAAAAAATGAAATGTATACTGCATAATAATATTTTCTTATTCATACTATCTTTTTTCCCAACTCAAAGCTAATTCTGAGAAACTAATAAATTGGCATTGCCTTTAGAATTATCCATTTGAAAATCTGGGAAATTAAGCCAGGATGTAGATTCATCACTCACTTAACCCTAACAGCCATATTTGTGGTTCATTTTAATATCTAAACCAATAAGCATCCACTCACTTTATCCAGCTATAATAATAAAACTCAGTTTGGAGTTTTAAATGGCCTGATACAGTACGGTCTTCTTTTGTTGTGCTCATCAAGATTTGACTTGTGATTTCATGCTGGTTTCCTTTTTTCCAGACTTAGAAAATAACAGAATCAGAGTCTGTGGCTGGGAAACTTGTAACTCTTCTCTGCTCTCTTCTCTCTTACCATCCTCTGTGTCTTTAAGGACACACACTCTTCACAGGAACAGGGTGATTCATAAGAAATTGGCCATTCTCCCTCTTGTTGCTATAGACTTGTTTCTGCAGGGAACACACTTGTCGATTCTCAAAGATTTTATTTAAATGTTACTGGGTTTCCTGTAAATATTATATTGTTTCTCTCTCTTCCAAAAGGTTGAACTCTGTTTCAAAAGTATGTTTTTCAGTTATTTGCTTGATTGCTTCATTATTTAATACATGGCTTGCAACAAATGCTCCCTACTAGGTCATTAAGTGAAAATTTAATCAGCAATTATACTTAAGTGAGTCAGAGATGCTGTGTTTTTAGTTCTGTGCTTTAAGGTGACGTTTTCATGTAAGCTAAGAGTTTCATCTAATTTTCCCAAAGCACACCGTTCTCTTCTAACTCTGCTTATGCTTCTAGTACTCTTCTAACTCCAGATTTAATTAAGACAGAAAAGAACCTTTAATGGAAATAGCATACATGCCTGACTAGGTGGGAAACTCCCTTTATATATAATATTCTCAGGACAGCACTCAAGTGGCCACTGGATACAGCTATACAGACTTATCCGAATGATTTTCATTTTTCTGGAGAACAAAACGTTTGAGTGTTAACTTTCCATTCTCTGTTCATAGCTGGACGCACAGATTGGCAAGGATACCACCTGTTGCTCCCTGCTGACTGAAGCACAGCAGCTGAGGGGCTGTGAGCTAACCGTATTTTGCTCACTCAGTTCTTGGGGCCCTTCTGCTGGTTCAGCCACACCAAAACATATGCCCATATCGACGGGGGGTTTAAGAGGAGAGAGTGGAGGGATTTATTCAGTGATGGAAACACACATCCCAGAGATGAGTTAATCTTAGCCCTAGCATTTGTCATGGGAGCAGAAACTGCCCCCACACACGCCCTCTTCAGCTGTTTTTTCACTTCACCCTTTGCAACAGATTATTATAGAACTCATTCACAATCTTCTAGATATCATCCCAGTTCAGGATTTAAACTTCCCATATTAAGCACTCCTCCCTTGAGAAATAGAATCTTCATGGTCTACTTCTACCCTCCTATTTGGACATGAATTTGAGCAAACTCTGGGAGGTAGTGGAGGACAGAGGAGCCTGGCGTGCTGCAGTCCACGGGGTCATGAAGAGTCAGACATGACTTAGTGATTGAAAAACAATCACCACCGCCCTCCTATTACATGCTCAGGGAGGTCCCTCTCTAAAAAATTACTGGTTTTTCCTCATTATGAAAGTAATTATTGCATGTAGATGGGAAAGTTTTTTTAAAAATAATATATAGAAAAGTTTGAAGAAGAACATTAAAATCACCAGTGATTTTGCCATGCAGAAATAAATACTGTTGCTATTTTAGTATCTATGAAGTTGTGACAGAAAGCAACTTTCATAATTTGGTTTTCTCTTTTAATATACACAAAATCTCAGTCATTTTAAGGCTGTTTTTGTTGGCATTTTGGTAGTTTTCAAGATGTTTTATTGTACTTTGTGATGAGTATCCCACAGTAGAAACATGTTGGCATTTCAGATGATTTCCTTAGGATTATCTTGGAATATGGAAGGGGTGATGAGGAAAGAGTATATTCTAGCAAAGAGAGAGGCGAGTGAGACCTAGGAACACTGAGCAGGACTAGAGAAGATCTGGAAATAGTTGAATAGGGCTAGAACCCAGGAAGCACGGGAGCGAGTGAGGAGCCCGGACGGGAGAGGTAAGCAGATCAGAGAGACACCGGAAACAGTTTGAACTTGTCCCTGAGGGTAGTGAGGACTCAAGGAGAGCTTCAAGCCAGAGATCATATTTGTAACTTACATGTTTATATCTCTGTAGGATCATTCATCTGGAGGGGAGGCAGGGAGACCGGGAAGGAAGCTGTCACAGTGATTTGGGTGAGATGCTATGAAAGTGTGGGCAGTGAAGTGGAAATAGGGGTGAAAGAACAGAGGCAGATTTGAAAGAAATTAAAAGATAAAACACACAGGACACGGTGATGGATGGCTGCGGCGTGAGAGAGTGAGTATGGAGTCTGGGAGCACCTACAGGCTTCTCAGGTGGGTGGGTGTACAATAAACCAACTGCCTCCCATCCAAGGGCAGATACCCTGTAGGAAGCTGAATCTAAGGCTTGGGGTTCAAATGGGCTAGAGGTGTAGATCTGGGAGCTATCACCATATAGAAAAAATGAAGCCATGTGGATGGAGGAAGAGAGGAGAGGTGGAAATAAGGAGGAGGTTAAAGAGCAGGAAGACGAGGGACTTCCCCCTGGTCCCGTAGCTCTAAGACTCCCCACTCCCAAGGCTAGGAGCCTGGACTCAATTGCGGGTGAGGGAATTAGATCCCACATGCCGAAACCAAGAGTTCACATGCTGCAACTAAAGATTCCACGTGCCTCAACTAAGACCCAGCACAACCAAATGAATAAATATTCAGTTCAGTTCAGTTACTCAGTCGTGTCCGACTCTTTGCAGCCCTATGAATTGCAGCACGCCAGGCCTCCCTGTCCATCACCAACTCCTGGAGTTCACTCAAACACACGTCATCGAGTCCTGATGCCATCCAGCCATCTCATCCTCTGTCGTCCCCTTCTCCTCCTGCCCCAAATCCCTCCCAGCATCAGAGTCTTTTCCAATGAGTCAACTCTTTGCATGAGGTGGCCAAAGTATTGGAGATTCAGCTTTATCATCATTCCTTCCAAAGAATACCCAGGACTGATCTCCTTTAGAATGGACTGGTTGGATCTCCTTGCAGTCCAAGGGACTCTCAAGAGTCTTCTCCAACACTGCAGTTCAAAAGCATCAATTCTTCGGCACTCGGCCTTCTTCACAGTCCAACTCTCACATCCATACATGACCACTGGAAAAACCATAGCCTTGACTAGACGGACCTTTGTTGGCAAAGTAATGTCCCTGCTTTTGAATATGCTATCTAGGTTGGTCATAACTTTCATTCCAAGGAGTAAGCGTTTTTTAATTTCATGGCTGCAATCACCATCTGCAGTGATTTTGGACTGTTTCCCCATCTATTTCCCATGAACTGATGGGACCAGATGCCATGATCTTAGTTTTCTGAATGTTGAGCTTTAAGCCAACTTTTTCACTCTCCTCTTTCACTTTCATCAAGAGGCTTTTTAGTTTCTCTTCACTTTCTGCCATAAGGGTGGTGTCATCTGCATATCTGAGGTTATTGATATTTCTCCCGGCAATAAATATTAGGGGAAAAAAAAAGAACAGGAAGATGAGAACATGCTGCACCACAGAGGCCATGTGAGGGAGTGTTCGAAGGCCACCACGTCAGGCACTTCAGGGATGTTGAGGGACAGGAACAAAGGGAGAAAACCAGCTATTGACTGGATTCACTGACCTGGCCTGAAGACCCGAGGAGGCAAGGCGCCATCGTAAAGTCTGGTTTCTTAAAGAGGATCTCTCCTTCATTGAGTGAAGGTTGTTCAGTCGTATCTGACTGTTTGCAACCCCACAGACTGTAGTCCATGGAATTCTCTAGGCCAGAATACTGGAGGGGGTAGCCTTTCCTTTCTCCAGGGGATCTTCCCAACCTAGGGATTGAACCCAAGCCTTCTGAATTGCAGGCGGATTCTTTACCAGCTGAGCCGCAAGGGAAGCCTAGGAATACTGGAGTAGGTAGCCTATCCCTTCTCCAGGATCCTCCCAACCCAGGAATTGAGCCGGGGTTTCCTGCACTGCAGGCAGATTCTTTACCAACTGAGCTATCATTTAGTGCCACCATGCAAAAATATCCTTAATGTGGATAAAGGTGCAGAATTATTTTACCCCCAAAAATGGGAGCAGAGGGTCTCAGCCCTGCTGTGGCAGAATGGACACACCAGCTTCTACATACTCTAAGGTGCACATAGAATTTTTAGTGAGACCATCTACCCCATGGGGCTTCCCTCATAGCTCAGTCAGTAAAGAATCTGCCTGCAGTGCAGGAGACCCAGGTTCAATTCCTGGATCGGGAAGATCCACTGAAGAAGGAAATGGCAAACCACTCCAGTATTCTTGCCTGGAAAATCCCATGGACAGAGGAGCTTAGCAGGCTACAGTTTATGGGGTCTCAGGAGTCTAACACAACTTAGTGACTAAACCACCAACCACTACTCTACCCTGTGCTGTTTTTCTTGGACTTTGAATATTCCCCCATCTATGCTTCTTCAGTTCAGTTCAGTCGCTCAGTCGTGTCCGACTCTTTGTGACCCCATGAATCGCAACACGCCAGGCCTCCCTGTCCATCACCAACTCCTGGAGTTCACTCAGACTCACATCCATCGAGTCCGTGATGCCATCCAGCCATCTCATCCTCTGTCGTCCCCTTCTCCTGCCCCCAGTCCCTCCCAGCATCAGAGTCGTTTCCAATGAGTCAACTCTTCGCATGAGGTGGCCAAAGTACTGGAGTTTCAGCTTTAGCATCATTGCTTCCAAAGAAATCCCAGGGCTGATCTCCTTCAGAATGGACTGGTTGGACCTCCTTGCAGTCCAAGGGACTCTCCAACACCAGTTCAAAAGCATTAATTCTTTGGTGCTCAGCCTTCTTCACAGTCCAACTCTCACATCCATACATGACCACAGGAAAAACCATAGCCTTGACTAGACGGACCTTAGTCGGCAAAGTAATGTCTCTGCTTTTGAATATACTATCTAGGTTGGTCATAACTTTTCTTCCAAGGAGTAAGCGTCTTTTAATTTCATGGCTGCAGTCACCATCTGCAGTGATCTTGGAGCCCAAAAAAATAAAGTCTGACACTGTTTCCGCTGTTTCCCCATCTATTCCCCATGAAGTGATAGGACCGGATGCCATGATCTTCGTTTTCTGAATGTGGAGCTTTAAGCCAACTTTTTTGCTCTCCTCTTTCACTTTCATCAAGAGGCTTTTTAGTTCCTCTTCACTTTCTGCCATAAGGGTGGTGTCATCTGCATATCTGAGGTTATTGATATTTCTCCCAGCAATCTTGATTCCAGCTTGTGTTTCTTCCAGTCCAGGATTTCTCATGATGCTTCTTAGATTAATCCAAATTCCCTACCATGGGTGCCTCTTTTAAGGCCATAGGTCACCACCATACTGTTCCATCTGCTACAAACACTCCTAATTTCTAAATTTGTCATTGAGTAGGCCCTGTTAGTAGCAGATATAAACTTGTGTTGGGACTTCTTGGCAGTCCAGTGGTTAAGATGCTGTGCTTCCACTGCAGGGAGCATGGGTTTGATCCCTGGCTAGGGAGCTAAGATCTCACATGCTGCACAGTGCTACCAAAAAATTAGTTAATTAAAATAAAATTTGAAAATAATAAAGTTGTGTAGAGGTTCCAGAGAAGACAGATCCTGTCTGGTTGAAAGAAAAAAGATGGAGATCAGAAAGGGATTCCAAGAAAGATTCACATTTTTATCATTCCTTGTCTATGATACTTGTTTCCAAGAACTGCCTTCTCCAGGCTTAAGCCAGAAGTTGTCCATGGAACTCTCATAATGGAGCCAGGGATGGTGCAGGGCAGGGCTTTGAGAGTCTTCTTACCCTACAGGAGCATGATGGATTAGATACCATGCCACAGCAGATCGGTTCTTTGGTGATGATGCTTTGCAGCCACATAATGATATGGCCATTAAGAGCAAATGTAAGCTTTCCATCTAGTAACCTTGAAGATAGTACAAGGTTGTGATTCCTGATGCTGCAGTTGAAACATGAATTTTTCCTGTTCAGTAAGCAAACAGCATGGAAAATAATAAGTGGTAGTTAATATTCTAGTTGAAATGTTGTCCCAGTCATTCTTGTCCACCTTTCAGCGTTGTTTCCTGTGTATATTTTGAATCCACTTCCATGCTGGTCATGCTCGTCAGGTGTTAGAATGATCTAGCCAGACCCTCATTGAATGCGTCTCCTGGTATTCATCATGATGCATGCACATGGCCTTTTTGTTTGATTAATACAGAAGGTTGTTAGTGCTGAGCCAGGTTTAGAAAACTGGGGATTGATATCTCCAAATGGTGAGCTGAACTCATGTGTTTCAGGAGAAGCAATGACCTTTGTAGAATCTTTTTCCAACATTCTTACTCGCCCTTCATCAAGGTTTATTTAATATGTCTGGATAAGCTTGCTCTATAGATTAGAACTCTTTCAGATGAAGCAGCTGTTTTAAACCCAAAATCGAATATCCTGAAAGGAACTCACAGAGTTGTAGGACCCTGGGCGCTTAAGCACTTGAAGCAAGACCCTTTTTCTTCCCCATAATCAGACTTGCTCTCCTCCCCAGAGTCTCTGTGTGTTGGCCTCATTCTGTCTTACTACAGGCTTCTTCCACACAGGGGACATCGTGGCCATGGGCAGTGGCAGGCTTGTATTGTGCCAGCATAGCAACCTGAAAGGAAGGGAAAATCTTTCCTACTTCAAAATCTATGGAAACCAAGGCACGCCTCTGATTGGTCCACCCTGAATCACATGACCTCTGCCCAGGCTCCAGCCCTGAGGCTGGAGTGTGTGGTCCTGGCATGGGCAACTCTGCCTGTGGCTGGTGTTGGGGTGAATCAGTTCTCTAGAAGGAGGCAGACAAAAATCAATGTTGGCTGTACTTAATATCAAGATGGTCTTTTCTCTTGAATAATGTGTCTCATTGTTGTCCCAGAGTATCCTGATGAGTCGTAATGAAATTATATTCTTGGAATTAAACTAACAGTCTGTATTTTTTTCTACCCCTCAGAGTGTAAGTTTTTATATTTCCTTATGCTGTATATTGTATCTTGAGGCACACTGTAGCTTTAAGAGTGCTTTCTCATACATTATCTCGTTCAGTTGTTTAAATAAGCCAAGCCATTGGTAATTACGTTAAATCTACTTTGCAGATGGACACAAAGACTTAAACCCCAAGATCACAGAGGCATAGAACTGAGGGCTCGACGAGCACAGATCCTCTGGCCCCTTTGCTAGTTTCTCCTGGGTTCAGTGCCGTAAGACGTGTCACCCGCGTCTTTGCTTGGTTTGGCTTTTTTTCTTTTTTCACTTGGCTGTGCTGAGTCTTAGTTGCAGCATGCAAGCTCTTAATTGCAGCATGTGGGATCTAGTTCTCCGACCAGGGATTGAACCTGGGCCCCCTGCGCTGGGAGCACAGAGTCTTATCCACTGGAAGTGAAAGTGAAAATGGAAGCGTTAGTCGCTCAGTCATGTTGGACTCTTTACCACCCATAGCCCACCAGGCTCCTCTATGCATGGAATTCTCCAGGCAAGAATACTGGAGTGGGTTGTCATTTCCTCCTCCAGGGGAGCTTCCAAACCCAAGGATTGAAGCCAGGTCTCCTGTATTGCAGGCCAGTTCTTGACTGTCTGAGCCACCAGGGAAGCCCCCTTAGCTACTGGACCACCAGGGAAGTCCCTGGTTTGGCTCTTCTTATTTGTATTTGTTTCTCCCCGGAAAATAGAAACTGTGCTATCTACAGCTGGCCCTTGAACAACATAGGGCTGGGGTACAACTCTCCACACAGTTAAAAATCCAGGTGGGTATAACTTACAGTCGGCCTTCCATATACTTTGTTCCTCTGTATCCACAATTCAACCAGTCTCAGATGGTATAGTCCTGCCGTATTTTCTTTGGAAAATAATCCATGTATAAGTGGACCTGCGCAGTTCAAACTCGTGTTGTTCAAGGGTCCACTGTTCCTTCCCTGCAAACCTGTACGCAACCTCCTCTAATGGTGTGGACACTGCTTGCTTAGTAAGTAGCGCTGAGTCAAGGGTTTAACATATTATCGTTCAAGTGTTGGTATAGCCGGGAGCCTGGGCCTGTGGGACCATTCACAGTGAGGGGACTGGTCCCCACGCCTGTTGAGCCGTGGGAAGTCTACACAGGGCTTCCTCTGCGGCCTGGAGCAGCTCTCATTGGAGAGCTTCTGGCATCGCTGCTCAGACCATGGAGAGAGTGGCCTTCTCTCACCTCCCACGCCCCTTCGTTTTCCCTAGGTGGGACCACAGAAATGCCTTAACCTCCTAAGCCAGAAGCTGTTCCTTAAGCTGAATGGCAGCCACCCACCCTACCCCCAAATGCCACAGCAGCCCAAAGATCCCGCCCACCCACCACCCGGGCTGGCCGCATCCACACAGCACACCCAGTGGTCGATGCCCTGTAGTCCTCTTTTTAAAACTAAATCACCGACTCAGCTCAGTGCCCTGTGATGACCTAGAGGAGCAGGATGGGGGGTGGGGTGGAAGGGAGGCTCAAGAGGGAGGGGATGTAGGTGTACACATGGCTGGTTCACTCTGTTGTGCAGTAGAAAAACTGACACATTATAAAGCAATTATACTCCAGTAAAATAAAATTATAAATAAATCACTCACCTAGGGGGATAATACATCCCTAGGGAAGAGTTTGGGGACAGAACAGAAAAAGGGTCAGGCCTGCCTTTTCCCCTTATTCTTCCTGAGGAAGCACCTTCTCAGAGCTGCAGGCAGGACCTCCTTTCCCTAGTTCTGGGGGGCGTGTTCCTCTCCCTTCTGTCCAGGATGCTTGCACCTCAAAGGGAAGCCTCCCCTCACTGCCTTTGGCTTCCCCTCACGCCTCCATCGTGCATCTGTGATGCCTTCCTGGCCCTCCCCGACTAAGCTGGCGGAGATGGCCTCACACTTTTTTTCAGCCGGCAGCTGCCTGTTGCAGTCTGCAGTGAATTAACTCTAGAGATAGTGTCACACCACAGAGCTAGATACGAGCAGTTGCTCATTCAAATCCCGGAGAGGGGTGTGTGTTTGTTCAGAATTCCGATACAGGCTCCACGTAGTGAATATAATACTGTGACATGCTTCTTGTTCTCTCTACTGGCCCCACCCTATAATGCTTGTTGGAAGAGTCAGAAGTCTCATCAAATGGCGTATTACCTAGACTGTAGCTTAGCTTCTCCTTGCTGCTTTAATAAATAACCATAGACTTGGTGGCTTAAACAGCAGAAATGCGTTTTCCCAAGTGCTGCCGGCCAGCAGTGCAAAATTAGTATCACTGATACAATTCTGACCCAAACTCAGAGGGGCAGCAGGATTGTGCTCCTCCCAGAGACTCTAAGGAAGAATCCGCTCCTTGCCTCCTCCAGCTTCTGGGGCTGCCAGCATCCCTTGGTTTGTGGCCGCATCATTCCAGTCTCTGGGGTTTCCCAGGTGGTGCTAGCAGTAAAGAACCCACCTGCTAATGAAGGAGATGCAAGAGACACAGGTTCAATCTCTGGGTCAGGAAGATCCCCTGAAGGAGAAAATGGCAACCCACTCCACTTTCTTGCTGGGACAACCCCATGGACAAAGAGGAGCCTGGCAGACTACAGTCCATAGGGTCGCAAAGAGTCTGACATGACTGAGCATCTGAGCACATTTGTCTCTATCTCCCTGATCACATCACCTTCTCTCCTGTCCATGTCAAATCGCCCCCTGCCTCCCCCTTAAAAGAACGCTTGTGGGATTTCTCCGGCAGTCCAGTGGTTAAGACTTTGCCTTCCAGGGGTGCAGGTTCAATCCCTGGTTGGGGAGCCAAGATCCCACATGCCTCGTGGCCAAAAATATAGAACAGAAACAATATTATAACAAATTCAGTAAAGACTTTTAAAATGGTCCACGTCAAAGAAAAAAAATCTTAAAAAAGAACACTTGTGATTGCTTTTAAAATCCACCTGGATAATTCAGGATACTCTCCCCATCTCAGGAGCCTTATGTAATCACAGCTGTAGTGTCCTTGTTTTGCAATATAATGTAACATTCACAGGTCCCAGGGGTCGGGGTGTGGATATCTTTTGCGGAGCCATCCTTTGGCTTGCCCTCCTGCCCACCCCCATAATTCCCACACCCCTCCGCCAGGTCCTACAGGGTTCACCACCTTGCCTTTCAACTTCCTCCTGAAGCTGAGGAGACCAGCTTCCCAGACCACCCTTGTGCCTTCTGTCTTCTTACTTTCTGCCACCTGCAGTAGCCACAGGGCCCTGGGTGTCTTGCAGCCAGCCCTCCAGAGGGCAGAAGACATTAAACATTTCCTCCTATCAGGCCACCCTCTTCCCCTAAACCACTGGCTGGTGGGGCAGGACAGGCACACGCCTTAAACTGGGGAAGACCCCCCAACAGGTCAGATTTGTTGCTGTGAGAACCAAGCTGTTTCGCTTTTGCTTGGATTCATCTTGTGCGGGGAAACGTCTTGCCTCTGCCTGTCTGCCGAGGCATCTCTAGAATGTCAAGTCAGTGAGGGTAAGAAGCAGATCTGTGGCTCCTGGTCCACGGTGCCTGGCAGTATCTCGACAGACTAGACACCCAGGCCCCACCCATCTTGCCCACACCCCTCCGAGAGCCCACGGGCCCTCCCCGCGGTGGTGGGCCTCCACCAGCAGTTATCTCACCAGCATGCAGGGTGGATCTGGTGACACCAGCCACAGCCGCAGATGCCACTAGTGTCATTCTGAAGCCCTACGTTTGCCCGGAAGTCTTGTTCCTATGGCCTTTTTGCAGGCAAAAAGTTGAATCCCATGCCAAATCCTGTGTTGCGGTTCTAAGAGTCGTGCGCTGTTGCCATAAACACCGTGTATACTGCTTCGTAAAAATTATCATTTGATGGTGAGGGCTGGGGAAAGACAGCCATTGTGGAAGGATGAAAACCAGTACTGTGAAAAGTCGTCGTAGAGAAGCTGTGTGGTCCTGTTGATAATCGCTGCCCCTGGCGTCGGTTCCTATCTGCTGGGAGCAGAAGGGTGGGGCGGGGAGGAGAAGGGACCTTCGTGGGGACTGTATTTGGGAGAACACTCCCTCTCCACTGTAAGGATTCTCTTGAAAGGAACGGAAAACAGTTCCACATGATCAATCAGAGCTGTTTTGGGGAGTTTTGTGGGTTTTTTTTTTGGTTGAAAACCTGTGGTATCTCCCTGTCAAGAACCATGCCTTGAAAATAGGGCTCCAAACTTACCAGCCCACAAAAAAAGAAGGCTTCATGAAAGAATGATCAGGAGACCCAGGCAAAGTTTCTAGCTCCTACCAATTACCCAGCCCACATTTCCACTTTCCCTTGATGTGTTTCCCTCAGACACAGACACTACCCAGGCGTCGACAGCATCACATTTCATCCCCATAAATACAATTGAAGGTTTTTATTTTTTCAAACTCAGAACCAACAAAGGATTTCATTTGAATAGATAGGGTTAGAGAACTTGATTTGAGGAACAAAGAGTTTGATACGATCTAAAAAAATAAACAGGAGGGGAGAAAAAAAAGAGGCAGTTCTTGATGAGTCTGAAATATTATTCAGCAAATACTTACAGAGCTCCTACTATGTGCTGGGCCAGACACTGGGCTTGGAAGTGGAGACAGCAGCAGTAAACCAGACCCTGACCCTACCTAGGAGACTGCAGTCTAACGCGGCCGGGGCGGTGAGTGGGGGCGGGGGGCGGCGGCGTATACTGGATGAGGAAACAGACGATTACAGTCTAACAGTTTAAGTACATAGAGAGACAACCCTGCCTTGAAGGATCGGAGAAGACTCCCAAAAGATATGCTGATGTCGAGAGGCAAATGACAAATAGAAGTTGGTCTGGGGATTTCCCTGGGTGGTCCAGTGGTTAAGAGTCCGCCTTCCAAGGCAAGGAACAGGTTTCGTCCCTGGTCGGGGAACTAAGATCCCACATGCTGTGGGGCAACTAAGCCCGAGTACCACAACTGCTGAGCCCACGAGAGCCCGTGCACGCGACTAGAGTAAGGCACACACCGCAACGAAGATCCCACATGCCGCAACGAAGACCCAAGGCAGCCAAGTAAATAGATACGGTTTTGAAAAAAAGAAGCTGGTCTGGAAAACGGACCAAGGGCCTTCCAGGTGGGAACAGTGTGTACAAAAGGCCTGAAGCCAAAAGCACCACGGCAGAGGGGTGTATGTGGGTGGACCAAGAGGCGAGTAGCTGCCTGACCCAGAAACAGGGAGGTAAGCACGGGGGTGGGAGGAGGTGGAGAAAAGAGTGAGAAGCAGGCTGAAGCATGTGGCCCAGTACAGCTGAATAACCCAGCCTCCTGTACGTTTCAGTGGGTATCACTGAAAGTAGGCTCCCCCGGCCCAGCAAGCTGCCTCATCCTCCCCGCTTTCTTCCTGAGACCCCCAAGAGACCACGGCCCCCATTTCTCAAACTGGAAAGCTGGGGGAGGGGTGGGCTTAAGGAAACTGTCAGAACCAGAGCCTACCACCCTCTCATCCGAGACCTGAGAGTTCTGGGGCAGAGAAATTTCAGTCCTGGAAGCTGAACTACAGCTTCCCTTCTAGCAGGGTTCTGGATTCAACACTCACCTGGAGCAGGTGCTAAGATAGTGATGCACACAGCTCAGGCGTCACACCTACAACTCCAGGGGGTTTGGTGGGGGAGTTCTTGAGATCACCTGAAAAAGACACAGGGAATTTTAGAGAGCACCTGACGAGAAATTCAAGTAATACTGACTGGAAATCCACCCACGGCAGCTGCTCTCCCCAGCTGCATGCCATGTGGTGACCGCGTTCGAACAGTTTTGACTCAATGAGGCTAAAAATAACCAGGAATGTAAAACCCTTCAGGAGTCAGGTCTCTAAATGAGCTAGCCCGAGAAATCCACAGGGGGAAGGGGAAGGGGAGAGAGGGGAGGTTTGTCTTTGGGCCACTGGATCAGTGGTCAGAAGAGTTATCACCTGAGTGGTTGAAGTAACACTCTTAGACCCTGAGGACCTTGCCATTCCCCTTCCAGATCAGTGGGTTGAACATTGTGGTACCCACTTCACAGATGGTGAAAAACATATGGCTCCCCCACCCCTGCCATCCTGCCCCGAACCCTTTCAGACTGAGGCTTGCATTATAATCTCAGCTCTAGTCCAGGGGACTTCCTATGGAAAGTGAAAGTAATGAACGCACAGATAAGTAACTTCCTCCTTATTCCCATCCTCCACCTCAGGCCCCCGGTAGCGTAGAGAGAGCTTGTGCAGCTCTGCTAAGAAGCAACCCTTTTTTTTAGTTGTGAAACTGAGACTGGGACTTTCTCACCAGTGGAGGAAAGAGTAAGGTGACATCAGAAGGAAGCACGCTTCACCAGAGACAGAAGCAAAAGGATGATTTTTTTTTATCGTGGGAAATTCAAAAAGATATAGATACTCATTTACTCAAAGAAAATAGATATGCTTTTCCATGCAGAGAAACCACCCATAAATATTTTTTACTGCACTTTTCTGGTAAGAAAAAATGAAGTTGGCCCTGGTTGTGTTAGCTCCGTGGTCTTCATAATAATAGTAACCCTTATGGAGCGTTTATGCTCCGTGCACTGCTGAGAAAGTTCTTGGCCACTGATCACGATTTTTTGATCTTCACAAAAATCTACATGCGGGGTGATACCACCATTCTCCCCATCTCATGATGGAGGAAACTGAGGGCTGGACAGGTTTAGAAGTTTGCCCCCAGGCACGCGACTTGTCAGTGGAGTAGTTATTTGGTCCCACCAGACTCACTGAAGAACTGGTCCTCTGAATAGTTCAGTTCCCCAGCCTCTGGGCCGTGGATTTCCTGTCAGATCAGCGGCAGCATTAGATTAGAAATAAAGTGCACAGTAAATACAGTGCCCCTGAATCATCCTGAAAGCATCCTCCCTGCACCCATGGGAAAACTGTCTTCCACGAAACCAGTCTGAAGGATGAGCACCGCTGCTTTAGTTCACTGCCTCTGGTTTTTCTGTTTTGTCACAAAGACTAAATGGACCGATTTTTCGGATCTTCTCAATTTCCTGTGAAGACTTTTTCTGCTTTGCATTTGCATTTTGCTTTCTTTATTGGTGAGACTTGGTATTTCTGCCCTTTCCTTGCCTCTCTTAAAGTAGATGAATGGACGCCAAGTTGGAAACCTGAGGTGTGGGTGTCAATTTCACTTCCGCCGCCACCTACTAAGTGATCTCACCCAGTTCACGGCCTCTTTGGGCCCAGCTCCTTATCCGGAAAACAAAGCTGTAAGAGTCTCATGAAGGGCTCTTCCTGTACTGAATACCCCCCATTGTCTTTCCTCTCACCCCTCCTGTCTGTCCATGCCCTCATCTCTCTTCTTTCCTTCTCATCCTGGTCACTAGCAAGCCCTCAGGCCCTCTGTCTTCTGCAGCTTTAGTCCTCTGTCTTATAAATGGCGGGGATGCAGGTATGAGAGCACATCCTTGTCAAGAGGTCTGGGGACTCGGATCATAAGGGGATGGATGAGCAGGATGATGTAACTCGGTGGAAGGCACGGGTGGAGTTGGCCTTCCTCAAAAGTCTAGGATAAATCAGTCTTGGCTTTGGGACCTCTCCACCTCTGCTCTAGCTTTTCCTTGGTCTCCCATCATTGGTGTCCTCACCCTGCCCCTTGGCTTCATACCCCAGTGCCCTTTGTACCAGTTCATCCCGTCCCGCTCCCGTCTCGCCCCATCTTACATCACGTGGTACTTGTTCTGTATGCCATTCCTCAGGACTCTGCTCTGTTTAGCAAATGGTATGTCTCATCTTCCTAATGCATTTACCCAGCATCCCTTCCAAGCACTGTAATGCTCTAACTCATCTTAAGAAGCATCTAAAAAAATAAGAAGGGCTTCAAGAGATTAGAGTGGTTTGGGGCAGAATTCCTTTATTCTGATCACCAATGAGGCACCGACTTTTGGTCCAAAGGTTTTCTAGCCCTGAATCCAGTGCTTTCCACTCATGAATAGGAGACAACAACAGGCCTCCTGTGGTGAGATGGGAATTGGGATGGCAAGTAGAGGGTTACCACATTATGAATATGTGAAATAGTTCAGGGAAACTGCGATATATTTAATCCGGGTTGGCTGGTTAGAATTCGAGGACAAAGAAGCAATCACGAGCCACGTCTCAGCCCATTAAGGTTCTCCTAAATCATTTTAAATTATTGGGCATTCATGTCACTAGTATGTGTATTTAATACTTAATACTCCTGGAAGCACCAGCTACTGAGCAAAGGAGCAACTTATAGGAGGCTGTGAAAATTCCTCTTCCTTTAACTTCCTCAGAGTTCTTTGCAGTTTGCTGATGATTGCGTGGGAACCTGTGGGCCTTTATCACACAGAGTCGGCCTCTAAAGGGAGACTGCTCTAACGTCCGCCAGCAGAGCACTCCTTTTAGACTGCAGAAACGGCGTGCACCGCCTGGGCCTTCGCATCCCTATTTTAGGTGTGTTTCTAAGGAGTAGGTTGGTTGTCATGGTTTGGAAGAACTTCTCCACCGTCAGGATGCTGTAACTCTAGGGGGAGGCACGGCCCATCTGTCTCTAAGGGAGAGGTCTGGAGGAAATAAATAGCCTTCTGGCTGGAATATTCTAGATGTCTCCCTGCTTAAGCAGCCCTCAAGGTCAGAGCCCCTCTCAAGGCTCCAGCTCTAGAATTTGGTCTTTTTGGACAGTCCTCTGAATGCTGCGTTGTCAGTAGGCCTTACTGAGCCAAGGGGGCTCATTCCCCACTCTGTGTTCTCAGCTTCTTAGTCCTTCCGTCCCCTGTTTATTCTCCACCTGCCTGGAAGATGAGCTTTGCCCCCATCTTTGACAACAGTCATCTCAGAATTCTGGGATGCAGGAATGATCGCAGTCTGCATTTATTATTTTTATTCACGATGTTTCTGTCCTGGCTATGGCAAGATCTGGTTGAGAAGTCCCCTACCCTACCCTGGGATACCAAGAGCGCCTTCTAAGATTATCACCAAGTACTGAGGACTCTTGGAATAGACACAGTGCCTGTCCAGATACACGGACCCAGGTCTGTAGGTCAGGAAGGGGCGCTCTGTTCAGCTGGAGATGGTGGTGCCCTCTCGTTCCTGGGAATCGCGGAGTGGCTGGGAGCCAGCTCCTGCCAGCCCACGCCGGCCTCTGCCAGCCCACGCCAGCCTGTCACACGCCTGTTATTAATTAGCATCCTTCTTTATTTTCTCACCAAGTGTCATGCTCCAGACCCAGGCAAGATGTGTCATACAGGGGAGACGTCACCTGGTGGATAAGAAGCCATGTGTTCCTGCCCACACTTTGCTGAGTTTTCAGAACCTTCCCAACCACACCCGTGGGTCTTTGTTTGCCTTCATGGCGGGGCCTCAGGGGCACTGTGCTTCCCGGATGCTTCTGGGCCTGGTCCCTGTCACACGCAGAAGGCTGGTGTTGGGAAGCCTTCTCTGCAGATGGTCCCGTGTGCCAGTGGCCGGGGCATCGCCCTTGTCTGGGGTGTGGCGAGTCCATGGTGGGCTCAGCAGTTGCCAAGATGATTAAGGCCAATTTCTGACCTCAGGTTACAGTTTCATGAGCTTTTCCCTGTTTGTGTTGAAATACAGTTTGAGAGAGAATACCATAGGGTGGAATTTCAAGTGCCAAAAAAAAAAAAAGTACAGATTGATTTTCTTTTTCTGGAGCAGGAAAATTGTCACATGCAGCAGATTGCTGCAGGGTGGTTCCCGTGGGCCTGGGTCTTCAGGGTTTCCACTAATCCTATTTCACCCCTATCTTCACGGTAGCCCATCCTCCTCCCCTTCAACTATTTCTAGCTAATTCATAGCCCTGGTTTAAAAAATAAATAAATAAGTGAAGGCAAGAAAGAAAGCAAGCCTGTTTGCCCAGGTATTCCGTTTCTTGATGCTTTTTGTCTTAGGCCAGTCACACGCCCTTCTAACCCAAATCCCCATTCCCATTCCCTTTCGGCAGTCCGGTGAGCTCACCAATATGCCAGCAGATGATCTAAGCCCCAAATCATCACCTTCTCTAGAAAAACAAACAAACAAAAACAGCCGGAAGGAGGGAGGGCGGATGGGAGGGTGGGGGCACGGTAAATGATGCGTACAGCTACAGCTAAAAGGGGACCCCGCGCCGCCTGGGCCCTCGGCGGGTGGGCGTGTGTGTGTGTGTGTGTGTGTGTGTGTGTGTGTGTGTGTGTGTGTGCGTGTGTGTGCACGCGCGCGCACATTTTCCACCCACTGGCCCCAGCACGCGTGCGTGCGCGCGCGCGCGCGCACACACACACACACACACACACACACACACACACACACACACACCACCACCACCACCACCACCCCCCACCCAACCCGCCCTGGGCAGGCGGCGGCATTTTAATGTCAGATGGAATCGCTAAGCCCGCGTTGCCATGGCGACCGCGGGAGCGGCGGAGCTAAAAGCGGCAGCCAGGCCGCCGCCTCCCCCGCCGCAGCCCACCCGGCGGTGCAGATTCCCTTTGTCTCGCTAGCTCCCCGCATCCTCCTTCCCCCCACGCCGCCCCCCGTCTCCCCTCTTCCCTTCGTCTGCCTTTTCCCTCCCCCTTTCTGTCCTGCCTCCCCTCCCCCTTCTGCCCCGCCCCCACGCTCCCTGGCCCCAGCCCTCCCGGAACAGCCGCAGGTTGGGGACCCCTGGACTCAGCGCCCCCCGCAGGTGCCTGATCAAGCCGGCAGCTCCCCTCACCCGGCGGCATAGACAGGCCCGGAACCGTCTGTTATTACCGGGGACCTTAATGCCTCACTAGCCTTTTCAAAAGAGGACGAAGAGAACAGAAACTGCTGTTTTTCCCGCACCTGAATGGATGCCCTTCAGCTCGTGGTCTGTCTGTCTGGCCCGGCCCGTGGCCCGCTGTTGTCACCCTGGCAGGAGAGGACCGGCCCCGGCCCCCCACCCCGCCGCTCCCCAGAGGGACTGAATCTGACCGTCATGGAAACGCACTTGCCTCGCCCCTCTAGGCCTCAAATAACTCCTGTCTAGATGGGGTTTTGCTCCCCAGAGCAGAATTAACAGGGCTTCCCGAAAATGAACTCTTGACTGGGGTTAGGGGGTGCTGTTAGCATCCACATAAGCTGATAAGGAAGGGTGCTGAGGCATAGTAAGGATCCCCAGCCCAGAACCCTTCTGTCGTCCCTCTGTCTTGAGGCAACATAGCAGCCCGAATGGCACTGGCTGGAAATTTCAGACTGGCTCATGATGCAACTGATGCCCTCGTCTTCAAGGGAAAAAGAAAAGATTGGTGCCACGCTATTGGAGTGTCCGTAAGAAGGACACACCATGGTCTAACCAAATTTGTTAAGAAAAAAAAGAAAAAAAGAATTTTCTAGATACCACCTGTATCCAATAGATAGTTAGGTATTGGGTTTAACGGGATATTTTGGAATGACTTTTCCCATGTTCTGAAGGTCACACCTAACATGTAAATGACAAAACCCTGATTAACAGCCAGAAACCTTGGGCCACTCTCACCAGGGTTGAGAGTCAGTGGCACTCCAGTACCATCTTGCTTCCATCACACACCTTCACTATCATTCCCACATCTGAACTGAAAAGTGTGCCTTTCAGGTGGTTAAAGGCTGGGGTTTTGCTTTCAAGTCAGCCCTCAGTGATATGTATGGATATGTATATATCGGCTGCCTGCACGCAGAACAATGCCTGCGCTGATACACAGTGAGACTATGAGTACTACTAGGGAAGTCTTCCCTAGTTCCCCCAAGAGTAGATGAGACCAGAGTAGGGTCCCACCATGTGATTCCAAAGCATTCTGCACTTTCTACATTCAGAGTGCTTCCCAGGATTAGGGATAAACAGTGATGAGTGGGTAATTCTTGTTAATGTACGTCTCCACACCAGACTATAAGCTTGGTGAGGGAAGGAATAGCACCTATCTTTCACGTACATCCCTTATCTTCAGGGGCCAGCACACAGGCAGGATTTAGTACACATCTATTGAATAAAGAAAGAGATGAGAAGTGGCCCAGAAAGAGGTGCTGTCAGTGATGGGGCCTGAGGCTGTCCAGAGGGTGAGCCTGGGGTACCAGGAGGGGTCCCATCTCCATCATCTCTTGTGAGCTTAGTGACCCTCCTGAGGCTCCATCTTCCCTACACAAAGTACCTCTAGGAAGCTGTCCTAAATAATTCTTGTGTATCTGGAATATGTCTGAAACTCCTCATAATAAAAAGCCTGATGAATCAGTTAAATCGTAAATGAGGGGAACTCTGTCATTTCCCAAGCCAGCCCTGAGCAGGTGACTGAAGCCCTGACCCAAGGCAAGGCAAGGCCGCCCTACTCCCAGTACTTCCCAAGGAAGATGAGGTGTTGGTGCTCTGAGGCAGGGGCGTGCAGGAAAACCACCCAGGGCCTTAAGACACCAACATCCAGGACTTCCCTGGTGGTCCAGCAGTTAAGAATCCACATGCCAACGCAGAGGACCCAGGTTCGATCCCTGGCTCGTGAAGATCCCACATGCCAGGGGGCAACCGAGTCTGTGCCCCACAACTACTGAAGTCCATGTGCCCTGGAGGCCATGCTCCGCAGCAAGAGAAGCCAGCACACTGCAAGGTGGAGAGTAGCCCCTGCTCGCCAAAACTAGAGAACGCCGCCCGCAGGAATGAAGGCCCTGCACAGCCAGAAATCAATAAAACAGAGAAAAACACCAACGTCTAGGGGCCCACAAGCAGGCTAGCTGATCAGAGCCTCTTGGAGCTAGGACTGACCACTGCTTTTCAGAGGCTCCTCTGACGATTCACGTGCTCAATCACGTGTGGCTCTGTGGGACCCCAGAAATGCAGGCAAGAAGAGGCAGGAACACTTACACTCACCAAACCCAGAGATTCGATTTCAGCTGTCAAGCTGATGCTGGTGCCCTTTGGGCTGAACAGAGAGATGACTGACTGTAGCCCACTTCCGGTTGTTTCACCACTGTTCACAGAACCTCTCTTTGCCTTAAAAAGCCCACGGGTCCACTCCTTTGACAGTCGTTTAAAAGAAATCTGTAACTGTCTAATCAGGGCATGAACCATTTTTCAGACTTGCCCAGGCAGAAGTGACCTAAATATTACTCAGGGTGTCTGACTTCCAGCCCCAGAGGAAGAGCATATTTGGTTTGTTTTTATGCTGATGAAGTTGAGCCAGTAACTCAAGGTCCCCATGAGGGATGGCTGAATCACTGGATGCTATGAGTTTGTTCTTTAGACCGAACACCGTGATGTCGACTTATTATTGTTACTCAGTTTTCAGTAGAATCACTTATGCACTCACTCCGTCTAATTTGTGCCATTTTTTAATTGATAGGTGCTAAGATGAGCAGAATCTGGAGGGCTGGGTGGGAGGGGCGCTGCCCATTTATACCAGCCAGGTAGAAAGAGTAGGTCTCTGGAAAATGTGACTAACCCATTACGAGCCAGCAGGCGTAGCAGCAGATTGCCCCACTGTCTGTCCCAGGTAACTCGGCAGGCAGTAAATAAGGCCTGTGTTAGAAGCCATGAAAGCTGTCAACACACAACAAAAAGGATATCTGCCTAAACTGCCCACGGGTGTATCCGAGGCAACTGACTTTCCACTAGTAGTGTGTCTGCCCCCAAGGTCAAGGCAAATTTGGCAAGAAGGCACATGGGGACACTTTGCCTTGAAATCTCTTGGGAGACCGGGATGGGCAGGGTTAGTCTTAAGGGTTAGTCTCGGGCACTTCAATCAAATTAGTGATGGTGGAGAGAAATTCTTCAGGGTAGCAAGGAAAAAAGCACAAATGTGGTCTAAGCGAACCCACACTGGCTTTCCCAGCCAGCAAGCTCCAGCCCGGATCCAAACAACCCATTTCTGGGAACTTAAAAACCAAGAGAGCAGTTGAATGGTCTCGAGACCCAAACGGGGCTTTTGATGTATCTCCCAGCAGCGGCAACACAGCGAATGGTTTCTGTGATGTGGGATGCCCAGGCGAGCAGGCCTGGACCACCGCCACTGGCTCCCCTCTCATCATAGAGCCAGAAATAGATGCCACATCCCAGGGATGGGGAAGTCGGGCTGCAGGGGACGTTTCATCTGTTGGAATATTGTTCTGCACCACCCGACAAAATTACCGAGTTCTCAGTTCTGTAGCAGTGGCATTGAGTAAGAGTCTGAAAATGGATGCATTATGTTCTAGCTTAAAATACCACATGCAGAAGAGGAAAAGCAGGGCTGTGAAGATGTGTGCAGGACATACTGGTGGAAGGACCTGGGCTGCCTCTGTTATTACCAGCATGAAAGGGTCTGTTGGAGCACAGGGTGGGTCTTCCATCCAAAGCATTCAAGTGGTAAAGGCTTCGGGACCACAGCGAGTCTGGGTACATTTTTTTTTTTTTTTAAGCTGGCATAACTGAGCGCAAACCCTTCTGTTCTCAAACAGGTGGTAGAAAGTGGGCAGTTTGTTTCTTTTCATCTCACTGTTCTGGGTTGGTTCATGAGGTAGTGGCTTCTGTTTTAACCCTGTTGAATTCCCCTTAGAACAGAATCCCCAGCTATGTGCTACCTAATCAGATATTCCGCACTGTGGATTACGGTTGCCTGGATGGGCTGCGAGGCTTAGTGAGAGTGAGGTGGAAAATGCATAAAAGGAACTGTGTCATCCGCCCCCAAGAAGAAAGTATCTTTTGTCAGCTGAGGTGGGATTGTAAAATACTCAAGAACAAGTGGAAAGGGCCTTCTGGAATTGATAAGCTTTTTCACCAATACGGCCCTAGGTAGGGAGTAGCATAGTTGATTCCTAAAGGGCCATCTGTGGTCCAGTGAAGAGGCCTTGAGGTCCAAGGACAAGGGTCCTTCCAGCCCCTGTATCAGTTGTTTAACCAACATTCTAAACATAAGAACCTCCATCATTAGAGCACTTGACTCAGGGACTTCCCTGGTGGTTCAGTGGCTAAGACTCCGCACTCCCAATGCAGGGGGCCTGGGTTTGATCCCTAAGCAGGGAACTAGATCCCACATGCTGCAACTAAAGAGCCTGTATGCTGCAACCAAGACCTCATGCAGCCCAATAATAAAGATAAATATATACTTTTTTAAATGGGACATTGCTGGTGGCCCAGTGGTTAAGAATCCACCTTTGGGTTCAATCCCTGGTCAGAGAAGTAAGATCCCACTGCTGCAGGGCAACTAAGCCCACACACAACGAAAGATCCCACGTGCTGCAACTAGCCAAATAAATAATAAATAATTTTTTAAAAACACTTGACTTCATAACAGATGTTCAAAGGGCACTTATTCTGGGCTGGGCATCACCCTAGCCACTGTGTCAATGTATATTTTCTCCTTTAATTCTCATCAGAACCCTTTAGAAGAAACCATTCCCACAGTTAATTATCCCAGTTCAGGAAGCCAAGCTTCAAAGGATCTGTGATCGCCCAAAGCCATACAGCTGGATTCACACCCTAGACTGGCAGATTCCAAAGGCCTGTTCTATCCACCAGGCCTATTGTGTCCTATCTTGATTAAGCAACATTACTAGAAATACACGGAAGCTGGAAGTACCTGTCTCTTCCCTGCTGCTGTCGCCAGCTGGAATGTCAGACTTCTGGGGTGTTATAGCCCAAATTCCAAAGGACTGGTTATCATCCACGAGAAATTACTTTTTCCAGGTTCAGCAAGTAGTCTGATATGCAAACCGCCCCTACGTGGGGACTTGAACTTAACTGTTCAGTAAACCATAACGTGCCGATTGTCATTGGACAGTGACCAGTTTCCGGCTTCCTACAGTCACCACAATTCTAGAGAATGTGACCTTTTATTCGCAAAGCAAGACTTAGGCCTTTCTTTTCCTCCCCCGCTACTCCACCTTTATAATTGGCATCGTTACTCCTAGGAGTGCTGCTTTTGAGGTTTGGGCATGTTCAGATGAAAATTCCTGAAAAGAGTGGTGGGATAAGTATCAAAAAGAAGACCACTGGATAAAAAGTAGGACTTCCCTGGTGACCCAGTGGCTAAGACTCTGCGCTCCCAGTGCAGGGGGCCCAACCCCTGGTCAGGGAACTAGATCCCACAGGCCACAACTGAGAGTTCACGTGCTGTGACTAAAAGCCCCCATGAGCCGCAGCTAAGACCCAGCACAGGCAAATAAATGAATCCTTTTTTTGAAGTTAGACATGTTAAAGAGTATCAGGTGGGTGAGAAAAACAGGCCGCCGCACGTACTGTTTTAACACCAATTGTCAAAATTCGAGGCTTGCTTACTTAATATAGCACAGCACCAGGATAACATTGTAAATACCCATTTTATAATAGAATTCGCTTACAGAATAGGTCTGGGAAAACAGTTTTGACATATGATCTGCCTCACGATCGCACGTCCCTTTAAGGGAGAGAGAGCAGTAAGGCATATGTTCCTGACTAAGTCTTCATGGCATGCAGAGAAACCCTTAGGATCATTTTCCAGAGGAAGCAAAACTCAACATTGTCCAAATTCAAACTCACTCTCTGACACCTGGGAATGCAGAAGACGCTCCCTGTTATCATCTAAGTCTGGTCGGTCACCAAATTCTTGCCCTGAAGCATCTCGCAAACGTGCCCTGTTTCTGCCTTAACAACCACGGGCCTTTCTCCTGCCTCATCTGCCTGCTTTACAATGCCCCCATCAAGGGATTAATCTCCAAAATATACAAACAGCTCATGCAGCTCAATGTCAAAAAAAAAACCAACAACAATCAAAAAGTGGGCAGAAGACCTAAATAGACATTTTTCCAAAGAAGATGTACAAATGGCCAACACAAGATGCCCGACATCACTTATGAGAGGAATACAAATCAGAACTGTAGTGAGGTATCTCCTTACACTGGTCAGAGTGGCAATCATCAGAAAATCTGGAAACAGTAAGTAAATGTTGGAGAGGGTGTGGAGAAAAGGGAAGCCTCTTGCACTGTTGGTGGGAATATAAATTGATACAGCCACTGTGGAGAACAGTATGGAAACCAAAAAACAGAACTACCATATGACCCATCCACCCCACTCCTGGACATACACCCTGAAAAAACCATAATTCAAACAGACATGTGTACCCTAATGTTCATTGCAGCACCATTTACACTAGCCAGGATATGGAAGCAACCTAAATATACATCAACAGATGAATGGATAAAGAAGATGAGGTATATATGCATATACAATGGAATACTACTCAGCCATAAAAAGGAACAAAATTGGGTCATTTATGGTGACGTGGATGGACCCAGGCTCTGCCATACAGAGTGAAATCAGAAAGAGAGAAATACTGTATATTAATGCATATATATGGAATCTAGAAAAACAGTACAGATGAATCTATTGGCAAGGCAGGAACAGAGATGCAGGCATAGAGTGCAGACATCTGGATGTGAGGGGGCAGTGGAGGGTGGGGCAAACTGAGAGATTAGCGCTGACATACATACACTCAGATTCTTTACCGTCTGAGCCCCCAGGGAAGCCCATATACACACCACCTAATGTGTAAAATAGCTAAGTGGCTGAGTCCCGTTCTTTTAGTGGGAAGCTGCTGTATAGCACAGGGAACTTAGCTTGGTGCTCTGTGATGACCTAGAGGACGGAATGGCGGAGCGGGGAGCAAGGCTCAAGAGGGAGGGGATATGTGTATACATATAGCTGGTTTGCTTCATTGCACAGCAGAAACCAGCACAACATTGTAAAGCAATTATACTCCAATAGTACATTTTTTTAAAAATTGGTGCTTTCAGCTATGTAGAAGTGTAGAAGGAGGATAAAGATTAAAATGTTTCAAAATTGAAAAAAAAATGCCCCCTTTAGTCTGTCCTCGACATCACTTGCTTCCTATCAGTTTCATGTATTCATTCTTTTATTAAATTTATCTATCTTATGCCAAACAGTCTTAGACATGGCAATATGGAAGAGGGCCCTTTCCCATGGAGTTAACCTTTGGGAAGAGGGTGGGAGCCACAGGAAGACAGTAAACAAGCCAAGAATCGAGGAGGTCAATTTCAGATAGCAGTAAGGGCACTGACAAAGCAGTCCCTCTCTTCTCCACTCAAGAATCCTTAAGGATGTCGCCATTGCCTCCAAAACTAAGCCTAACCTCCCTGTTATCTATCCCAGCCTCTCTCGCACCACAGTCACCAAAACCACAGTTTCGTGCTAAACTACAGCCCCACCCTTGCATTCCCTGTGTCCTCTGTCAATTTCACTTTTAGGCTGCAAGGCATCTCTTTTGTCCTCCTCCTGCTTCAGGGGGCAGCTGGTCGCCTCCTGTCTTTGGGTCTTGGAGATCTGGGCTGCGGAGGCCCAAGCAAGCTGCAGAGAAGGAGGACAATTAGAGCTGGAGGGATGTGGTCAGAGGGAGGAGACACGCCAGCCAGGCTGGGCGAGGCTGCTGGACTGAGGAGTGGGCGAGGGCTGCTGGACCTGTTTCCCGGGGCCTCAGCACCCCGCCCTGAGGCTCTGCCTCGCTCCACACAGATGGGGAGCAGCGTGAGGGAGAGAAATCAGGTCACGTTCTGGACCAGGGTGCTGAGAGCCCAGTTTAGTTCCATGATGCATCTGCATAGCAAAGCCAGGACCCCCACAGCCCTAGGCGTGGCACCCAGGCCGAAAGCAGGCAGGGACTCTTCCCTGCCCCCATCCTGTGCTCCCTGAGCACACCCTGCAGACCTCTAACAGTGCCGACGTCCACACTGTATACAGCAGCCATCTGTGGACAAGTCGGCCTCCCTCCCCAGACTCTGAGCTTCTTGAGCATGGAGGCTGTTTTATTATTTATCTTGTATCCCAGAATCCTTAAGGATGGAGCCTTAGACTCAGATATTGGATGTAGGGCATGTTTCGAGATAATGCTGAGGAATCCCTGAGCCCAAGGGAGATCATTCATCTTACACTTGCCTACTTTGATGACTCTATTTTTAGAATTTATGTCATATGTGTGTGTGTGTGTGTGTGTGTGTGTGTGTGTGTGTGTGTGGCCAAGGGTCCTGCGAGCTCCCCTGTGCAGTAAGCCACAGCTCCACACAAACAGAAGCTCAGGTGCTTCTTGACAATGGTGAACCAAATAGGCAGATATAGAATGATGTTCTCACAACCCACTAAAAATCATCTGGGCTTCCCTGGTGACCCCATGGGGTAAAGAGTCCACATACCAGTGCAGGACACACGGGTTCGATTCCTGATCCAGGAAGATCCCCCATCCCTCGGAACAATTCAGCCTGTGCGCCACAACTGCTGAGCCTGGGAGCCACAGCTGTTGAGCCCATGGGCCGCAGCGGCTGAAACCTGCGTGCCCCAGAGCCCGTGCTCCGCAGCAAGAGAAGCCGCGGCAGTGAGCAGCCCGCACCCTGCACACTGCAGTGTCCCCTGCTCACCACAACTAGAGGAAAGCCCACGCAGCAACAGAGATCCAGCAGCACAGCCATAAATAAATAAAATTGGTTTTTTTAGTCATCTGTTCAAAGGAAGATGTGGCTCCTGGTTCGTGTGCAATGCAGTCTTACTTAGCACCTTCATTAATGATGCAAATAGAGAAGCAGCAGCAGTGTTCACAGACAGAGCTAACTTTGGAGGTGCTGTTAACAGAAGTGTCAGGATAGGAGAAGCACAAATTAGAGCAGAAAACAGCAAAGTTGCAAAAAAAAAATGCTTAACACAGCAAAGGGGAAAAAATCAGATAAGTTTTGATAAAGCCCCAAAGACTGTAGAGCAAATCACTGAGATGAGAAGGTGAAGGGAGGCCAAGAGAAAGAAGAGGGAAGAGGTGAGAAGGGAGAGGAGGGCAGGGAAAGTGGGATGGACACAGAGGCGCCACACTCGGGCTCCAGAGCCAACGCCCTCTCGTCGGAAGTGATGGGCGGCCCCAGCCCCTGGCCCATGACGCTGCTCTGTCCGCAGCTGCTGTTCCATTTGTTTTGTGGTAGGGGTTTGGCTTGGTGTTATTTTCTTGCTTCTGTTTTCTGTTCTTCTCTCATGTCTGAGGGAGTGGTGGGTATGGTTTTGACCTTTTAGTTCAGTTTTGAAAGGTTTCATTATCCCTGGCAGAAAGCATCAATTTGGACATTTGGGGAGGGACAGGGGAATGCGGCCTGTTAAGAGTCCAGATTCCAAGAATATAAAGCAAAGCGGAGCATCCTCACCACCTGGGTCCCCGATGTTGGTGGAAGGGAAGCAAATGCAGTCGCTGGCCATCTCAGGATGTGGTCCATCCAGGCCACATCCAGCAGTGCCTCGGTCTGCCCTGCCAGGGAAGGGCCTCCCGCACACGAAGAACAGGAGCCTTCTGGTTGACAAAACCAGAAACCAGGAGCCTCCAGAGAGCAACAGTCCTCCTCGGGGACTCCAGCTGGAAAATCAAGACAGCAGGGTGCACCAGGCAACAGTTTTTAAAAGCACACAAATCCAGGCACCAGGAGAGCACCCATTCTTTGATGAGCCTGAAAACATCAGTGGAAAATGTCCAGGAAGAGGACTTCCCTGGTGGTTCAGGGGCTAGGACTCCATGTACTCCCAATGCCGGAGGCCTGGGTTCGATTTCTGGTCAGGGAACTAGATCCCACATTGCCACAGCTAAGAGTTTGCACACAGCAAAGAATATCGAAGATCCCACTTGCTGCAACTAAGACCAGGCGCAGCCAGATGCATGGACAGACAGATGCATGGACAGACAGGTGCGTGTCCAGATGCATGGACAGACAGATGCATGTCCAGATTTATGGACAGACAGACAGATGGGTGTCCAGGAAGCAGAGGACAGGTGGTGACAGTGGGGGTCCTGGCTGTGGGTCAAGATGCCCAAACCTTAGCACCAGATTCGATATGTTAAAGAATTGTGTGCAGCAGAAATAATGCCCTCATATGACAACTGGACAAATACCTCAGTGTGCAGACCAAGTGGAATAGGGCTGCAGTCACTCAAGAGACAGCCATAACCTTCCAGGTGTGCGGAGCTCCTTGACTTTGCTAAGCTTCTGTGCCCTCGTCTGTGGCGTGGGCATAAATAATGGCAGTGCCTTGTAAGGTGTTGTAAGGATTAAATGAGATGACACAGGTAAAATGTTGACGACGCTGCCTAGTACATGGGCAGTTCCCTGTAAGTGGATGGTTTTGATTGCCAAGCTCTCCCTTCCCCCTAAACCCCTCTTAAAGCTGCACAAGAGATGCTGCTAATTGTACCGGCCATAGCCAACCAACAGCTAAGTGATGCTGGGAAGTATCTGCTCACATTACTCAGGAGATTACTGCGAAATGTGCATGGAGGGGTTCCCTGGTGGTCCAGTGGTTAAGAATCCTCCTGCCAGGGCAAAAGGGGACACCGGTTCCACCCCTGTTCTGCGAGGACCCCACGTGCCACGTGGCATCTGAGCCCGTGCTCCTCAACAAGAGAAGCCCCCGCAACAAGGACCCTGTGCACCGCACCCTCGCTTGCCACAGACAGAGAAAACCCAATGCAGCAAAGAAGACACAGCACAGCCAAAAACTAATTTTTAAAAAAGAAATGTGCATGGAGCCAGTGTCTGCTCATCTCTATTCAACCTCCAGAAACAGAAAAAAAGATGATAACATGTTCATTGATGTCATTCCTGGAACTTCTCCAACCTTGCATGTATGTTTCCAAAATCCATCAGTCCAAATGTCTGTCATCCTACGAACATTTTTGTCTCCCTGAGAACGTCATCAGCAATGGTGAGGGAACACCCAGGATGTGAGAGTTTGGATTTACAAAGCAAAGTAATGATTCACTTTACAGAAGGGTTCTCTGGCTCTCGAAAAGCATCTTGGGAATGGTGAGCACCCCTGGGGCCTCTTCATACGCCTTAATCATACTCCACACTTCCACACCACCTTGCCCGGAGCACTGTGCCAGGAGGGCAGGTGCAGCCCCAGAGCCCAGCCCTTGCTCACCCGTGGCTCCAACTCACTTCTCATCAACCCCGCTTTGAAAAGGCTTGACGTTGCCCTTGGGTCTTCTGGTTAGTGTCTGACACTGAAATGAGTCCCAGCTGCTTTCTTAATGATGTCTCTTTTAAAAATTCATTCTTTCTGTAGACAGTTATGGAACTCCTATTCTGTATCAGATAGCTGCCCTTAGGAGCTCTTGATCAGGGGAGAAAACTGCCCAGAAGCACTTAGGAAGTAGGGGGTTGAGCTAATGATTATATTCTAGCGACTGTTTTAGTAGCGGCGTGCACAGAGCTTAAGGCTTGGGCTCTGGCCCAGATGCCCAGGTTCAGATCTGGCTCTGCTTTCTGATCATGGCAGGTAGTTAGATTCTTGGGGCCTCACGTCCTCTTCTGATGATGGAACTTACCTCGTCCTGTCCTGAGGATCTCATGAGTTGCTATTTGTAAAGCACTTAGCAAAAGAGCATACAGTACCTACTATTGTTATTATAGTTTCTTTCTGTTTGATTTCTGTTCGTATTGTATTATCGTCAGATAAGACAGTTTCAGTCTGATGCTAATTCTTAAGTACTTATTGAATTTCTTTTTAGGGTATGGTACCTATTCCAAGTCTACTTTAAAATCATGTGTAATACTACTATATGACCCAGCCATCCCCCTACCGGGCGTATACCCTGAGAAAACCATAATTCAAAAAGACACACATAGGGAGAGGGTGGGATGATTTGGGAGAATGGCATTGAAACATGTATACTATCATGTAAGAAACGAATCACCAGTCTGTTTGAAGCAGGATACAGTATGCTAGGGGATGGTGCATGGGGATGATCCAGAGAGACGATATGGGGTGGGAGGTGGGAGGGGGGTTCATGTTTGGGAACTCATGTACACCCGTGGTGGATTCATGTCAATGTATGGCAAAACCAATACAGTATTATAAAGTAAAATAAAGTAAAAAAAAAAAAAAAAAAAAGACACACATGCAGGACTTCCCTGGTGGGCCAGTGGCTAAGAATCTGAACTCTCAATGCAGGGGGCCTGGGTTTGATCCATGGTCAAGGACCGTGATCCCAAATGCCAAAACTAAGACCCAGCACAGTCAAATAAATAAATAATTTTTTTAAAAGACACGTATACTACAGTGTTCATTGCAGCACTATTTACAACAGCCAGGACATGAAAGCAACCTAAATACCCATCAACAGATGAATGGATAAAGAAGATGGTGTACATATATACAGTGGAATATTACTCAACCATAAAAAGGAACGAAATTGGGTCATTTGTAGAGACGTGGATGGACCCAGAGTCTGTCATATAGAGTGAAGTCAGTCAGAAAGAAAAACAAAAACAAATATATGGGGCATCTAGAAAAATGGCACCAGTGAACCTATTTGCTGGGCAGGAACAGAGACGCAAATGTAGAGAACACACTTGTGGACACAGTGGGGAAAGGAGAGCATGGGATGAATTGAGAGATTAGCACTGACGTATATATACTGCTACTTTGTGTAAAACAGCTATTGAGAAGCTGCCGTTTAGCACGGGGAGCTCAGCTCGGTGCTCTGTGATGACCTAGAGAGGTGGGATGTGGGGTGTCTGGGGGGAGTCCAAGAGGGAGGGGATATATGTACACTATATAGCTGACTCACTTTGTTGTACACCAGAAACCAACACAACATTGCAAAGCAGTTATACTGTATGCTCGAATTGTTGAATATAGTTGAGCACACAAAGCTTATTTATTTGGTTCAAATCTATATATTAATTGGGTTCAAGTCTATGTTCTTTTAACATCGTCTGCAGATCTGTACATTTTGGGGGAAAGTATATTAACATCATTGACTATTTGTGGACGCGACTGAAGCGACTTAGCAGCAGCAGCAGCATTATATCTTTGCCCATGTCACGCCGTCTCACACAAATGTATTTGCTTTCTTCTGGAGAGTATCTTCCTAGTGAACAACTCCTTGAAAAAGGAGAGCATTATCTCACCGGTTCTTTCCCCAGCAGCAGCGCAGTCTGCCAGCTTTCTTGTGATTAACATTTGCCTTGCATATCTTGTTTCTTCCCTTAACTTGTCTTTGTCAGTAGGCTAGAGATGGGTCTCTTGCAAATAGACTTCTAGCCACATTTCTCAATTCAGTCTGAGAACTCCCTTTTAACACATTATTGACCAGGGCAGGCTGGGGTGGGGTGGGGGTGGTGCTTGCAGAAATTAACGAATGTGGCCAGCAATTCATTATGCAAGTGAATATTGAAACACTGCAGTCAGTAACGTTCAGGTAACAAAAGACATGCTTCCCTGGTGGTTCAGCGATAAAGAAGCCGCCTGCCAATGCAGGAGACGCGGGTTCCATCCTTGGGTCGGGAAGATCCCCTAGAGAAGGAAATGGCAACCCCATCCAGCATTCTTGCCTGGGAATTCCCATGGACAGAGGAGCCTGGCGGGCTACCGTCCACAGGATCGCAAAAGAGTCAGACACGACTTAGCAACTAAACAACAAAAGACGTATTAATGTGTCTCTGAGGTTAACGGGGGTTCACGTCCGTGTCGGCTTATGTTTCCTCGTCCCCGCGTTCCTTCTTTGCTCCTTTTGCTCGCCTTTCCTTCCTTCCGTTAAGTGAAGCAGACTTTCTTGCCCCTCTTCCTTCTGCTTCTCTGGAAATTGCACATTGCTCTCTTACCTGCTCATTTGCCATCAGTTGACTTTACTTTTGTGCTTGTCTGTGGAGCCTGAAGTTCACCAGTCTCCTTACCCTCCTCCCAGATGAGACCAGGACCCTGGAACAGTCTCCTGGGACCACACCCCGTCTCTCACGTTGCTCTTCTCCAGGATGTTCAGCGCTGGTTTGAAACGCTCAGTCACCTTCATCAGTGCTGTGTTTACCGCTTACTGAGACTGACCTGCGTGTTTCCTGGTGGGTCTGCTCCCAGCACGTCGCCTGCCCCGTGCTTTTCCTCTGGATTCAGTGTCTTTCGTGACGAACGACAGGGTCCTTCTTTACCCGAGAGCTGAGCTTGTCCAACTCCCCGGGGCTCACCCTTGTTGTCTGAGAAAAACTTTCTGTTGGCCTCGTGCTCAGGTGATGGGTCGGGGATAGAATTCCAGGTTGACAGATATTTTCCATAAACCCTTTGATGAGTCTGTGTTTTCACTTTTCCCTCCTAGTCGATGAGCAGGCCTATGATTCCTTTGCAAGCGGTGTCTCTTTTCGCCCTGGGTGTTCAGGTTTGCCCTGCCTTTGGGAACCTGCAGTGGATCTGTTTTTCAAGAGGTTGAGAGAAGAAAGCTTGAGGTTTTCTTTTTTTTCTTTTTTACTGGAAAACCCTCTTTGTGTGTACCTTCTCACACCATGGCTCTGTGCCTCTCTGTCATGCTGGGAGGCGGGCTCCTGGTGACCGGCAGCCTCACACTGACCTCAGCGCTGGTGCCTGCATGTCCTTGTCTTAGCGTCCGCTGACATCCCATCCCGTCCTTCTTCCTGACCCTGGAGGGTCACCCTTCCTGGCCTGCAACCTCTACTTTGATTTTAAATATTCTTCCTGGGGAATCGTGTTCTCGTTGAAGACACTTGTACACAGTGGGCAGAGCTTGTCAGCTCCAATTACACTGTTGGAAGCAGCACCGTTGCCTGCTCGGGGCTTCGAGAGAACAGGGGGCACCCAGCTCAATCTGGGGGTGGGGAGTGGGAGGCAGGTGGTTCTGGAAAGCACTGGGGAATGACTGAAGAGGTTTTTAGCAGCAGAATGACAGCATCTTTTAGTGCCTTTAAATCTCTCTCTGATGACAACGAGGAGGACATGTTTGAAGTAGACGGCAGGGCAAACCAAAGACAGAAGACTGGGTTAGGTGGCTGTGTTCATAAGTAGGAAAAGGGGGCTGGGGTTCTCGGCAGTAAGGGTGGTAGCGGAGAGAGACCAAGACAGTGAAATAAAGGAGAACTCGGTAATGACGTGGGCGGAGTAGGGACCCAGGCTGAGCCCGGCTCCCTGGCCCTTGTGATGGGTGGATGATGACACGTCTCCCTGTGACAGGCGACAGGCTCGACAGGAGGAGGGAAGCAGTTTGGGGAAGGGGCCAAGAGGATGAGCTCAGTGTTGGACACAGACAGGCTCAGCTGTCTGCGGCACATCCAGGGGGTTTGTCTAGTTGGCGGCTGCACCTATGTGCTTGGGCCTCTGGCTGAGGCAGGGGCACTGATTGGGTAATTGTCACTGAGACCACAGTTATGGGTGGCACCCTGGAGCAGAGGGAGGAGGCGTGCGTGCCCACTCACTCAGTCGTGTCCAACTCTCTGCAACCCTGTAGGCTGTAGCCCGCCAGGTCCTCTGCCCACGGCACTTTCCAGGCAAGAGTACTGGAGTGGGTTGCCTTTTCCTTCTCCAGGGGCTCTTCCTGACCCAGGGATCGAACCCAGGTCTCCTGCATTGGCAGGCGGATTCTTTACCACTGAGCCACCAGGGAAGCAAGGCGCTGGGGGAGAATGTATAGAATGAAAAGGACCAAAGATAAACATATCTAGGGAGCGAGGAGGCAATTCTGCACGAGTCTGCACGATTCCTGCGCTTCTCGAGGCGTCTGTCTGACATCATCCCCTCTGGCATCCCAGGCCAGCCACCCACGCTCAGGTGGCCCCTGTGCGTATCTCGGGCCATTCACGCTTGCCCAGCTTCCTGTCAAGACCGGGCGCCTTAACAAGGACCTACCGTGCAGCCCAGGGTGTTCTGTTCAGTGTTACCTGGCCGCTTGATTGGGAGGGGAGTTTGGGGGAGAATGGAAACATGTATATGTATGACTGAGTTCCTTCGCTGTCAACCTAAAACCATCACAACAGTGTTAACTGGCTGTACTGGTGGGCTACAGTCCAAAGGGTCGCAAAGAGTCGGGCATGACTGAGCGACCACACACACACACATACAGGAGAAAAAGAAGAAGAATGGGTGCCTTGAAGTCGGGGCTGCATCCTACCCTCTTCATGTTCTCTTTCTCTGGACGGAGCCCAGCCCATCGTGGGTGCTTGGTAAATCTCCACCAAGAGGAGGAGAGCTGGTCGGGGAGAGATGGGTGATGGGGCTGAGAGAGGAGAGCCCTGGGGGAGGGTGTCCCTGCCTGGAGGGGAGGCGTCAGGGCCACAGGGGTTCTGCCCACCAGACCGGGAGAGGCAAATGCATGGGGTCCTCAGGACATGCTGCCTGCCCAGAACCATTAGTGACTTAGTCCCAGTGGTGTCACCGGACTTCCCTGGTGGTCCAGTGGCTAAGAATCGGCCTTGCATTTCAGGGGACGCAGGTTCCATCCCTGGTCAGGAAAATAAGATCCTGCAAGCCTCGGAGTAACTACAGAGTCCATGTGCTGCAACTGAGACCCAATGTAGCCAAATAAGTTTTAAAAAAAAAAAAAAAAGGAAAAAACTTTTTAAAATGGTGTCACCCCCCATCCCTCACCAGCCACAAACCCAGAGAGGACCCAGCAGGCCAGGAGGTGTGACACCCCCACTCAAGACTGCATGGGCACTTGGATTCTCAGACTTGCTCGAGGAGGGACCGTGGTCAAAGTGTCCGTTCGACCCTGACAAAAACAGAAGTAGCGTTTCCTACAGCGGGATTTTGAAAGAGCAGCCCTCTGCGGTTTGACATGAGCAGAAGGACTCATGTCAAAGGACTTCCTTCTTGCAGGAAGCAAAACATGTAGCGACCAGCTGCAGACACAAGCGGGCCAGTGCCCTCCCTGGGAGCTGGAGACCCTGCACTGTGCCCTGGAGGCATCCAGGGGGAGGGCAGCCTGTCCTGGTGAATCTAAGGTTTATTGTGAAACACTACCTGCCTCACCGCTGCGAAAAGCTTCTCTTTATGACCTCCCTGTGCTTGGTGCAAGGCAGGCTTCCTCCCACCACATCCTGTGACCAAACACAGAGATCATTGCGTTAGCCCCGAAGTCTCTGGAACTGCTGGCCACTCCCCCAGAGGATCCATGCATCAGCCCACTGCACTTCCCCTCACTCGCGTCCCAGTTCCCTTTCAAGTGCACGAGCTAGAGCTCCAGCAGGGAACCCAGTCAGGAACAGAGGGCGGGGCTTCCCTGCTGGTCCAGTGGAAAAGAATCCACCTGCCAATGCAGGGGACGTGGGTTTGATCCCTGGTTGGTCCAGGAAGATTTCACATGCTGAGGGACAACTAAGACTTTGCACCACGGCTACCAAAGCCCATGCTCTGCAAGAAGAGCGGCCACCACGATGAGCAGCCCACACCCCCCAGCTCGAGAGTAGCCCCCCACTCACCACAACTAGAGAAAGCCCTCTCACAGCAACGAAGACCTAGCACAGACAAAATAGATAAATTTTAAAAAGAGAGAGAGAAGGTGGCTCCAGTCCCGGGCTGCTGCGGGGCAGGGGTCTGGACAGCAGGGGACGAGTTCTGGGCTGGCTCGGCCCCTGGAGACACTGGCGCTACCACGCTTAATGCAGGACTTTTCAGCACACGGCTGCAAGGGATGCCCGCGGATCCTGTTTTGTGTTGACCCATGGATTTCTCTGATGAGCACAGGACTGGAGGAAACGGAAGCAAAGTAACTTGATCAAGGCCATTTGTCTGCAATGATGGCTTGGAACAGATGAAATGAGATGAAAGTCCCCGAATTCCACAGTTTGCTGAGCCATTAAATCCGGTAATAGAAGATGGGGAGGAAAGCCCCTCCCCCTCACAGCCAGCAGCCTCCATCACAGCTGTCATCGGCAGCTATAAAATCTGCTCTCTTTTCTTTAAAAACTAAGGACGGTCCGCTGGTTCCACGAAGATTTCCAGTGCGGTGAAGCTCCACAGAAGATGTCACTTGACACCTGCAGAGAATCCACTCCCTTATCTGCCTTTTGGACCCACCTGCGCTGGTCTGTCTTCAAGATAAGCACAAGAAACCCCCCGCTGGCCTTAAAACCATACTGGTTTGAACTTAAAATGCTGAGAAAAAAACATGGTTTGAGGGCAGGTTCTTACATTTCCTTTAGATCAACCCACTTAAAAAAAAAATTGTGGTAAAATACCCCTAACTTAAAATTTACCATTAGTCACAATTAGTACATTCAGGGTTGTACACCCATCACCACTGACTAGTTCCAGAATGTTTTCATCAAAGGAAACACCCCAACTCCTCTGTTTTCCGTCGCTATGAATTTGCTTATTCTGGACCTTTCATGTGAGGGGAACTATATGACGTGTTGCTTTTTCTTTCTAGCTTAACGAGGTTTATCCATGGTGTCGCAGGCACCATTTCTTCATTCTTTTTCTATGGCTAAATAATATTTCATTGGACCACATGTGTTTGTCCCTTCATCAGCTGATAGATGTCTGGGTTATTTCTACCTTTTAATTATTGAAGTATAGCTAATTTACAATGTTAGTTTCAAGTGTACAGCAAAGTGATTCAGTTACATATGTGTATATATTATTTTTCAGATTATTTTCCATCATAGTTTACTATAAGATATTGAATATAGCTCCCTGTGCTATATAGGAGGTCCTTGCTGTTTATTTAATTTATGTATAGTAGTGTGTATACACTAATCTTCTAATTTATCTCTCTCCCTCCCCTCTGTCCCCTTTGGGAACCATAAAAGTTTGTTTTCTGTGTCTGTACGTCAATTTCTGTTTTGTAAATAAGATTTTAAACTTTGTACCAAGTTTTGGATGACATACACGAGTGAGATATTTGTCCTTCTCTGACTGACTTCACTCAGTATGCTAATCACTACGTCCATCCATATTGCTGCAAGTGGCGTTACTCCGATCTTTTTTATGGCTAACATTCCATGGTATATATATACCACATCTTATTTCTCCATTCATCTGGCAATGGAAATTCAGTTTGCTTCCGTGTGAGCAGTGCTGCAGTGAACTGAGGCACATGTATGTTTTTGAATTATGGTGTTTTCCAGATATATGTCCAGGAGTGGGATGATGCTATAAAACTCCTAGAGGAAAACATAGGCAGAACACTCTGGGACCTAAATTGTAGCAGTATCTTTTAGGATCTGTCTCCCAATGGAAATGAAAACAAAAATAAACAAATGGGACCTAATTAAACCTGAAAGCTTTTGCTTTCAGGAAAACCAAAGGAAACCATAGACAAAAAGGAAAGAGCCTATAGAAAGGGAGAAAATATTTGCAAACAATGGTACTGAAAAGGGATTAATTTCAAAAATATACAAACAGCTCATAGAGCTTAATATCAAAATAAACAACCCAATCAAAAATGGGCAGAAGACCTCAATAGACATTTCTTCAAAGAAGACATACAGATGGCCAAAAGGCACATGAAAAGATGTTCAGTGTTGCTAATTTTTAGAGAAATGCAAATCAAAACTACAATGAGGTATCCCTTCACACCAGTCAGAATAGCCATCTTCAAAAAATCTACAAATATTAAATGCTGGAGAGGGTGTGGAGAAAAAGAAACCCTCCTACACTCTTGGTGGGACTGTAAATTGGTATAGCTGCTATAAAGGACAGTAGAGGTTCCTTTAAGAACCAGAGAGTTACCCTATGACCCTAAAATCCCACTCCTAGGCATATGTTAGGAGTTTTATAGTATCTGGTGCTACATTTACGTCGTTAATTCATTTTGAGTTTATTTTCGTATATAAGTGTTGTGTTCTAATTTCATTCTTTTACTGTCCAGTTTTTCCATCGCTTATCAGAGAGACTGTCTCTTCTCCATTGTATCCTTACCTCCTTTGTCATAGATTAATTGACCATAAGTGTGTGGGTCTGTTTCTGGGCTTTCTCTCCTGCTCCACTGATCTATATGCATGTTTTTATGCCAGTGCCATGTTGTTTTGATTACTGTAGCTTTGTAGTATAGTCTGAGGTCAAGGAGGGCGATTCCTCCAGCTCCATTCTTCTTTCTCAGGATCGTTTTGGTTTTTCAGGGGGGTTTGTGTTTCCATATGTATTTTCAAAAAAAATTTTTTTGAGTGCTCAGTTGCTCAGTTGTGTCCAACTGTGCAACCCCATGGACTGTAGCCCACCAGGTTCCTCTGTCCATGGGACTTTCCAGGCAAGACTACTAGAGTGAGTTGCCATTCCCTCCTCCAAGGGATCCTCCCGGCCTGGGGACTGAACCCACATCTCCCGCACTGCAGGTGAATTCTTTACTGCTGAGCCACAGGGAAACCCAAATTTTAAAAATTCTTGTTCTAGTTCTGTGAAAAATGCCATTGGTAATTTGACTGGGATTGCACTGAGTGTGTAGATTGCCTTGGGCAGTATGGTCATTCTTCTATAATTGCTGTGGCTAGGACTTTCAAAACCATGTTGAATAAGTGTCCAGAGTGGACACCTGTTCCTGATCTTAGAGAATGTGCTTTCAGCTTTTTACCACCAAGTATGATGTTAGTTGTGGGTTTGCCATATATATGGCCTTTATTATATTGAAGTGTGTTCTCTCTGTGCCCACTATCTGAAGAGGTTTTTTTTTTTTATCATAAATGGATGAATTATACCCAAAGTTTATTCTGCATTACTGTAAATAATGCTGCTATAAACATTCCTGTACAAGTTTTTGTTTGAACACCTGTTTTCACTTCTTTGGGGTATATATCCAGAAGTGGAATTGCTGGGTCGTGTGGCAATTCTGTACTTTGTTGTCTGTTGATGGGAGTGTGGATGGCATCAGCCAGGGGTTGCTTAGCTGCCTAGCTCTTCGGACCAGAAAGCCGGTTCTTCTTCCTGCCCTCAACACATGTAACTACTCAACCCCCTCTCTTCTTCCCAAACCCCACAGCAGCCCTACAAAGACAGGCAGGGACTCAGGGCATCTCCAACGGCAAGCAGGGCTGCAGTGCTTGGTCCAGAGGGTCCAAGGACCCCTCACCAAGACCACAGGCATAGCACCCTGGCTCCCGCAGGAATGAAGAGGTGCCCGAGTCACTGCCTCCAATGGACTCTGCTATTTTTATGCCCAAGCCTGGTCAAAAATAGCCATCTAAGCCAAGGTTTTAGCTGCAGCGGACGAGACATTAAGCAGCAGATACCTAATGCCCATGAGAGAGAACAATGGGTCTCTTCCTGTGTCCATTTTCTGCTTCAACAACACATCGAACAAGAAAGCTGGTAGGAAACAGCCATGTGGAAAGCCCCTAAGAACACGGCCACAGCTGCCCACTCAGTGCTCCAGCAAAGGCCAGCCTGGTGTTCCGGGCACTCAGGCTGAGCACACCACTGCCCACGGGTGCTCTTCCTATGGAGTAAAGGGTCTGAGAGATGGTGTCACCCAGGCCAGGCAGCGCCTGGAAAGCGCCTCCCTCTCCCCTGGGCCAGCCTCGGCCTGGCCTCCCACCCGGGTGGACCCTTGGCATCCCCTGTCCAACACCAGGAGCAGCCGCCGCCCAGGGAGCCCAGCCTGACCGCACCCAAGAGCGCCCTGGGGGAATCGAAGGCAGTCCCGGCACAGGGAGCCAGGCCAGCCCGTCCAGACCTCCTAGCGCTGAGAAAGCCAGCGAGGCACAAGGCGCAGGGTGAGACCATACTGGCCGCCAGGTCTCCCAGCTCTGACGCGGGCGGCATCTGAAGTGCACTTGGTGCGTCTCAAGGCACCAGAGGACGGGCACTGCTTCTACCTAGCAGGCGCACAGCCTCCCCGCCTGGCACCCCGGCTGGGCACCACGCACAAACTGCCAGGCATACGGGTAGAAGCGCTGCTCACCCTCCCTGCCACGTTGCCAACCACAGAGCCGCCCCATGTGGGGGCAGCACCCCCAACCCCAGGGCCACTGGCATCAGACTGGTTCTCACAGCTGGACCCACGACAGGCAGGGCCGAGCCAGGACTCACGGAAGGCATTTCTCTTGTCAGGGACCATGGGTAAGGAAGAGCCTCCATTTACCCCTGGACACAGCACCCCTGGGGCTCTCTCTTGCCATCAGAGAAAGGTGATGATCACATCAGAGCCCTTGCCGCCACATCCCCCAGATGACATCTAAAGCCCAGGCCCTGGTCCTTGGCCTCAGGCCCGAGGATGGTGGCCGCGGCTCCGCTGCAGCTCCGTGCTCTGTCCTGCCCCACATGTGGGTTCTCAGGAGCTGGGCCCTGGCTCGCCTATGACTTTGGTTTGGGCCTATAGCCAAGCACCATCTCTCCCATCCTCACCCTCTCTGTGCCTAGCCCGGGGGGCACCTGTGTGGCCCGGCAGACTCCCCCCAAGCCCTTGCCGCCTGCTAACTGCCCGTCTTCTTCTTGGTTCTTCCAGTGAGAAGCGCCACCTTCAAGTCAACGTCACCAACCCCGTCCAGTGCAGCCTGCACGGGAAGAAGTGCACGGTCTCCGTGGAGACACGGCTCAACCAGCCGCAGCCTGACTTCACCAAGAATCGCTCGGGCTTCATCCTCAGCGTGCCTGGCAATTGAGGCGCAGGGAGATGGGGGCTGCCCGCCCAGCCGCCGCTAGACGCCCGCTCGCCAGGGTCCAGGCTGGGAGGGGCCCCCTGCCTCCCCTGCGGCTCCTCCCCGAGGTCCAGCCCGGCTTCTGCCTTTGATCTCTGTCTTCCTCTATCCCGACTGTCCACGGCCCCCTCAACAAATCAAAGACGAATGTGTCCTGCCCAGCCTGCAGCAGCCCCTCCAAAACAGCTCCCCTCTGGTCAGTGAGGGCCACCCCCATGCCAGGTCAGATCGGCCTGCTGGCGACTGGCCCTGCCCGAGGAGGGCTGGGGGCGGGGCCTGCATGTCGTTTCCAACCAAAGCCAAGCCTCTGGAGTTGGGAGCGGCTGTGGGGAGGTAGCCCTGCCCTCTCTGGGCCCAGCTGCCCCCTCCTCCCCAAGGGGATGGCAACCCCACGCCCTGGTTCAAGGAGCTTCTCAGAGCTCCCCGTGGACTCCCTTTCCCCAGCAGCCCGCCAAGATCACCAGGTGAGCAGGTTCACCTGGAGAGCCAGCCCCTCAACCCAGGAGCCCCTGGCCAAAGGAACCACCTTGCCCAGTGGGCAGTCTGTCCCACTCGGAGCCAGCCCCCAGCCCCTTGACCCTCTGCCCGGAGAGCATGGCTCGGGGAATGCTCCAAGAATCGTCTTACTTAGCCCTGCAGCCTAGGCCGTGATTGTCTTACACTTATTTCTGCAGTTAGGAGCAGGGTTACTAACCAGATACCATGTCCTCTGTGCCACACTGGTGTCAGGAACTCTAATGAAATGGAATAAAAGGGGAGCACTAGGGGGTCTGGAAGTTTTCCCTCTCCAACACCTCTGCCTCACACTCACGTGAAGAACCAGGCCGGGGGCGGGCGGGTCGGGGCCCACGGGAACCTGGGGAAGGGGAGCGATAGGAAAGGGAGCGGGGGTCCTGGCACTGCAGGCCAGGCCAGGATGCCCACCCAGGCCAGGAGAGCGGCCACCCTGCCAGTCCCTGCCCTGCAGAGTGCACCTGTGCTCCAGACGCCCCGGGACCATGCTGCACTCCCCTGGGCAGCCCGGGCCTCCCAGCCTGGAACCTTCAAGAGAGTCCAGACTCAGGCACCCCATGTGGTTAAGGGGGCGCTGAGAGTGGGCCCACGCCCCAGGCGGAGCCAGGCAGGGTGTCCGAGAAGGACATCCTGGCTTTTCTTCACTGTTTCACCCCTGGGGCTCCCCCCAACGCCCCCCTCCACGCTCCTCCCCCACCCCCACCCCATCACCCCAGCCCCGCCCGGCACACGCAGGGCCTACCGCCGCCCCCCGGGCTCTGAGCACATGCACACCCTATACCATCCACAGCACAAGAGCCCTGCTGCCATCCTGGTCTCCGAAACCCAATCTCATCCTCCAAGCCTGGTCAGCTACCCGCACAGGGCCCCATTCAGCAACACCCACAGCTTTGCCAACTACCTTGACGCTATCGGTCCTCCTTAACTGGAACATCACCTCTCCTTTCCACTTACTGCCCCAAACTTGTTGCTTTACTAGATACATGCAAACGTTATGTTTTAGACACACCAAAATAGAACATGCCAAACGAGTGCCTTTCGGAGGCTGGAGAGGAGGGGGGTTCCAGAGTCCCACCTCCCCACTTTGGGTGTGGCCTCTGGCCCTTGAGTGCAGCGCCTCCCGGCTGAGGCCCGGCGTACTAACGCCGTCCACAAGCACTTTTTCATGATGTCCTGCAAGAAGTCAGTGTGTGTGGCCACTGAGGGAAAGAATTTCGGGTGTGATCACGGCGCCGAAGGCAAAGCAGGGGGGACACAGTGATTGTAATGCAATGAAGTGTTTTCTCGTGATTTAGTTAAATGTGGTTTTATGGTTTGGTGCGTATATTCCTATTTTCCATTAAATTAACTTTATTTCTAAGCATATTTTGATTTATCAAGAGCAATAAAGCATTAAATCTTACTCTTAAAGGTATCCTGCTTATTGAGTTGAAAACTATCTAAAACGGTGAAATTTGGGCATGTAGAAAGTCAGTTGTTATCCTGGAGGCTGAAAAGAGCATTAAGCACAAGTAAGGTAAAAATGGAGGATAGTTGGCCTGGGGCTTTTGATGAAAAATATTAAATAGAAGACAGCTGTGGGGAGGAGGAGCCAGGAGGGGGCCAGGTGGTGGTGTCAACCACTGTTTTGAGGCCTGCACACTGAAAGCACATTGCTTTCACCTTTACTGCAATCAAAGCACGCAGAAGCGCCAAGAATAAAGGCAAGGCCTGGAGGCCCAGGGCTGCAGCTCAGGGATAGGCCTGAGTGCACCACGGCTGGCTGCTCAGCCCCTCCCTGGGCCCTCTGTTTGGAATGGGTGAGCTGCCGGCAAGCAAGGCCCTGCAGGGAGATGGGGCAACCCCAGCACCGCGGGGTGCTGCAGCCAGAGGATGCTCCCGACCCCCAGTCACTGGCTGGAGCACACAGCGACAGCTTCTGACTCAGAAGACAAAGAAGGCACCCCGATCGAAAGGCTGCCAGCTTCAAAGGCACAACCTGAACAGGTGCCCCCAAGGCCCAGGGCAGCTCCAGCCCACCGGGCGCAGAGCCCGGGGAGGACTGAGGCCAAGACACCAGGTCTCCAAGGCCCAGGCTGGTGGCAAGAGTGAGCGCAGACCGATGGCAATACAACCTGTAGGGGGCTCCAGCCTTGCCACAATTAAGGGCTGGGGAGGCTGCTTATCTGCGAGCTGGTTTCCTCTTTTGGAAACCTGCACAGAGCTAGGCTGGCGGGGCTGAACCACATGGACCCAGCCCGCTCCTGCTGGCCGGGGAACCTCGGGGCAGTGGCCTCAAGCAGAGCCCAGACCAGCACACTTGGGGGCCCAGCCCTTGCCAGGCCAGGCCTGGGCCTGACCCTCCCTGGTCAGAGGTCCTGGGCCTTGAGAGACCAACTCCTGCCCTGGCCATGCCGAGAAACCCAAGGTGACTTCACCTGGGCTTCTTTCTAATCACCTTAACTGTGAACACAATTGTTAAGCCTTCTCCCCTAACCCTGCCCTCCTCCCCTCCCCCACACCGCAATCCAATTTTCTGAGCACAAGAATCCTTTATAAAAATGAGTCCCCAGCCTGCTCTTGAAGGATGTGTCACAAAAAAAACGGTCTGTGTAATGGATGGTCAGTGCATTTTATTTAATCAGCACAGTACAAAAATAAATAAAAATAAGGGGAGGGGAATTAAATTACAGCCAAACTGAGCTTCATGACCTTGTCAGATTATAAACCACACATACTTACAAACACGCTACGCATACATACAAAAATGAGACAAATATAAATTAATATTAACAATACCCACAGTTTGGTCAAAGAATAGCTACAGAAGAAATTGCACTAAAAAACCAACATACATCGCACGCGTGTAATTAGCAGTTTCAAATATACAGCTAAGAATAGTTCCAAGTGGAAAAAAAATGGCACATTTCCTTTTCATTGCAAGTTTAACAACTGCTAGAACAAAACTAAGTTCTAATAACTGCATGGAAAGAATATATCAACCCTTCAGGTTTTACAAGAAAAGAGAAAAACCAAATCCTGAACTATTATTCCTGTGACTTGTTCTGTGCACGGGTGTAATTTTCACAGCCATCTGTTCTAAGATTATTTTTCTTAAGACACAAAATGCTCCTGGTTTGCATGCACAATATCACTGTAAAAGCAACAATTAAAGAATAAAGGGTGGGGGTTTTTTGTAGGTTAGTTTTTTCCTTTTTTAATTGTTCTAAAAGTAGTCTTCATAGCAGCATGTCAAATGGGTTCATTGCTTGCACACTCAAGTATATCAGATTCTTTACACAATACTGATGACCAGTGCAAGAGGAGACGACCTCGCCAGGCTTCACATGGATGGAACTACAGAGTTCTTTCTTTAGTCCCCAACCATTCCTGAAATTTGCACCGCCTCCATAAATTAAAAAAATAAATATGGAGAGAGAGAAGGAAACACACAAAACTGGAATCCCGCAGGTGCGCGTTCTCGCAGTTTCAGGCCCAGCAAGGCCCACGAAGGAGCAACTCCAGAACCCCAGTCCTGGCTCTTGACACTTGGCCCCCGAACGCCACCCCCCCAGCACCCTTCTGTGCTGCCAGGGACCCCGACGCCCCCACCAGCCGCCTACCTCGGTCACACACGGCAGCAGGATCCGCACAGACAGGCCGTGTGACAACTCCCGCGGGGAGGAGGCTCTGCAGGCGAGGTCCCCGCCGGCAGCCGCGGGCTCCTTCCAGCCCCGCGGCAGGTAAATCTGGCCGGCAGTCCCGGGAGCGGCTCGGCATGGGCCTCGGGGCGCAGCTGAGGCCCGTGCTCCCAGCTTGGGGCAGGCCCTCGCTCTCGCGAGCACCACAGGGCCGCAGGCTCAACGCTGGGCCTATTAAATCGGGACCTGTTTCACAGCTTTCTCTTTTTTATGTGAATTTCAGTAGTGCTTGTGCTGAAATGGCAGCCACCTGGAAGCTAATCCTCTGTAAAATGGCCCCCTGCCTCCCTCACCCCCAGCCTCCCCTTCCAGCCCCCCTTGGGGGGTTGAGACTGGAAGAGAGAATTCTCTGTAGACCTTCACATCAGTCTTTGTTCCCCAAAGCCAGAGGGATAGCGGAAGGCTGGTTCCCCTCTCTGGGTCCTCTCCCAAGCCCCCAGCCACCGATCTGGGAGAATCAGAAAGAAAATTAAGTGACACACCATGGGTTTCTTTTTACAGCCACTGAGGTTGAAGGTGGAGACCCAAACCGGCAACTGCAAATGACCAGCGGGAGAATCAGCAAGCAGTCAGGAGCTCGGCTCCCGGCTCATAATTGTCTCCAAGATCCAGCTATCTCCCTGGGCCTTTCGGGACAAGGCTTCGTCTTCAGAAGAGACTCAACTGTTTGGAAACAGCTTTAAATCAACAGGGGGCGAGGGGAGGGGTGCATCATTACCACATCACCCTGGTCCCTGCCCCCGCCCCAACCCCTGCACCTCCGCAGGCGCAAATGTCATGGGCACTTGCTCAGTCCCAGGCATGGCAGCCCCACCTGCCCGGGAGGCAGGCTGTTGACAATGGGCACCTGCAGCTGCCCTGGCCTTCGCCACGGGGTGACTAAGCTGCATGATTCAAATGAAAAATTCACCCAAGAAAGGAGTTGTCCCTGGCATCACCCCACCCCTTGGGAGCCGGGACCCAAAATGAAAGAACTTAGTGAGTCAAACCAGCTCATTAACCAACACTACCAACAGGGCTGGGGGTGGAGGATGAAGGAAGGGAGGTTGGGGGGTGGGGGGCGGTTCCATGTCTCCACGAAAGGAAAGCCCTTCTCCCTAAAAAAGAAAAAAGAGCAAACCAGGGTCGTGCATGGCCAAATTAGAGGACATGATCTTCACATCAGGCCGGCTTCCCCTTGATTGAAGAGGCTGTCCCGGGGCCACGGGCGTTTGGCCTCCTAACCCCGAGTGCGGTGCAGTCCAGGTGGCCAGCTCCAGGAGCCTCTGGGAGAACAGACGACCCAGAACAGGAGCCAGGAAAGGGCCTCCAACCAGAAACTCCAGTTCCTCCCTGGGCTGCCTGGCTGTGGGCCGCCTTCCCTGCCTTGGTCCAGCAAGGGCGCAGGCGGCAGAGGTCAGTCAGTCCTTTCAATTCCCCAGAGTGAAAGGTCGGGGGCCAGGGTGGCTCTGAATACATCTTCTGAATGTTGCACAAGGTTCGGGAGTTCAGAAGCGCCCAGGGTTCTTGGCAGGGCAGAGGAAATCCCCAAGGAGGGGAGGTGGGAAGGGAGAGGCCCTTGGTGGCTTTGCTAGACACATACTGTACACAAAATCTGATTTAAGAATAAATTTTTAAAAATGAATTGAATCCTTGAGCCATGATGCAGGCTGGCGGGCTCACCGGTCCAGCCCGAGGAGGAGCCGCTTCTTGTCCTCCTGGCCGCTCTCGTTCTTCAGGTCGGAGAACACCTGCGTGAAGTAGTGGGGGTCGGCGTTGATCTGCAGCATCTTGGAGCTCATGAGGTTGATGACGGAGAGGCAGCGGTCCCAAAAGGCCTCCTTGCAGCTCTCCACCAGGAAGGGCTTGAGCGGGTAGGAGATCTCGTTGCCCATGTAGGAGTAGGAGAGGTACAGGCAGGTCAGCAGGACCGCCTGGAGCTCGTGGTCAGAACCCACCTCGGAGGAGATGACGTCCCGGCAGAGCATGTAGAGGAAGACCACGTTGGCCGGCGTGATGAAGCCCTGGTCCTGCCAGCCCTGCAGCAGCAGCGAGCGGTCCACGCTGCGCAGCCAGAGCACAGGGTCCGTGGGGGACAGGTGCTTCAGGCGGTAGCACCGGCGACAGAGGAACTCGCCCAGGCAGCGCAGCAGCTCGCTGGTGGACGCCTGGACGATGACCCGTTTGGGCGTCCCTGCGGAGCTGACGGCAGGGTGCGGGGCCTTCTTGACGGACGAGGAGACCCCGGTCTGCGAACCCGAGAGCTGGCTGGCAGGGGGGGCGGGCGGCTGGGCCGGCGGGGGCTGGGCGAACGTGGACAGGTTGGCGCACGACAGCGACTTCTTCAGGTTCTCATTGTTGAGGTGCGTGATGTTGTTCTGGTAGCTGCTGTTGGGCTGCACCTTCTTAGAGTTCTTCTTCTTGGCCGACACGGCCACGATCCTCTTCCACGGCAGCACGGAGATGATGGAGTGCCGCTTCAGGTTCTTGTCCTTGGCGTTCTTGCTGTTCTGCACGGCCGTGTAGTGGCCCACCGTGGCCGCGCCATCCTCAAACAGCGTGGCCTTCCGGTAGCTGGGGGACAGGGACAGCACCGTGCCCATGGTGTCGCTGCGCGCCGGGCGGGGACCCGCGCCCCTGCGCGCCCAGCCTGCCGGCTGGAGGGAAGCAGCTCACCGAGCCCGCGGCGGCCAGGGGGAGGCGGGGGCGCTCCCGAGGTCGCGTGCCGCCCCTCCGGATCTGTGAGGGGAAAAACAAGATGGTTCTCAGCACCAGGCGGGGCTCGCGCCGCGCTCCTCCGCCCCGGCCTCGGCGGCCGCGGCCCCAACCCCGCGCCCGGGGCCTTCCCCGGTTGACACGGCCCCGCCCGCGTCCCCGCGCCGCAACCCCGGCCTCTCCACTGCGGCACCGGCACCCGCTCCCGCCGCGGCCCGGATGGCAGCGCGGGGGCCCGGGCGCCGGCGGAGGCGGCCGGGGACCCCGCCTCGACACCGCGCGCGGCCGCGGCCCCGGTCTCCTGGGGGCAGCGGGCGGCTCGAGGGGCAGGCTTACCGAGCAGGTGGCTCCGGCGCCCCGCACCTTCCGCAGTGCGCGCCGCGGCTCAGCGCCGCGGTCCCGGGGCTCGGCGGGGCTCGCGCGCGGCGGCGGCGGCTCGGGAGCTTCTGTCCAAGGTTCTGCAGGCGCTGCGGCCCCGCCCCCCGCTCGGCCGCCTTCGCCGCCGCCGCCGCCGCCGCCGCGCCCGCCCCGGCGCGCACCTCAGCGGCCTCCCTCTCGGGCGCGCGCGCGCGGCCCACGCGCCGGCCGGGCCTGGTCTCACCCGGGAGCCGGGGCCGCCGCCGTGCTCAGCACGAGCGGCGCGCGGTGCGGGCAGCGACGCGGCCGCGAGCCCCGGGCGCCTCTCTACTCGCCGCGCCCCATCCAGGACCCGGACTCTGGCGGCGAGGACTCACGGCACCTCCCCGCCCCGCCCCGCGGGGCCGCCCCCTCCTCGCACTGCTCACCGCCCGCTCGGCGCTGCCGCGCCAGCAGCAGCCCGGCCGCGTGAGAGTCGCGAGCGCACCGCGCAGCTGAGCTCGGGCGGGTGGGGAGCGCCGGGTGGGAAGGGCTGGGGCGGGGCCGGGGAGCGACCCCGCCCGCCGCCCCGCCCAGACACGTGCTGCCTTTGTTCCCGCCGCGCCGTCCGCAGCTGCCGGCGGCGGGGGCGCCCTCGGCCGCGTCCACGTCCCGGCCGCCTGAGAAACAGTCCACGGAGGCCGGGACCCGAGTAGCCTCCTTCCATTTAATGCCCGAGATCCCGGGGACAGAAGCTAGGGCACTCAAGGAGCAAGGGCGGGGAGGGGGGAGGCCTCAGTGCCACGCGCAGCCGGAGGGGACTGTCTCATGAGTTCAGAGTGCTTTTCCCTCCGAGACCTCTGTTGTCCCATCCGGGTCAATGCCCAGCGCCCAGGTAAGTCTCAGAAATATAGGCCAGAAGCGTAGGCTGCTCCGGGCCGTTCCACGGAGCTACTTGCCATCCCACACCACACCTGGACAGGGCCCTGGGGCTCCTGGCTCGGTCACTGCCCCAGAGACGGACAAATACTGAGCCCATCCTGAATGTGACCTCAGAATTTCCACTGGCCCTTTTTATCTGTTATAGTACAACTGAAGCCCCTGCTTCAACCAGCCTCTGATCTGCCGACTTAAATATTTTTCATGCTAAGCAGGCATAAATTGAAGACTCAGTGCTCCTAAAATTATTAAATTGAGTCAAATTCTGGTTCTGATAAGAACTTTTCACAAAGAACAAGAATCCTTCACAACGACTCTTCTTCACTTGTTACTCTTTTAGTTTGGTTCTAGAGATTGACTCAGATTTGACCACTAACCTGGGAAAGAGGAGAGAGAGACTTAAACCATATCCTAATTCCAATTACCACTTCTGGACCCGGTAAGGAAGTGGCAGTCCAGAGATGCCCCGACCACTCCAGCAACCTGTGTCAGCTCTGCCTGTTGCCCTGAGCAGTATTAAAATATGGTGTCATAACAATGCTACATCATCAGAAAGTACTAGAATTTGCTGAAGTACTACCCAGAGTTTTCTCGGTCAATAATGGCCTGGGTGGCCATATAGTGGAAACACAATGTGTGGTACTCAGGCTACTTCTTGTGGTGCTTTAGAAACATCCACAGCAGCTGTCATTTTAGCTTAGAAGGTAAAGGCTGGCCCTTAGCTTGGTGTGCTCCTCCCTCTGAACGCTCCTCAAGGAACAGCCCCTACCTGCTTTTCTAATGGAGCTGAGCATCAGTCTCCTCCGGGTCCCTGGCCCAATGACTCTTCGTAAGGCAAAGCTGGACCCCAGCCTTTTTTCATTCTGCCTCTAGTGGAGGCCCCGCTCCTGACTTGGCCTGTGACCACATTGCTTTTCCTGTGTCCCCTTCAGATTATGGATAGTTAAGCAGGGAATAAATGCTTTCCACTTTCCCAAATATGCTTTGATTTCTAAGCCTATAATCCACCCCTTAGAATTATCTGGATCCACCCTGCTACCTATACATGCAGATTTCAGTTCTAACTATTCCAGTTCATGCTGGGCAGCTCCACTTCACTCCATCCTATTTCCCAAACCATGATGGAAGCTCGCGTTGGCCTGGGCCTTTTCCAGCCTGGCCACTCTCATGTCCTCTCTTGCCTTTGTCCAGTCAGCCCTCACCTAATACCTTCCAAAAGAGCTCTTGGCAGAACTATCCCAACCTCCTCACATGTGTCAGAGGTGAAGTCATGTGTGCAGCAGGGCATGAATGGGATGGCGCTGCCAGCACACTGGCTGTTGTGACCGAAGAACCCTACAACACTGTCCACCCGGCAGCCCGCTGTTTTGAGGAGCCACACCACTCTGCTCACCCAACCCACCACCACCCTCCTCAAGCCCCCATCACTGCTCCAAATGCGAAGAAAGGAAGAGCAACCATCTGCCCGAAACGGCAGAATCAAGGACCCAGGAGGCAGACCCAGATGAATGATGCACAGCTGTTTTCTTCCCGCTCTTCACCAGAGAACTGCAGGGAAGCTCTCCAGATCCCACCCCCATCCATCAGCCTCTTTACCCTATAGTCTGTCTCTAGCTGCCGGAAGGGCCAGCCCGCTTGGGACATGCGCTGCTGAGCTAGGATTTCCTGGAGCGTTCCCATGCTCTGCATGCCCCCTTCCCAAGGAAGGGAGGTCAACGCCCCAGTCAGCCAGCCCCCGAAATGGTTCTAATAAAGCCGGGCTCAGCCCTGGCTCCTGAGGAAGTCGTGCTTTGTTCTCTCAGGCATTACAGAGCAGCATCTAGTGGCCCTTCTGGGCAGCACAGATTACATAACTCTAGCCTGCAGCAGGGTTTCAGACCCAAGGGCCTCAGCCGCTCCCAACGCCATCAGTATCTCATTAACACACAAGGAAGCCCTGGCACCGCGAAGCCTAGTGCCAGGGAGGTCCCCTAAGTGAGGGAGCCAGGCCCAGGCTAGCCCCTGGGCCACCCCACCCTCTCAGCTGTGCCTGGATGCAGCTTATCGAGGCCTGGGAAAGGAAGCAGTCCTGCGAGGTCTAGAGCAGCGCTGTCTGAAAAACAGTAATAGTAATGTGAGCCACAAACACAAGCCACCGAGTTAATTCAGTATTTTCTAGCAGCCACATTTAAAAAGTGAAAGAAACAGGTGAATTTTAATAGTATATTTTATGTAACCTAATAAATGCACAAAATATTTCAACATATGTGAAAAGGAAGTTGAGCAATGAACTTTTCATTCTTTTTTCACCTTCTTCAAAGTATTCTGGTTTGTTTACTTTTGCAAGACACCCCCGTTTGAACGAGCCACATTTCAAGGGCTGAACAGCCACACAGGGCCTGCAGCCACACACTGGGCAGCACAGGTCTAGAGAAGTCAGCAGACACACCGAGGCAGCAGAGGACAGGCTCTGAGCTCCTGGGACTGCCCACGCCTGCTCTGGTCCTGGATCCTTTGGGATATTTTTAAAGCCCTTTATTGAAGCACAACTCCTCCTCAAGTAAAACTATACACAGAGACACCATACTGAAATATGACAGAGAGTGGCTCGGACTGGAGTTGGCAGCTAGAGCTCACCCCTTCCTCCCAGTGGCCCCAGAGTCCCACAGGAGTCTGAGGAGCAGGATGAAAATCAATGCTTTTGAACAAGATCCAAAAAAAACTAAAACTAAACCACAACTGAATGCCAGGATTCTCCAGGCACCTGCCCTTCTGTTAACTGCAAGTAACCCTCCCACAACTACCCACAGAGGAAACACCATCCTTGCTGTGCAGGTGAGGAAACAGGTTCATAGGATATTGCAACCCAAAGCCCATGTCCTCACTGGACCACGAGGCCTTGGAAAAACAAAGATAACTGAGCCCCCATGCCCATTTCAGACCTCACAGACCAACCTTCTCACTGAAAGGGCTCCACATGACCCTGGCTCTAAAGGTCTCCCATGGAGCACCTTTGAGACAGCAGAGCTCTGTCCAGTCTCAAGGGCTACACTGACCTGTCTGGACTTGATCAGAAGCCCTCCAGCACTCAAGAAAGGACACTTTTTGAAAAAAAAAATTGTTTTTATTGGAACTCATCTGAACATCAGATATACCTGGTGTTGGTTAGCAAGAACCGTTTGTACATTTGATATTGATGGTGCCAAAACCAAAACAGTGACTGGACATGATGGGGAAAGATGGTGAGAACAGAAACCTGATTTTGGAGAGGAAAATAAAAGCCAGTCAGATTCAGTGAGGATGCAAAACCTGGTACAACAAAATCCTTTTACAAAATATAAATTTATTACGAAAACCTGGAAGGATAATCTGAGAAAGGGAAAAAAAGATAAAAGGAAGGCAGGAGGAAGGAAGAAGGCAGGAGGAGGGGGAGAGGAAGAAAGAGGGGAGAGAGGAAATGAGAGGAAGAAGAGAATACAGCTGAGCACAACAGAGGCGCAGAAGCTTACCTGCCCAAATGGCATTAAAGCCTTGCTATATAATCTCACCGTAAGACAAAGCATGCGGAAAACAGTGCTCTACCTCCCATCCGTCCCATTTCTAAGAGGTAAATAAAGACGCTCCCTGGGAGGGGGACATGAGGTTGCTCAAAAACCCAACAACGAAAATTCAGAGGAGGGAAAAAAAAAACCCCACACCCCACAGTCTCATTTCCAACGTTCACTGTTTAAAAAAGGAATAAATCCATCTGACAGCAGGAGAGGAGCGGTGGGATGGGAAGAGAAGCTGAAGAGTTTCAGACAGCCTGACTCCCCTGGGGGCAGAGAAGGAAGGGAAGGAGATATGGGGTGGTCGTCTGGCTGGGGAGGGCCGGGGCGGGAAGGAGGGAGAGACAGAAAAGAGCAGAGGAGGGGGGGCAATTAAAACACTGACGTCTAATCTAGTTTACTGTGTTAAAAAGAGCCACATGCACAGCAGGCCCCTGAGGGCCCACACTGCTCCCCGTGCAGCCACGGTGGGCACGAGCTCCCGGCCACGTCCCATTCCTTCCCGGGTTGAGCGGAGCCGTGCAGGCGCTGCTGCTGCTGCGGTGGCGGCGGCGGGACCTTCGGCCAGTCTGCTGGGGCCACTGTTGGGGAAGGGCAGGCGGACGGGCCGTATGGCAGGGGACAGAACACCGAAACGCCTCATTTTCAAATAAAAAAGAAAAGAGCAGTCTATACACAGTTGTTTGTTTTGGTTCGGTACAAACAGAATAAAAAGTCGTTGCTTTGATGGTCAGGCAAACACCCAATTCGAAGAAGAGGCAAGGTGACGCCCAGCGGGTGGGTTAGGAGCCCCGGTGGCTGGTGGAGCGCCTGGCTTGGCGGCCCTCTCCCGGGAGGCAGAGAGCACAGCTTTAGGTAGTGTAAGCCTTTTTCCTTTTATTTAGAATAACCTTTTTTTTTTTTCTTTTTCTTTTTTTTTTAAGCAATTTCCCCACTCCCACGTCGGGCCAGTAAAGATTACATGAAAACTGGCACACCTATCGGCTGGAATACAGATGCACCAAATGAGGATTTAAAAACTTTCCGAGCGAAAAGTAGAACAGAAAGAAAAAAGAATCTCCTAGCATTTTCCCCAAAGGTTTCACTCTCCCGCCACACACACTCTCCAAAGGACCGCTACAGATCCAACTCTGCAAGAGAAGACAGAGCAGTGTCAATCGGGGAAGCCGCCCGCGAGGCCACCGGGAGGCGTTCAGTCTCAGCAGGCAGAAGACAGCGCTGCCCGGGCCGGACCCGGCGCCAGCACTCACCTATGTCAGCTTCTTGGCTTTGTTGTAGAGGGAATCCACCACTTTACTCATGTTCTGAATTGTTTCCAGAGCAGCTTCATACGTTTTATCTACTGGGGGTTCATCGAAAATAATCAAGACACCCTCCCCCTGGTCCAAGATCCCTGCAGGAAACACAAGCGAACCCAGGTAAAAGCAAGGATTAGACACACAAGCACTGAAGATGTAGCCCGCTCCCTAGCTGCCTCACTTTCTCCAGAAAGGAGGGGCCACAAAGTCACCTTCCTGTTCCATTTGTGCATGTTTATTATACGCTCTCATCACAGGGATGAGGGGGGCAAGGATCCCAGGGCACCACCAAGGGAAACAACGGAGCGTCGTCGTCCAACATCAACAAGAGCATGATGCCTCCTCACCACTTCATCGCCTCCACCAGCCCCCTCGCCTGTATGGCTGCTACTCACCATGAAATTTCTTGTCAAGAATCATCTGTGATAATTTCCTTTCTACGTCGGCCTAAAATCAAAGCACATGATTAAGGGGATCAGCCATCTACTGACAGCAAAGTGACACAAAAGTCTTGTATAAAAGGGTCCTAGGGCAAGTGGCTTGAAACAGCAACACTGCAGCTCCACTCTGAGCCCCCGGCCCCCAGTCCCCACTGAGCAGCAGGTTGGGGAGCTTTGCAATAAGGCCTGGTAGGTGTCAACAGCAGCCCCTCCACGTGCGCCCTTCCCCATCCCCACCCTCCAGACAAGCTCAGGACTCCTTACCTTCGAGAGTTTGATGAGGCTAGATATGTGTTCGATCTAAAAGGAAAGGTAAAAAGACACCAACACGGGAAGTTTTACTTTTGCCTCTAATACTGGGATGAGGGTAGTGCTCTATCTTGGATCCCGGCTGAATGTCAGGGCCAGATCCTCTTTACCCGTGCCTGGTCCATCTGCCTACCCTGCGTCATTACAATGACCGTACTCCTGTCCCACAAGCCCAGAGGAGACAGCATTTACCACATACACGGTGACTGAAAGAGCGGGGAGGAGACTGCACTGAAAACAAGCAGGGACGACCCCACCAGCCTCCACCCCACACCATCCCTCTCCTCAACTCTCGTTCCCTGTCATAAAAATCCCAAGCTCTTAGGGGGTCTCCTGCCTACTCCCAGGCACACCCTTGGTGGTGAGTTCTCATCTGGATGAGTGTGGGAAGGGAGGGGGCAACAGTGAGGAAGCCGAGCTAGAAACCCCCTCCCACCAGAGAAGAGCTGGAGTCCCCACGAGGTTCTTACCTGTACTCGGGAAAAGGGCTCGATGACTCGGATCAGGTTCTGTTCCAGTAAGTTATCATACAGCTTGGCCAAGTGTGTGCTGATGATGGGGTCGTCCCGGAGCTCCGCCCGGTAGTCTGTCAGGGCCTGCCAAGAGAGTGGAGAAGGGCACAGAGGAGGGCTGAAAGCCACGCTACTTGCGGCTTCCTATGGAGTGTGCTGGCCCTGTAATTACACGCTCGACCCAAGAGGCCTGGAGGGTTTGCAGAAATGAAGGAACCGCCATGGAGGCAGAAGACAAGAAACACAAGGAAATGAAAGATGGAGCCTACCCTAGGCACCATGTTTCTGTCTGAAAGCCTCACACTGACCACCCAAACCACGCAAGCCCCACAAGCGGCTCGGCTTACAAGCCGAATTCACTGCACAAGCAGTTCTCAATATGTGTTTCACAGAACAAACACAGCCTCCAAGGCAGTGGGAGCGGGGGAATTCTGATGCTAAATAATGGGAAATGCTGAATTCCACAGCTAGCTCTTAGGGTTTTATAAGGAATATCAGCACAATATAGCTGCAGATACCAGAAAACAAAGTCCCTTTCTAATTTTGTTAGCCCTAGTGTTTCCCAAATATCTGATCATGGTCCTTTTTTTAAATCCCTGCTAGAAATGTTCCATCCAAATTTGGGGATAAAATTATCTAAACTCTTTGTTTGTTCATGTATGTGATCTATTTATCTTTAATAACATTCTTCAGTACCCCGCCTCATTTAGCTGTGCTTTAGCGTGTCAAGGGAAGCAAGCAAATCAAGCCAAGTAAGGAAATGAGATTGACAAGAAACCGCAAGGAAGATGATGAACCTTGGGGACAGTCAGAGAGCCACAATGTCTAGTTTCTGTTTTTCTTGCTGGATCTAGGTTTGTTTTTATTAAGTTGCTCTTTATACTCAGATTAACAGGAAGGAGACTCAGAAAAGTATAAGTCTCACCCTACTGCTTAGACAGGTTTTTCTCCCTTTCCAAACCTTCGCAAACATTGAGAAAAAGGCACAGGAGGCTAAGTAAGCCTAGAATTTTATCCTAAGGAAGAGTCTTTCAGCCCAGATGCACACATCACAACCGATGTCCACAGAGGAGAGGCAAACCTGGCATTTCTGGAGCTGAAGGAACATCTAAGACCATGTCGCGCGGTGCCTGTGTCAGACCCTGACGCAAGTTAGCTATGCGACTCAGGCATTCTCTTTAAATCCCAGCTTCCCCAAGCATAAATGTAGGTAATAGGTTTGTTGTGAAAAATCAAGTGCAAGAACAATGACCCAACTTTTTGAAACTGAAATGTACTGTATATAAATGAGATCTCACAACTCATGTTTCACTGTACAGAAGTGCTTAACAACTACTTGGGGGTGGGGAGAAGAGTTATTAATTTTGGGCTCCTTAATGTTTACTTGTTTATTTTAGCTGCACTGGGTCTCTGTTATGGCACAGGTCTAGTTAGTTCCCTGACCAGGGATAGAACCTGGGCCCCCTGGACCCCCTGCATTGGAAGTCTTGGCCACTGGACCACCAAGGAAGTCTCTACTTCTTGGTTTTGATACTGTACGATATTTAAGATGTAACCATTGGGGAAAACTGGGTGAATGGGACCTGAGATCACCCTGTACTATCTTTACAACTTCCTGTGAAACTGCAAGCATTTAAAGATGAAAAAACATTTTAAGTACTTAAATGCCCCTCCTCTCCACCTGGTTCCCTAGCAACCCAATACCATGCTTACCTTTTCAAAATCTGCCAGTGATCTGTTCTTGCTCGCCTGAGCCACACATTTTAATGCTTCTGTCTAAGAATAAAGAGAAAAAGAGTGACAGTGATCTATCCCGCACACTCACATCTCCACAAGTCGTAAGAAACGTGATTCATCCACACAACTCCTGGCAGGAAGGAAAAACCTGCCCCATGACTTTTCTTCTCCAGAGGCCTGGAAGAGAAGCCAGAGGAATGGAGTACCACTGTGTGCCAGTTTCCCTCCAAAAGCAGAAGTGACGTGAAGACACCAGGAAGTACCAAGTTTTCCCGAAAGAAAGGCTTTGATAAAGCATTCTCCAAAGATGAGAAGCTAAAAGGGAAAATGGCCAGAGAGGTGTGAATTCTTTCCCCCTCCTCCAAGACTCCCTACCTACACCCCCGGCCGGATGGTTCCTGCCCTGAGACTTGATCACACCTTGTGCTTTATCAAAACTCACTCTGCTGGGTTTGGTGCAGGACATAAACCAAGATTTACTTTCATTAGGATTGAGGCATCAAAACTCTACATATTACACTGAATGTTAAAAACCCCAGAGTGATGAAGGTATAAGCAACAGTTGAGGGGCGACCTCTAATCTGGTTATACAAGACACCTGACCAAGCTAGTAAGTCTGCACTCAGCAAGAAATCTGCAACATTCATCATCTGAGAGGTGGGCCCGACTCCTGCTCGAAAACTGTCATCAAGGTACAAAGAACAAGAAGGAACTCCTCTGGTACCAGCCTCTGTACTTACACAAGGAAGGTAGTGTCTTCTACAGCAGACTTTAAAAATGATGCAGAACTCATCATTAGTAGAGTCTGTTCCCAGGATCTGTCCTACAGACTGAAAAATGATGAGAACAGCCTGAAACTCAGAGCCAGATGACCCAAGCTCAAAGTCTGACTTCACCAGTACTAGTTACCTGCCCTTGTGTTCTGGACACTTCACCTCTCTTGGCCCACCTCCTTAACTCAAATTCTAGATATGACAGTGAGTCTTTCATTACGGTAATAACCAATATCCTTTTGGTCAAAATGAGGAGCTGATCTGAAACTTCCTCTGATGAAAAGTCAATCAGGGCCATTTGTATAGATGGAAGAAACCGTCTGCAGTGGACATTCTGTCAAAGATATAGTGAGATGGCCAGTGTTTCTGTAGATACAACTGCACTCAAAACCTAGAAAGATTACTTTTACTTCCTAGTGATAGTCAAGCAAAATAAAAAGAAGTGATGATCCACACATCTGAGACATCACCTTTACAAAGAGCACTCTTACCCGCTCAGGCATAAAAGGCATCTCACACAGGGCTACCAACCACCCAAACTCAGGAAATGAGTGGGAAGGTATGGATGTGAGAAGCCCTCAAGTGAGCCATCAATCCTAGTTTCTGCACCAGGTAATCTAACCCAACCTCTCTGAAGGACATGTGCACCAGACCTTACCCGGCTCCACTGTCTTAAAGCATATTATTCCATACATTAAATTTTCAAGCCAAGCTCATAGGAGATATACTTTCTGGTTGAAGCCAAATGCAACCTACCCACTATAAATGCTACAGTTCAATTCTGAGTTAAGTTCCTCAAACCACCTGATACCCACAAGAGCACCAAACACTGACTTTTCAGGCCCAGAACTAACAGTATAGGAATTATACCAAAGGAGCTTGACGAACATAAGCGGGGGAGGGCAGAATGAAAAGCAGAACGGCAACCTGAAGAGCACGGGATCAGTGAACGCCGTGACTGACCACACACTCAGAGTGAGCAGAGATCGAAACTGCCGTCAAGGCGTCCCCTACCTGCCTCCCTGCATACCGAAGTGCAAGCTTCCCGCTCACCAAAGCCTGGACATCTTCTGGGCTAGAAAAAAAAAGACAGACTTGGTCAATTGCTCTAGGATGCTATGTTTCTATTTTTAGGCAAATTTCTTCTTCTGTGAAAAGACTCTGCCCACAGAGGTAATCAGGCCCCACCCGTAAATCCATACACCCCTCACACCATAGGAACGAGGCTTTCTCCACTCTGGGCTCACTGCTGAAAAGCAGAAAAACTCAACTTAAAAAAGAAAGGCCCAGTGGGACTTCTCTGGCAGTCCAATAATTAGGACTTGGAGTCCTAATTTCACTGCTGTGGCCCCAGGTTCAACCCCTGGTTGGGGAAATATCCCACAAGCTGCACAGTGTGGACAAAAAAAAAAAAAAAGCTATGCAAAATGACTTTCTAGATCAAATCCCAGTATAACAGATCTTATAAAAACACAAGCTCTGTTTAATCCCAAGATCCAAAAAAGAATCCCAGTCAGTATCTCATGTATTCCCAAAAAAGAAACGTGGAAAAATTCTGTAGAATTCTTTATAAAACATCGAGACATCGAGCTGCCCACACTTGCCGCTGTCACCCTTTTTCAAGCCTTTCCCTAACCTCTCCTGTCACCCCCCATTCCGGGAGGCCTAGTGGCTGGTGCTGCTCTATAAGCCATTTCCTGGCCCTCTGCCCAGTGCTCAGCAACTCTCTGGACAGAACTGCACACTGAGGAGAACAATCCAAGGGGCTGGGAAGGATATTTCTCAAATCTGCCTCCCCAGTTCTAAAAGACTAGGAAGGAAGAGTGCTCTAGATTAGCTTTGATCCTCCCACTCCACCTTATGCACCCCGCAAGGTGGCAGCCACTGCTTCTGTAACTGGCCGATCTCCCTGCCCAAGCTATCCTGACACGGCGGAAAATCTTAGACCAAGGACCTGAGAGCTCATACCTCCAAGTTAATGTATACCTACGTGTTGAGCATGATTTTGCACAGCAACATATACTTCAGAGATGTGATGGCCTTGGGGCTATCGATGGAATCATAACCCTCGAAAGCCTCATAGAAATATGAGTATGCAGTTTTCCAATCCTTCTCCTCTGCTGCATGGATAATACCTGGGCATTGAAAAGAAAAGGGTAAGAACCATATGAAGTAACAAAACCATAAAATATCACAGCTGAGAAGGGCCTCAAAAATCTATCCCAGCCTCATCTACTTATTGATGTGGTCAGGGAAGAATAAAAGACCTGCCCAAAGTCACTGCCATCTAGTGGCAAAGCTGAGATTAGAGCCCAGGTCTTTGAACTCCCAGTTCAATCATCTACCAATATTAATCCCAAACGAGTTAGAGACCCAACTAAAGGGGACCCTAAAAGCCACATACGGCCCTCATGCGTCTCCTCACCACAGCAGTCCCACCATCCTTTGGAACCACTAGACAGGCCATGCTCACTCTCCCTGACATTATCTTCACAAGTCAGAAGGGCGACCCAAACATCTCTCCCTGCTCTGCCCAAATGACTGACTTTAATAACATCAACCATTTCTTTCTGATAACTTTTCTAAGCTTGATATTTTTAAGCAGCTTTCAAGAGAGGGGGAAAAAAAATCCAGCCTCTTATATAGTCTCATTCCAGAATCTGGTCATTTACAATTTTATAGATATACTTTTGCTGTGATGCAGTCAATACATGAATTTCATATAATGCCAAATTCATGAACTTAACTGTACACAGTTAAGCAGTATTTCTTTAGATTAATATGCTACTTATTTTTATCTAACCAATTCTCTGCTGTTTAGAAGCTGGCTTGCTCCCAATAAGCCTAACTTTGACTGAACCTGCAATTATTACCAACCTATGCTATCACTTGGGATGACATGAAAAATAGTACTTTCTAGCTTGAAAGGCATCTAAGCCAAAGATTCTCTGTATCAGTTCTAACCCTGCCTCAGCCCCATCCATGTGTCCACCTCAGAACTTCCCCGTTTTTTCACAGCAAGGTGCAGAAGAAAGTACTCAGTATTCTGGAGTAAAAGGATGAAACTGCTCATATATGACCCCAGGGGTCCATGTTTCTGACTCACCTGTCATATACCTGTGTGCCTGGCACACCAGTTGGGAACTTCTACTTGATAACCACTACTGAGTGGTGTGTGCCATACCCAGGGCTTTTACTTTACCCAGAAAGCCTCCTGTTTAGCGGCCACAGGAATCAGGCCCTTATACTTAACTATAGAGGCCTGGGGACTTCCCTGGTGGCTCAGACAGTAAAGAATCTGCTTGCAATGAGGGAGACCTGGGTTCGATCCCTTGGCTGGGAAGATCCCGTGGAGGAGGGAATGGCAACCCACTCCAGTATTCTTGCCTGGAGAATCCCCATGGACAGAGGAGCCTGGCTAGAAACAGTCCATGGGGTTGCACACAGTCAGATACGACTGAGCAACTAAGCACACAGGGGCCTGAGAAAACCCACCCTGCTCTGTAGCCAAGGAGATGTCCCTCAAAAATATCCAGCAAACTATTATTAACACTGCCAAATTCAATGAGACAAATGCCCATTTTCCTCTCCTCCCCGTCTAAAGCTAGAATAGACCAGATGAAAAATAAGACTGGTATTAAAAAAAAAAAAAAGTAAAATAAGGCCCAAGAACTGGTATACTGCATTCTCAAACACATTAGCAAATGTACACCACATGAGGACTATAACCATCGCAACTGGCATAGGACTTTTAAAAAAACAAAAAACAAAAAACTAGCCTGTTACTCATTCAACACCAATATTAACAAGGGCCCACCATTTGCCAAGCACTGATACAGCTGTTATAGAGGAAATAAATATGAATAAGGTGCTGAAGCAGCTCACAGTCTCACAGCAGTCATCAAAACAGACAGAAGGAGATCAGTATCGTAATACATACCAAAGAATATACATTTCACAGGGAAGTCCAAAGTGAAGAAGGCACTCAGGGTTTATAAAGGAGACATGCAAGCTGGATCTAGAAGGATGCACAGGACTTTGTCAAGGGGACAAGACGGAAAGGGGAATTCCAAGCAGACAATACACAAAAGCAGAACACAGGAAGTCATTTGGTGACTAGGACTGAAACCATAGATAAGCGTAGAAAGAATGCCTTCCTTTAGAATGCACTGTTAAAAGGGGATAATGCAGAGGCACTGGATTTACATGATCAGATTTGTGTTTCCAAAAAAATGAGACCAGTAAGCAAGATGGATCGGGAAGTGACAGGGATGTTTAGGGCAGTGAAAAGACCATGCCAGTGGTCCAACGGCATTCATGAGAGCAGTGACTGCAGAGATGGAAAAGAAAAGGCAGATGTAGAGACAGACTCAACCTCATCCGGTGACTGACTGGATATGAAGGGTGAAGAAGAGGAAGGGAATCCACATCACTCCAAAGAGAACAGCCTGAACACCTGAGTCAGTAATTATACCACTAATGAAAATAGGAAATGTAGAAAAGAATAGTTTGAGGGGAAGAGTTAAATAATAATTTTGGGTTCTGATGTGCTGAGATTCAGATCTACAGAACATTTAGGTATGGAATTCAGGACAGAGAAGCTACCAGAAATCTGGATGAGGAGGCCATTTGTGTGTCACGTAGTAACTAAAGCCATGGGAGAATATGAGATGAGACAGGAGAAAGGGAGACCAGGAAGAAAAAAGGACTAAGAAAACAACACTGAGGAACGCCCACACTCGAGAGACGACAGAGGGAAGAGAGACTGAGGACAAGTCAAGGGAGGAGAGCCGAGGAGACACTGCTGTCAGAGAAGCCTGGAGTGCTCAACAGTGTCCAATCTCCACAAAAGTCAGAGATTACAAAGCATTAACTGTCTTGCAAGGAATCAAAAGACACCAAAGTAATGATATTCTTCCAGCTTTTCCAATAAGCTTGACTGAAAAGGAGAAGACAGCAATTTTAAAAGGACAAAGGACTGTGATTTTTCAGCTGGGGTAGTTCAAAGACTGAGAGGAAGATCCCAGTGGAGACAAAAAACCGGACTTGGAAAACTGAAGACTTTTATAAAGGCAGGCAGAAGAATCACACTTAGTAACGGGTAAAAACAGACAGCGATACAAATTCTAGGGAGGAGAGAGAAATAAAGAAGGTGCACATAAAAATGGCCTCTATCTGCTCTGAGAAACATGATGCAACTTCATCTCCTGACCATGAGGAAAGAGCTTAAGCAAAGTGCCAATTTTGGTCAAAGCAAGGTCCTGTGATAAGAGCTTACATTCATCATCTCATTTACTCCTCACCACCATCCTATAAGGGGGTACAATTATCATCACCATTTTTAGGATGAACTAAAGATAAATTAAGTAACTTGCCCAATCACACAGCTAGAAATTTGCAAAACTAAAATTTCAACCTAGAAAAGACATTTTCTAGAGCTTCTGCTCTTCACCTAATGACAAAACATGCCAACTGACATTTACAATACCTGAGAGGCAAGCATGGGAGCTGTTATCTCCCTCTTACAATTTTATGTGAAAGCAAAGATTGCAAAGAGGTAACACCAGGCCTTAAACTAGTCCTCGGCCTCTAATCCCAACACCCTTCAACAATGATAATAAACCATAACTAATAAAAGCTGCTGACTACAAGTATCTACTGCCAATCCATGGCCTGCCAGCCCAGTTCCCACACTCCATAAGGCAATTCACTACACTCTCCTGTAGGGGTGGGGGTTGGGGGTGGAGTCCTTTCCTCAGCCTTGATATGAGGTCCTTTAGAAAAGTCTAGCATGCTTTACAAAGGTCTCCAACTGTCAAGACACTTGGGTTAGTCTAGTCCTGGAAAGAAGTGATACTCAGTTACCATCCTGAGTAACTGACAAAGATGGAAGAGAAGGAAGAGCTTTCTAAAACCTAAGTAAGACCTCTCTAGGATGCTGGTGCCAACAATCAGGTTGCCTGTTCAACCACAGATAAGCAAGTTCTTAATATAATTTAGGCAGTTCATAGCAAGTGAAGAGGATGGGGGGCAGCTAGTTAGAGGGGTAACCTTCCAACTGGATTCCCTGAGGAAACCTGAGCCAAAACAACCGATTTTACTCTTCAGTCCCAACTCCCCATTCCTTCCACCTGTGAGGTAAGACGAGCTTTAAGAAAACATCACATGAGTTTCTAAGGGTGTTACCTGACTGCATATCCAAGGTGGCCTGCAATTTAGGGGGGCAGTAAATGGCATTTGCTGTGGTTCGAGCAGAGGTTAAGGCAGCTCGGGCTTTTGGCAGGTTGCTCAGGGCATGGTAGGTTTTGCTTTCTAAAAGCTGTACTTCCACCAAAAGGGCTTTGTCATCCATCTTTTTCAACTCCCGAAGCAACTGAGAACCTAGAGAAAGAAAACACAGATACCCCTTTGTTAGCTACAATCTTAATACTTTAATACCGTACTATTTCCCTCTCTCACCCTTATAAGAACACTCAGGATAAAGAAACCTGCCTGAACTCTAAAAGAGGTTATCTATTCACAAGATTTAAATTTTCTGCTAAGGTGTTGTTTTCCAAAAGAGAAACACAAATCTGTTTGAAACCTTTCTGCATACAAAAGACATTACAGCCAAAAATGCTATGAGCTTACTCCTAAGATTCAAATAAAGTGGGAATCCCCACCCAGAAAATGCTGAAATTACTTATCCAGTTCAGACAGGCACTTGATCTCACTCTATGCCTGTCCAATAATCCTAAGACTGCACAAGAAACATGAGGCACTAGGGTTGGTGGGGAAAGCAAACAGATTAGGATATACTAATGTTCTCCAAATACCCCTTTTCTTCCCCAGGCTCAACATCATTAATTTAGTCATTCAGTTCAGTTCAAACGCTCAGTCGTGTCCGACTCTTTGTGACCCCATAAATTGCAGCACGCCAGGCCTCCTTGTCCATCACCAACTCCCGGAGTTTACTCAAACTCACGTCCATCGAGTCAGTGATGTCATCCAGCCATCTCATCCTCTGTTGTCCCCTTTTCCTCCTGCCCCCAATCCCTCCCAGCATTAGAGTCTTTTCCAGTGAGTCAACTCTTCCCATGAGGTGATCAAAGTACTGGAGTTCCAGCTTTAGCATCATTTCTTCCAAAGAACACCCAGGACTGATCTCCTTTAGAATGGACTAGTTGGATCTCCTTGCAGTCCAAGGGACTCTCAAGTCTTCTCCAACACCACCATTCAAAAGCATCAATTCTTCGGCGCTCAGCTTTCTTCACAGTCCCAACTCTCACATACATACATGACTACTGAAAAAACCATAGACTTGACTAGACGGACCTTTGTTGGCAAAGTAATGTCTCTGCTTTTGAATATGCTACCTAGGTTGGTCATAACTTTCCTTCCAAGGAGCAAGTGTCTTTTAATTTCATGGTTACAGTCACCATTGGCAGTGATTTTGGAGCCCCAAAAAATAAAGTCTGCCACTGTTTCCACTGTTTCCCCATCTATTTGCCATGAAGTGATGGGACTGGATGCCATGATCTTTGTTTTCTGAATGTTGAGCTTTAAGCCAACTTTTTCACTCTCCTCTCACTTTCATCAAGAGGCTTTTTAGTTCCTCTTCACTTTTTGCCATAAGGGTGGTGTCATCTGCATATCTGAGGTTATTAATATTTCTCCCGGCAATCTTGATTCCAGCTTGTGCTTCTTCCAGCCCAGCGTTTCTCATGATGTATTCTGCATATAAGTTAAATAAGCAGCGTGACAATATACAGTCTTGACGTACTCCTATTCCTATTTGGAACCAGTCTGTTGTTCCATGTCCAGTTCGAATTGTTGCTTCCTGACCTACACATAGGTTTCTCAAGAGGCAGGTCATGTGGTCTGGTATTCCCATCTCTTTTAGAATTTTCCACAGTTTGTGGTGATCCACACAGTCAAAGGCTTTGGCATAGTCAATAGGGAAATGTAAGTCAAAACCAATATGAGATACTACTTCACACCCACTAAGATGGCTAAAGTTAAAAACACAGACAATATCAGCAAGTGTCGGTGAGGATGCAGAGAAATTGGAACTCTCCTCATACATTGCTGGTGAGAATGGACAAAGGTGTGGCCACTTTAAAAAGCAGTTTGGCTGTTCCTCAAAAGCTGAAGAGAGTCACTATATTCCAGGAATTCTACTCCTGGGTATATACCCGAAAGAAAATCATGTCCACAGAAAACCTGTTTATAGCAGCACTCATAATAGCCAAAAAGTGGAAACAATCTCAGTGTCCATCAACCTGATGAAGGGATAATATAGTACAATGGAGTATTATTTAGCAATAAAAAGGAATGAAGCATTGCTACATGCTACAACATAGATGAACACTGAAAGCATGCTAGAGAAAGAAGCCAATCACAAAGACCATACACTGTGTGTTTCCATTATGTGCAATGTCCAGAAAAGGCAAATCTACAGAGGCAAAAACTAATTAGTGATTGCCTTGGGATGATGGGCACACAGAGAGGATGAATGGGGGATTAACAGGAAGTGACAACTGATGGATCCAAGGTTACTTTCTAGGGTGATGAAAATGTTCTGAAATCGGAGAGTGGTGACAGTTGCACAACTTTGTGAACAGACTAAAAATCACTGGCCGTACACTTTTAAAGGGTGAATTTTATGGTCTGTGAATTATATCTCTATTAAAGCAGTTTTTTGTTTTTTTTTTTTAATGCTACTTGTTAGAACCATATGAAAATAGCACTTCTGCAGGATAAGAATTACATACTGGCAATTTTTCAACTTAATAGATCATGAAAGTCATGTTCTTCCACCTGGAGAAAATAGTCCAGCTATATCCATTAATTTTTTAAAAAGCAGCAGGCAAAGATTTCAGGGTGCTTAAAGGCCAAAAGAAGCCTTTAGCTGGCCCACTTTAGGTTTCCTATATGTATTTACATCCAGTTAATTTTTTGATCTTTAAAATTTATTTTAATGATAATTATCAATAGATATAGTAAATTTAACGGTCAATAAATACTTGCAGTTTCACCTTTTTGTTCTCTAATGTTGACAGATAGTTTCTTAGAACTTCTAAATGCCATTTTTCCATGACAGATTCAGTAATTGTAAGCCACTTTAAATCTTCTAAGATACAGGCAGAATATAAATTATTAATACATAACTAATAAGAGTACCCAGGTTCAGAATACATTCATTTAGCCAGCTAAGATGGAGGGGGAAATGGCAATGCTCCAGTATTCTCGCCTGGAAAATTCCAAGGACAGACGAGCCAGGTGGGCTACAGTCCATGGGGTCGCAAAGAATCGGATATGACTGAGCGTGCGCGCACACACACATACACAGAGCCAGCTAAGACACTTTACTAGCTTCCACCAGCTTACTTACCCAAATGCAATGCTTCCTGGTACCTCTTGGTATCAAAGTACAAAGACACCAGTCTTGCCTAGGAAAGAGAAAAGGCATTGACTGATGGAAAAGGGAGAAAAAAAGCCAAAGAAAGAAATCAAACATTGACAGTCACAGAACTGTTACTGCTGAATATTCAAGTCCTGATGATAGCATCAAATTCAGCCTTAAAAAAAAAATCATCTAGCCCATGATATTATCTCCTATTATAGCCAGTGACTAAACCACGTTGCTGCTTACTTTTCTGAGCCAAGCAGCAGGTCTGTATCAAAGCTTCAACCAGAGCAATTCTCACGAGCAGGTCTACTACTCACCATTTTGGGTGCACGGATAATACAAAGCTGCTGAAAATACTTTTGATCAGGATGGTGTTATTTATATTCACAGTCTGTCAAACGTCTAGAGACCTGAGATCAGTACTAACGCAGGCACATACCTCCAAAGCTTGGCGTAAGAAAGTTCTCTTCTCTGATTTGGCCCATTCGATGCACTCTAAACACAACTCGACCTGCAACAGGGAGAGACAGTATATGCAACATTATGTCCTCACGTTCTTCCCACAAGCCTTGCTCGGGGGAACAGCTGTCATTTCCTCCTTATGCATTACTATCCATGTTTACTGTCTCAGGAGCATGCCTTGATCATAGTATCTCAAGATGTATGCTGCTGCTGCTAAGTCGCTTCAGTCATGTCCAACTCTGTGCGACCCCATAGACAGCAACCCACCAGGCTCCCCCGTCCCTGGGATTCTCCAGGCAAGAACACTGGAGTGGGTTGCCATTTCCTTCTCCAATGCATGAAAGTGAAAAGTGAAGGTGAAGTCGCTCAGTCGTGTCCAACTCTTTGTGACCCCATGGACTGCAACCTACCAGGCTCCTCCGCCCATGGGATTTTCCAGGCAAGAGTACTGGAGTGGGTTGCCATTGCCTTCTCCGCTCAATATGTACAGCATACTGGAAAATCAACTTAGCTTTTTACACACAGAGTATATTTGTGCTTAGACTGTGCTCCTTTGGAAAAGAGCTCTGTCTTCAAGATTCCTCATCTACTTTCCCAGGAGGGACCCAGACTACATATGCAGTTCTGGAACGCAGAGTTAGTTCTATAATGGCTGAGACATTTTTAAAGCAGAAATTTCTCCCTGAATAGTAACAGTACTGTGTTCATATGACTATATCAGTCATAAAGGGGAGAAATTCTCAGTCTAGGCGCAAGTGTCTTACTCTTCCAACAGTTGCTTTTAAGATTCAAAAGGCCCAGCTGACTCTTCCCTTCCAGAGTCTACAAAGCGCAAGTAACAATTCTCATCACAGTAGAGCAAACTTAGCTTGTATGAAAGTGAGTAAAAAGAAATTAAAATTAGCCTAACACTTAAAGGGGCTTTTTAAACTTTCTATAAAAGAACTCTGAACTCCCAGTTCTACCTGCTACCCAAGCAGTAATGTCCCATACAAAGTAACTAACTTCAGTGTTCTAAGCCAGGTGGTCTACATGCCATCAGGTATCCTTGCCACAGGAGCTCTGCCAAGTACATATTAGGTGCCGCAGACCATCTATCACTTCTGTTACTGCAAGTTTATATTAAGATTCACAATCAGAGCATAAGATAAGAAGAAACTGAGCTTTCCAGAAAACTAACTGGTAAAATAAAGCTCAGTAGATAAATGAATGCCTTTACCTGGTATTTGGAAGATTCATCAGCAAGAGCCAATGAAAACTTTATAACTCACCAGAGGGGGACCCCTAGTGGCTACTCAATCCCCAACTCTAAACTCAACCACCTTCATGAATTCTACAAAACCTGAAATAAAAGCAGGCCAATCACAATTTCAGTTTTATGTTCTAAAAACCAAAATCAAAGTAAGATTTCTGTTCATACAGTGAAAGGAGCTGAAAATATTTTGATGAATATTTTTAGCAACAAAAATAAAAGTCTTTAGTCCTCCACGTTTTGGGGGACTAAGAAACGCTTACCAACAGTTTTACCCAGCAGGTTTAACAATGCTGAAATGAATGCCTAGGCTCCTGATTCAGTAGTCTGGAATAAAAAGTTGGCCTCTCTGATGTATACGCCTAGTTAAGAAACACTGAGTTCTACCCTAGCATCCCACCTGTCCCCATTTCCCTGAGACTACAGATGTTAAGTGACCCACCAAAGGTCATGATCAGCTGTTAGGACCAGAACCTGACCCAATCTCAACTCACACTTAGTAAATTCAGGTCAATAGAGACATTTTTCCTACAGCAGAGAATTTTTACATGAACTATCCGTTTCCAATTACAGGGTACATGATTTGCAATATCTAGGATTATAATCGGTGAAACCAGCGTGTCAGTTCTCAGAAAAAAAATTTAAAGGCCACTCACTGCCCTTTTGTTCGAGAGGCTTTGTGCTTTGTTAATGCTAACAATGACTGATAAAGGGAACAGATAATAATACACCAGAAGTCCATGCTTCTGGAGGAAGCCCTTACTTGAGTACAAAAACTTAAAACAGTCAAATTAGATATTAATGTTTCTAAGCTTTAAATAAATAACACTAAACCATTTTTTATATGCTTTTATTCACTAAATTCCTAAGGGAAGAAAAAAGTTAACTACTATTTTAAGTGTGAAATTCTCTAGCACAAACTCCCTTTTTTCCATTAAAATAACCATTTAATACGACAGGATTTTTTGATGTAAGGTTTCTTAAAATGTGCTACTGTGCTTCAGTTGGATAGACTATACCAAAAAATGGCCTCCCAAAGACACTGCCTAGACATACCTGGAAGGTAAAATCAATTCTGGAATTTCAGCTCACTCTTTGGTTAAGGATCTGGTTCAGTCTTCTTTCTCCCCTCTTCACCCTAAATCTCTACTCCCCTTCTCCTTGCCAACCATCCCAATTCTCAGTCACCCACCCCACCCATACAGCCTCACTTCCTAGGCAAATGACTAGAACCTAACCTGAATCACATCAGCTTCTGGAGCACAGCAAGCTGAAGACCATGGTGTAGCTCTATCTGACTTATGATGAGTCACCAAATACAAAAAGGCAAGGAAAATCCCCTCTGCATACTCTTCGTGTTAAACTCCCCAACATTTCTAGATCTCTTCAGTTCAGTTCAGTCGCTCAGTCGTGTCCGACTCTTTGCGACCCCATGAATCGCAGCACGCCAGGCCTCCCTGTCCATCACCAACTCCTGGAGTTTACCCAAACTCATGTCCATCGAGTCAGTGATGCCATCCAACCATCTCATCCTCTGTTGTCCCCTTCTCCTCCTGCCCCCAATTCCTCACAGCATCAGGGTCTTTTTCAATGAGTCAACTCTTCGCATGAGGTGGCCAAAGTATTGGAGTTTCAGCTTCAGTATCAGTCCTTCCAATGAACACCCAGGACTGGTCTCCTTTAGGATGGACTGGTTGGATCTCCTTGCAGTCCAAGGGACTCTCAGGAGTCTTCTCCAATACCACAGTTCAAAAGCATCAATTCTTCGGTGCTCAGCTTTCTTCACAGTCCAACTCTCACATCCATACATGACCACTGGAAAAACCATAGCCTTGACTAGACGGACCTTTGTTGGCAAAGTAATGTCCCTGCTTTTCAATACGCTATCTAGGTTGGTCATAACTTTCCTTCCAAAGAGTAAGCATCTTTTAATTTCATGGCTTACCAATGTCCTAAAACTTCGTATTTTGCCCCAGGCCTCAACACTTCTATGACAGTGATCCACCTATGCCTTGCTCCTCTATCCTTTCCCAATACTCAATCGAAGAATTTTAAAAGAACCTACAATTTTCTACTCTCCCAAGTCGGAGGTCTTGAGTCACGTAGACAAATGCAGTAACAATAACCCATGGTTGTTATCTAAAGTCAATAAACTTAAGTCTTAATTCCACAAAATATCTCCTGAGCATCTACCACGGAGAAGGCATGATCCATACATTCCTTCCACAAATACTAGTTAGGTAGCTTCTTTGGGCCAAACTACTCTAAGTGTGGAGGTTACAGCAGTGAATAGGACACAGTAATTATCCTCATGAAATTTATCTTCTAAGTAGGAAATGAATGTTAATAAGCAAAATAAACATGAAGAAAGCAGAAATAGGGTATTTTAGATATGGTGATAATGGAAGGTCTCTGAGGAAACGAGATGGAAACAAAGACCTGAAATGATGTGAAGAAGAAAAAAGGCTGTGTTAAGATCAGGCTGACAGTGAGACTTCCCTCGCAGTACAGTGGTTAAGATTTCATGCTTCCACTGCAAGGGGCACAGGTTAGAACCCTGGTCAGGGAACTAAGATCTCGCAAGCCACACAACATGGCCAAAAGAAAAATTAGATGTATAAAAATGCCCCAAAGTTAGAACAGTTTAAAGCCAGTGTTACAGCTGTAAATAAAGTGAAAGAAAGAATAGTATGGCAGGTGAGGCCAGAGGTAGCCATGGTTAAGGAACAGCCATGAGTTAGGAATAAGAGAGAAAGGCGCTGTAACACTACAAGGCACACAGGGCTTCATCTGAATGAGACTGTATCACAGGAGAGGAAATAGAGGAAACGTTCAAGCAGCCAGCATACAGAGAATCATCAGAAATATAACATGTACAAACACAGTGTACATCACTGCAGAGTTTAGATCACAGTAACGTCAGCAAGGAAAAGTCTCAGAGGAGATGGTACTGGACATGGAACTACAGAAGGGAAAGGTGCACCATGAAGAGTGTACAGGCCTCGCTCAGCAGACAGTCAAGTGCCCAACAGGCCGGGCATGTTTGGTACACGTCATAGAGTACCAGGAGATCAGAATGTCCTGCTAAGCTGTACTGGAGAGGAACATGAAATACGGACTCTGCAAGCAATCGAGAGCCACTGAAGGCTCAAGTTAGGGGGGAACAGAGAGGAATAAGATCTTGAGAGGGTTACTGGGTAGGATATCTCTCAAAATGGTGGTACAAGACTTTTGCAGTAGTCTAAGAAATAATTAGAACTCACTGTACATGAACAATACCTCCAAAAAAAAAGAAGAAATAATTAGAACCCAAACTCGATGGCAGTTGTACATAGAGAACAGATACAAAAAGAGGTGGAGAATAAAGATTGGAGAGAGTTGCACTGACAGAATTTAATAAATAGTTGGGTGCTGACGTTGCTATATTGACTTTGAGGTGCAGACAGAACCATCTGGATGGTTCATAATTCACCCCAAACCAAGCAAATAACCTGTAATCCACAAAAATTACTGAAAGACCTGCTAAGTGGAGTAAGACTCTGGCTCTTGATAAAAAGCTAGACTACTAATCAATAAAAACAAACAAACAAAAAAGATCAACAGGTCTTACTTAGCACTAATACGACATTGACAATAAAGAGACACAATATGTAAGAGTGTTCCCTTTCACCCTAGGGTAAGAAAAGCCTCTAGTTGACAAGAAAATAATGTACAATGAAGAATAACAATGTACACACACAGTTAAAAGGAGGGCCTAACCAGACATGGAGCCACAAGACAAAGGCCAGTAAATCCCACAAGCCAATTACAGGAGAGCACCGAATTATGATTTGGATAATTTGGATACAGGAGGAGGAGAACTGACCATCAAACAAATGTAGTTCTATCCACTGAGCCAGCGCAGTTACAGGAAGAGACAAATTCCAAGAGTTCAGTCAAAGAAGCAGCTTGGATAATTAATTATTTCTGCCTAAAATGTTCCAAGTAACATTTATTAGTCTGTTTCAAGCTAACATTTATTGTTCAACTCATTCTAAGGCATCCTAATTCAAACAAAAAAATGTGACATCACTTTTTCATGGGCACAAATACAATTTTTTTTAAAAGTCAGGGTTACACAAGAGTAACACCTCTTTGAAACACCACCTTTTCTTTTAAATTATTCATAAAAATAAGTCTAATGCTTTGGTTCAAAAGGCAGCCATCTACACATCTATTTTTGATCTACTATCATGAAACAGTTCTGTGAAAAACAAATGAACTTGAAGACTTCTCTAGAAATAAATTTTCTACAATGAAGTTAGTTTATGGTGTTTAAACTAGGCTTCAAAGAATCATTAAGGAAAGAAATCAGATTTTACAAACGACATGATTTCAAAGTAAGATCCATTAAGTGCTAGGTTTCTGAAGTTCCCCACTGTTTATTCAATATGCCACTAAGCCCCTTCACTTCCTTTACATCCACAGGCGCCATGGCAAATAATGAGACATGTAACTACCTACCAATTCCTACCCCTGCCTTTATACCACTTGACATTTTACATATTTGTTCATTATCTGCCTTCCTCATTAAAATATAATCCCCATGAGAGCACTGTACAGTTATAAATGAATCCCTAGCACCTGTAACAGTGCTAACACAGCACGCATTCAATGACTGCTGAGCAATACAGAAAAGACAACAACTGTATTCTTCCTACAAACAGGTTCAAGCAACCACCACACACCCTGCTTGAATCTACCACTTTTTACAGAATGAGTTTTAACTGTGGTAGCGTCTCCTTCTCCGGAACTGCAAACAGTAATTCTTTGAAAAGAACTGGAAGAGGCTCAGTGATTCCAAAGAGGCACTTTTCGGTACAGCTCAGGGTCTAGTCTGAACTTGTAGAGGACATGGACAGGTACACCAGTCACTTCAGGACACACAAGACAGACAGATGGATGCTCAGTCAATAAAGGCAAGGCATAAATGCGTACAAGACATGCCAAGAAGGGATGCCACGAGACTTAATTAGTGCTCACTAGGAGCTCTGTGACACAGAGGTACCACAGACACAGAAAACATTACAAAGGTGAGGCAATACAATACCTCAAAGACAAGAATCAGTTTGTGACCCTGATGTAATGAGGATTCCAGGGACCACTGACAATCTCCACTTACAAAGCAAAGCATGGAACAGACCCAAAGTATCAAATGCCCTGCAACAAAGAGAAACTGACATGATAAGTCCTGCGCTGTCCTCCCAGCCGTCCCTTACACATTACCACCGCAGTGCAGGCAGGCACTTCCTTCACTGAAACAAGACTTTGCTCCAAACAAGACTTTGTCTCTTTTGTCATTCAAGTAGCTTACCTCCTGTCCTGTAGCTGCTTCCATATCAAGAAACAGATCAAGAAGAGATCGGACCAGACGAGCAGCTTTAGCCTTGCTGATGGAATTCAAGAAGGGTCGCACATACTTCAGGAGTCCTCCAAGCTCTGCAGAAGGCAATTGTGACAGGAAAAAATACCCATCAATATTAGGGACAAAATACCCACTAAAAGATGACCCAAGATAATAATATCAGTACTTATGTCTGGAAGCAGTCAAAAGGAAACTTAATAGGAATTTAAAGCATTCTCAGCAGGTAATAGAGTAGCAAAAAAGTTAACAGTTTACACCAAATCTGTATTCCATTCCCCACTTGGCCACTGGATTACTGTGAGGATCCTGGGACATGCTCGAGGCTCTCTACCTCATGAGTACAGCAAAGTACTCACACTCTCAGACAGCAGTACTCTAGAACAGGAAATATGTCATGCCTCAACCACCTTGGACAAAATCACTTCCCCACAATCAACAAATTTATCAGGTTATAGAGCTAAAGGAAATTTTTTTTTCTAATTTCCAAGACTGGAAATCTCAACAGAGACCTTCAATCTCAGGTTCCTTTTTTCCTCCCTTCCTAAAGTTATGCCCAGTTTAGTCTTTTCCCAATGCAACTTGCATGGCACTCTTCTGAATCAGTTTTTCACATGAAAGTTAGGGCGTCTGTCCCCTAACGTTGTACTGTACCCTTTTAAAATCCCTCATTAATCTACAAACCCTAAGTCAAACCATGACAAAAAAGGTGACCACCACTGAGGCTTCTCCCCCTCTTGTGTGAGAAAAGAGGGAGGCACAGTAATCCTAAGGGGGCACCTTTAGAAACAAGAGTGAAAATCAGACACTATTTCAACTGACCAACTAAGGAAGCACTCCTGGAATGTAGGTTAAAATTACTTTAGTGTCACTGCCTCAAATTGTAGACTCATCCTCCTGAGAACTTGAATTCAGGACAAGCAAACCAACCCCTCCAGAGAATGCTAATTAGGGGTCTTGAAATCCTCATCTGCCAGCATAGTCACAGAAACCACCGGGCCGTGTGAGGTATAAAAGGAACTCTATACAGAGTGGGAAAGTTCACCCTTCCCTCCATTCGCCGGTCCTGACTTGGGACTCCCACCACCTCAGATTCTCCCCCACTCTATCACTCCATTCACCCCCGCACTGACTGCACACGTGCCTGCAGCCAGGCCTCGCTCATGCTGCACTGCCACCTGGAATCCACCCGTCACCCTGACCTACGTAGAGCTTAGATGCCCTTTCAAGTTGGTGAAAGTCCTACTGAGTCTTCCGTGGCAATGCCAGGCTACACCCGTTTCTCTCCCTCAAATTCCTTGTGCACTTATGCAAACTTCAATTACATAATCATAGCTTTTTAAAAGTAGTCGAGTGCAACGTCCCTTCTTCTACAGAGTTTCCTATTATCCTGGAACAATTCTGAACAATCTCTAGTGACAGAAATATTCAGAAAGCAGATGATTCCAATCTTGGTCAAACTCAATTGTTCTTTTCTGAAACATAAGTCTATATCCTCTTTCCACATGGCTTCAAATATTTGAAGATAACTATCACTTTATCTCCTTGGGCACAGCAACCCACTCCAGTATTCTCGCCTGAAGAATGCTATGGACGGAGGAGCTTGGTGGGCTACAGTCCACAGGGTCGCAAAGAGTCAGACATGACTGCTGCAACTTAGCACACATGCAAGTATCTCCCTAAATGTCCCTTTCTCCAAGCTAAATAGCTTTAGCTATTTCAACTGTTCCTCCAACATCCTGGTTTCTAGATTCATTGTCACCCTAGTTGCCCTCCTCCAAATAAATTCTTGTTTGCAAATATACCACTTGTGGTACCCAGAACTGAAAACAATGTTCCACGTAGGGTCAGACCAGTAGAGTTATGGCTCCGTTCTCCTGATCAGACTGCCACATGTAACACAGGAAAGCATGTTTTGCTTTTGCTAACAGCACTCTTTGTTCAGACTGAGTCCATAAGGTCTTTGTGCAGACAGGTTCCTCTGTTCTGATAAACAGTTTAAGTCTATAACTTTTTCCTTTCTACACAATTTAGTCTTGCTGGCTTTGGCAACAACCCTGAATCCTAAATCTGTTCTCTACTATACTGAATCACCCACAGAAATAAGCACACCTTCTGCTATGGCTTTAGCCATATGCCAGATGCTGTCCACAAGAACAAGTACAGATCCCTATGGCTTGATGCTAGACACTTCCCTCCAGGTCAACAATTGATCCATTTGCCATGCCAAATGTTCAAAAACTCTGCTTACATCAGATATGTTGTTTATATCATTATTCCTAACCAGGGGTTAGCAAACTATTTTTGTGAAGGGCCAGATAGTAAATATTTTCAACTTTGTGGGTTATACAGTCTCAGCAGTAGCTACTCAACTCAGCCACTGTAGTGCAAAAGCAGTCATGGGTAATATGTAAACAAATGGGCATGGCTATGTTCCAATAAAACTTTATTTACAAGAACAGCTGGCAAGCCATTGTCCACGGAGCCCTGCAAATCTGATAAGGCTAACCAAAGAGAACTAGGGTGAGTTTGGGTTAATTTTTTCTTAACAAACCCACTGCTTTATATGATTAAAACCTAATCAAATAATCTGTCCCAGAACTTTACTGACGATTATCAGCTTATAGTGTCTAGACTTTGTTCTTTTCATTATCTTTTTGAAAAGTGGAATAATGTTTGCCCCTCCTTACTTCCCTTATACCTCTCCATCCTCCATGATTTTTCTCAGAATCACAGTGGCTCTATAAACATATCTGCTACAACCACTCTTTTGATATTAAAAGACAGAAATTGTCAGAGCCTAGAAACTTGAACTTATTGAAAAAGAGAATCTGCTCTCTCTTCTCTCACCTACCTTGGCTTTAATTCTCTCTTTCTGGTGTTATTTCTATCTTTTTCTTAATCATTTTCCTTCCTGGAAAAGGCAGAAGTGAAACATGAGCTAAGGAATCTGCCTTTCTCTCTAGCATTTGCTAGCACGACAGTATCTTTTCCAAATTATTCTTTTTGCTCTAACAGAAAAACATATGACGTCTTAGTTGCCAAAAGACTCAGTTCATTTTTCATTTTAGTCTATTTTTGTTTCTTATTCATTCTTGATTATATTCCCTGTTTCTTTACATTTTCACACATAATGATTTTTTTAATTCTGATAGAATCATATTCACTTCTTCATTCTTTACTTACTGAAGTTATTTGCAAATGTATGACCAAAACTTCCTTTACAGAACCTAGCACACTCCTTTAAAGAGTCTCAGGCTATGAAATCTGCAGGTCCCGAGCCGAGACATCACGCCTGATAATGAAGACCACAACTTTCAATCACAAGCATGCATCAGACAGTCTTATTCACTAATTCCCAAGTTGTCTACTGTCCAGCAGGGACCCTACCTATCTGAGCAGTGCAATTCTAGCCATATATGAAATGCGTAACAAAACAAAATTGAAAATTAACAGAACAGACAGATGTTCTGTTCTCAGGGAACCCCAAATTCAAAGTAAAGAACACAAACTGATCAATTATTAATAGCAAAGATAGGTAAATGAATGTAGGCCCCAAACTTCCTTAACATACTCCTCAAAGTCTTTCTTAGAAAACAATGATAAGTAACCTGGAAACATTTCTGAAAGTTATTATGATTCGCCTGTTAAAGAGTCCACTAGGTTTCCCTGTACACTTCTAAACTTCTCAAGTATGGTTCACAGGGAGTGGGGGGCAATGAACAAGCGGGGAGTAAAGCAGGAAATAGTAATTTCAAGCAAAACAGTAATATTTTCAGACAAGTTTTCGGAAACACTGACTATACTACATGCTGTTTTTAATTATCCATTCTACTTGAAAGAGTAGGCATCTGAATGGTTCAACAACAGAAAAATTATTTCAGGGAATTCCCTGGTGACTGTGCTCTCACTGCCAAGGGTCCAGGTTCAATCCCTGGTCAGGGAACTAAGATTTCACAAGACGTGCGGCACAGCCAAAAAAATAATAATTTCACCTGGCTTTCTAATTCAGGAAAATTACTTTATTAATTATATTTCATGTAGACTAATCATTAAAACTGTTTTGCAACATTAACTGACAGGCAAAAGGAATCCATATACATGTTAACAGAAGTCAGCATACAATGAAAAAACCACCACCCACCACTGATAACTCATAAGTGAATCACTATGGAAAGCAATAGCCTTTATAACTCAAGGTCATGAGCTTAGTAGAACTACATGGATTCAAATCCTGTTTCTTCCATATTAACTGGGTAGCTGTAAGATATCTAACTTTTCTGTGCTGAGTTTCCTCAAGAATAAATGGGTAATAGTATCTACCTTATCAAGTTGTTTCAAGGGTTCAGTAAGCTAAATCCCAAACCCTTAATTGGGAAAGATCTTTGTTCTCAAATTCAAGAAGTTCTGCTAATGCATACCTATCATCCTCTTGGATAACAACATAATTTGGGAGAAAGTAATCCACAAGATCAACTATGTTTAATCCATTCTAATCAGATAAGCTCCAAATTCACTTTAAAGTTAACTAAAATCATCCATGTTAAGTTTAAGCAGGCTACTCTGAATACTGTTGCCACTTCACTGGTCAAAGGCCTTCCTGATCAACAGGACTCTCTCAGTCCAAGGACACGCCCATCATCAGAATATCACCTGGAGCCTGGAAAGTCAATGGTTCCATTACAACTAGACTAAGCAACAACAGGTACAAAGTCCTAGGTACCAGTGGAGAAATCATGGGAAGGTTCTCTCCATTTAATGTCTTACTCGTTGTGTATCAGGAAAAAAGGACAGCAAATCACTTCCTTGGATACAAAATCCCTGGTCATTTTGAAAGCAGGGGCCTAGGTACTCCCCACCTTAAGTACATCAGAACAGATGCATGAAAGCACCGAAGACTGCTACTGCCCACATGTAAGGGAATGCAGTGAAAATCCAAAGCAGAAACAAACCACAGGTTACTGTATCCCAACAGAAACAGGATTCTTCCTTCACCTGCAGAACAAAAGCCATCCGTGAAAGAAATGAGTTTAAAGGCCTCTTAACTTCCTGACAGAAAACTGAAGCTCAACAAGTGGGCAATAAAATGGAACTTCATTACCAACAAACTGTGTGGATGCAGTCCTATATTCCCTCACTCCAACAAAAAAAGTGAAACTTCACTTGGTCACTTACCTGCAGCTTGTCCAGTCTTGGCCAGGAGAGACCCCAGTTCCAGGATGCTCTGCTCCTTGACCTGCACGGCCTCCTCGTCATTCTCCTGAATGTCACGCTTCACTGGGAGAGGAAAATGCAAACCCTCTTAAAATTCTGACAAAAAATGAAGACTAAGGGAAATTTCACCCTCACAAGACCAAACACAAACTCAAACAGTTAGCAAAACACAAATGCTAGAGAGCTTTAAAAGAAAAAACCTCTAAACAAGAAAAAGTAAATTGATCATGCAGTACATGTCCCATGTATCTATCTCATCAGAACAGATTCCTCTCTTTGGAATTTCAATGTGCCTTTTCATTCTACCACTGAGACTTTCCCTCACCCACATACACTGGCGATTTCTGTTGCTGTCACTTGCCTAATGCAAAATTTAAACACAACAAGTTCTTTATGCTTGTGGAGGAACACCCCATGCCAGGCGCTGTTAAAATATTAAACATACCTGTCTGGATATTTACCTGCCACGAACTAAAACCAAATGACCAAGTTACAGATAACTATAAAGTCAAAAGTCTTTCAATAAACTTTAGGCCTGTGGAGAACCTCAGCTGATGGATATGATAGGGATAAACAGGTCTACAAAGCCATTCAGGGAAAAAAAATCCTGTCACAGCTCCAGTGTGGTCCTTAGGAGGGAAGCTAGTTTAAGGGATTTGGGAACTGCTTAAGTAACTGTGCTAACGGTCCCTCTTCCAACTGTTAGTAACTATTCTACCACTTGAACACTGGCCAGCCTCTTCAAGCTTGTAGTGATACGTTTAATAATCATCACTAGCTATCACTTCTCTTACAAAGCATCATGACTTGACAAAAACCAAAATTCTGATACTCCATGATGGAGTCTGGAAAAAGTAAGGCTGTCAACCATCATGACTCAAGCTTACTCTAACAAAGAAGCTTTCAGTGAACTCTCTCCTAATACAGTCGGCAAGCAGAAAATACTCTGATTATAATGTTTACCATAATTCCCACTTTATAAAAGACAATACAGTAGGCACTACACACACAAATTAAAACCCATGCTTCTCACACTAGTTGTAAATACTAGTTTGTATCCACAGGATAAAAATACACATTAAAACACACACACACACACATTGAGATAACTCTAGTTCCGAAACTGTAACTGACTTAAGTCAAGATCAGAACTTCAAACTGAAATACAGCCATTATTTACCAACATCATCCATTCACTGATGCATCTTAACCCCCACTTCTTCCCTTTTTCTAGTAGCCCCAAAGATAAAGACATCAAGATCCTGTCACTGTCCTTTCTTCATAAAAGTCAGGAGTACCAAAATTCAACGGACTAATGAGTCAACTGAAAAGTCAATAGCCTGGAGGTCCCACATACACGTGCATTCTCGAACTACTTGTTGATTCAATCCGAATCTTCTCCAGCTACATTAAAAATATCACTACTGCCTGTGTAGTGAAGAGCTAGCCCTATCTGAACCCTTGATGGATGAACATTTAAAAGCCCTCTGTGTCATCATAAGTTTATTTCTGTTCACACCTGAATCCCAGTTAGAAAACTGTCGGAAGCGACCGGCTCGGGCTCCGACGTCAGTTCCTCCACTTGCATGCAAGGTGTAAGACAATCATACTACAGTGCTAAGACGTTTTTATTTCATTTTCTCCGGCAAAGGGCAGCCGTCAGGTTCCAAAGAGTTCGCGGAACTCCGCCGGGGACAACTAACTCTCTGAACTCTCTTCCAAACCTCTCCGGGAAAGTCTAGGACGATTAGTCACCTCCTCCGGCCGGGAGGTCCCACCCCAACATCTGGTTCTCACACCCTACACGGGAGGGGTAATGGAACCTCTCGGCCACCTCCCCAAACCAAATGCCAACCTGAGGTGTGTGCCCCCTCGGTGTCTCAAAACATACTCAGGAAGAGCCCCTGCAAGCGGAGCTTTCCGCGGTGGGCTGGCAGAAGTAGCAGCTCCAGCGTCCGGAGGAAAGGAAACTCCAAGAGAAGAAGAGCGAGCGCTCGCGCTCCCACCCGAGCAGGCTGGGCTGACACCAAGGGCGGGAAATGCCTGTCCAGAGCGGGTTTTTCAGGCCCTCAACTGGAGGTTCTCAGACCAGCTCGCGACAAAGCCCGCCAGCCGGCCGGCACCGCTCGCGGTCCCGGGCCAGCCCGCACCGGCCAGAGCGGGAGACAAGGCTGGGGAGCGACGGGGCCCCGGCTCGGCCCACTCTCCCTCCGCGCGCGGAGCCCACCGTGAGTCAGCAGCCGGCGAGTGGACGCCGGGCTTGCCTCGGGGCTTCGTACCGGGGTGGGGGCCCCAGGGCTCCAGGGAGCTCCGAGCGGCCTCGGGCCCCCGGCCCGGCCCCCCTCACACACACACACACACACACACACACACACACACACACACAGTGAGTCAGCAGCACGGGTGCCGGCTAGCCCGGCCGCGCTCCGCCGCCGCCGACCGACACAGACCGAGCTGGGCCAGCGGGGACAGAGAGGCCGCGCGGCGACCTTTACCGATGGAGTGGAGGATGTCGATGGAGGCCTCCCGGTCGGTGCTGAGTAGAGACTGAGCTCTCTGGAACTCCACCACCGCCGCCGCCGCCATCTTACCGCTCTCACACCGTCCCCGGCCGCGGCCGCCGACGCCGGAAACACACGCCCGGAAGGCCCGCCCTCGCCCCCGCCCTCCTCCACTCCCGGAGCACGAAGGGAGCTGTAGTCTCTGCGCGGGGCCGCGGAGGAGGGCGGAACGGTGAGGATGGGAGCCGGGGAGCTGGCCGCCCACCAGCGAGGCTCTCCGGCACCGCCTAGCGGCTACCCACGAACAAACTAGGCGGTGCCTAACCATTGCGAGCCCGAGACTAGTCCCCAGCCACCCACAAGAGGCCTCTAAAACCCCTCGCTTGCCCTTGAGAGAAGTGTTTGAGTACCCGCCTGGGTATTCAGTGAAAGCTGTTTGGCTTTCTTTGTAGCTTCCACATTCAGCCATTTATTCAGGGCAATAAACAGTCTCATAAAGTGCTCACTATTTGGCTGACAAAGAATCAGTTCAGTTCAGTCGCTCAGTCGTGTCCAGCTCTTTGCGACCCCATGAATCCCAGCACGCCAGGCCTCCCTGTCCATCACCAACCCCGGAGTTCACTCAGACACATAGCACTATTCAAATGCTTTCAAGCGTCTGGCAACACGTGGGAGGGACACATACACACACACACACACACACACACACACACACACACTTTTCAGGCTAGAATCCTACAGAATCCTAGCCAGCCTGACTAAATGCACCAGTGTTGGAGGAAACTGATGTTAGAAAGTGAAATATCTTTGCCCCATTCACTGAGTTAATCCCTCTTGGGGGCGGGGGGGGCGGTCACATAGAAGTCTAACAGCTACTTCAAATCCCTAGCTCAATAAAGAAAAAATGGTTTTTTTCCCCCAATGTTTCCAGTGCCTTCAACTAATATTACACACATCTAAAAAGCTGTCAAATAGAAGGAAAAAAAGACATTCTTTGTGCCCACTGAGAGTTGAGTTTAAAGGAAGTACTAAAAAGGAATACAGACAGTTCCGCATGAAGATCTTTCTGCGGGTGAAGACAATCCAAAATTGCAATAGCCTGGGACCTTGCATTCCCCTGGTTAGGACCCTGAGCTTCCACTGCGGGGTGCACAGGTTTGATCCCTGGTCAGGAGCCTAAGGTCTTGCATGCTGCTCTGGAGTGGCCAAAAAGAAGAAGTAATATGCTGCCTCCTAAAGGAACCTATTAATATAAAGGGAATAGACATTGACTCACCTGTGTCTGGGTTGCTGTGCTGTGCTGTGCTTAGTCACTCAGTTGTGTCCTGACTCTTCAGAATCCCATAGACTGTAGCCCGCCAGGCTCCTCTGTCCATCGGATCTCCCAGACAAGAATACTGGAGTGGGTTGCCATTTCCTTCTCCAAGGGAACTTCCTGAGCCAGGAATCAAACCAGGGTCTCCTGCATTGCAGTCAGATTCTTTACCAGCTGAGCTACCAGGGAAGGCCCCTGTCTGAGTTAGGTAATTTGTATGTCTATTTCCTTTTATCTTACCAGCAATGTTCTGTGAAGAAGATATTATTTAAACCTCCTTTATAGATAAAGATTTTAAATGATTTGGTGAAACTCATATGGTAATTGACAGCCCTGAGATCTGAGAGTTAGGGAATGGGTTCCTAGTTTCTGGATGTTTTCAAATGAGAACTGGATAACATCTCATCAAATCATTGTAAACAGGATTCATGATATTGATTGGGGAATTAGATAAAATGGCTTCTAAATGTCTCCTAAAACTGAGTCTTTCTTTGCTCAAAAAAGGCATTCCTCCCTTCTCAATTTGGTACCCAATTAATATTGTACCAGAATGTTAATGGGCTATAAAATTCCAAAGCTGAGAACAAAAGCCACATGTATCCCCACCTTCTAAAGAAGAGTTACCAGTTAAATCCCCAAAGATGCAACCTTCATCCACTTCCAGCCTACAGCAGGATGCATAAAAATTCAAAAGGAATTCATTAGAAGAAATCGTAGAAGGGACTTCATTAGCAGTACAGTGGTTACAATTCTGCATTTCTACTGCAGTGGCGCAGGTTCAGTTCCTGACTGGGGAACTAAGAGCCCACATGTGGTGCAGTGCTGCAAAAAAAATTAAAAAGAAAGAAAGATATCAGAGAAGAGGATAAAGTGCTTACCTCACTACAAAGAGGAGGGTACTACAAATGAGAAGGGGTGTCTGCCAAACCTTTCTCCCAAGCTGGTATGTCTTGCTGACCACAGGAACTTTTAAGCTCCTCTGTGCGCAACCACCGTCATGAAAGCTGGAGATGAACCTGATATGTTTCTCCAGGGGTCCAGGGCCTTCACACACGTTCATGAGGACAGTTACCCACTTTTGGCCTGCAGAAATCCAAATCAGAGAAACAGGCTAACATGCCCCACAATGGGACAAGGAAAAAGAGCCTCTGCTTCCTGTGCTTGCAGGGACCAAGTGCAAAGGTAGATTTCACAGCACCGTCTTGAAAGAATCTACTCAGCAGGGCCATCTGAGAGAGTGAGGAGACTTATCATAAAAGGCTGGAAGGATGGACTTCAGGAAGCAGTTAATGAATGGGTATTATGAGGTCTACCAGGGGAGCCACTCAAGAACCCACAGATCCTATCAACAAGAGAGAATCAGCACCTATACTTTCAATCCAGTAACCATCATAGCACTCTGTTTATTTTCTACCTAGGACTTAACACAGTCTGAGATTTTATTATTTCACCTATTTAAGCTCATCTCCCTCCACAGACTTTCAGAAACCTTGTCAATCTTGTCCAGTTATACTCCCAACTCCTATGTGCACACACAGAAACCACCCAATACATATTTGCTGGATGATGAGACAAGTGATAGAATTTGTCCTGCCACAACCTTCTGCCCTCAATATCTGTGCCCTACTCTATGGGATTATTCACTTGAGCCAATCTGACTGCTATCACAGATTAACCAGTGACCTCGGGCATAGAGGGGCTGGCCTGAAATGATGAGCTGGACCAGTCCAATTCCTCCCTCAGGAATTGGGAAATTGAGACACTGCGCCAGTTAGCCAAGGGAACAGAAATCGAACTCGGTCACTTGGAGCAAACTAGAGCCAAGTTGGGAGAGAGACAACTCAGTAGATGAGTGGAGAGAAGCAGGAATATCATGCAAGGGAATCCAAATACCTCCATAGAAGGCTACCTCAGTTCTTCTCCAGTTCTTCTCCCATGAGGTCCACCCAGATCATATTTGCCATTCTTGGAATACTGTGACGTTTCCTTTCCAAATATCCTCCAATTCTTCTTGTCGAAGTAGAAATGTTCAGTGAGGTGTCACTATGTTTTTACTGGCTCTCTAATATTCCTTTATCTTTTTAACAAAGTGAGAGCAGGCAACAGTATCTAGATGGAGTTTAGATTTCCTTGTTTTTATTTTTATGAATACACTCTAGTTATGGTCAATAATACTAATGGTTTTCCATTGAAGGTAGAGACAAAGTTACAATGAAAAACAAAGTAGATCAATTTCAATAGCATTACATATGAAATGTGGACATGGAAAAAGTCAGGAATATATAGTCACTCAGTGGTGTCTGACTCTTTGTGACCCCATGGACTGTAGCCTGCCAGGCTCCTCTGTCCATGGAATTTTACAAGCAAGAATACTGGAGTGAGTTGCCATTCCCTACTCCAGGGGATCTTCCCGACCCAGGGGCTGAACCCACATCTTTTGTACCTCCTGCATTGGCTGACAGATTCTTTACCACTGTGCTACCTGCGATAGACAAATTATTATTTGGGCCAGAAAACCAAACCCTGGTTTCAATAAAACTGTGTAGCCAACCACCTGCTTTCCTTACCGTTCTCTTTATTCCAAAGTCACATTTCTCATTGGAAAATTGGTAAGTCCTTCAGGTTCCCACCCTAGGTTTATAACCTTTAAGAATGACTTTCAAGTTACTCCTGTGAAATGCGCTAGATGCGGACGAAAAGAGTGTGGAATTTGAAGTTGGACATAGAGCACAAATCTTTACTACCAACTAATACGCAAATCACTTAAACTCTCTGAGATTCTTTGGCCATCCATAAAATTGTTTTAAAAATCTACTTCATACTGTACATAGAAAACCCTAAAGATAGTATCAGAAGATTACTAGAGCTAATCAGAGAATTTAGCAAAGTTGCAGGATACAAAATAAATACACAGAAATCACTTGTATTTCTAAATACTAACAATGAAAAATCAGAAGGAGAAATTAAGGAATCAGTACCATTCACCATTGCAACAAAAAGAATAAAATATCTAGGAATAAACTTACCTAAGGAGACAAAAGAACTATACACAGAAAATTATAAGACACTGATGAAATAAATCAAAGATGACATAAACAGATGGAGAGATATTCCATATTCCTGGGTAAGAAGAATCAATATTGTGAAAATGACTATACTACCAAATGCAATCTACAGATTCAATGCAATCCCTATCAAATTACCAATGGCATTTTCCACAACACTAGAACAAAAAATTTCAATTCATACACAAACACAAAAGACCCCAAATTGCCAAAGCAATCTTCAGAAAGAAGAATGGAGCTGGAGGAATCAACCTTCCTGACTTCAGATTATACTACAAAGCTACAGTCATCAAGACAGTATGGTACTGGCATAAAAATAGAAATATAGACCAATGGAACAAGATAGAAAGCCCAGAAATAAACCCATGCACGTATGGGTACCTTATTTTTTACAAAGGAGGCAAAAATATACAATGGGGCAAAGACAACCTCTTCAATAAGTGGTGCTGGGAAAACTGGACAGCTACATGTAAAAGAATGAAATTAGAACACTTCCTAACACCATACACAAAGATAAATTCAAAATGGATTAAAGACCTAAATGTGAGACCTGAAACTATAAAACTCTTAGAGGAAAAGTAGGCAGGACACTCGATGACATAAAGCAAGATCCTCTATGACCCACCTCCCAGAGTAACAGAAATAAAAACAAATGTAAATAAGTAGGACCTAATTAAACATAAAAGCTTTTACACAGCAAAGGAAACTATCAGTTCAGTTCAGTTCAGTCACTCGGTTGTGTCCGACTGTTTGTGACCCCATGGACCGCAGCATGCCAGGCCTCCCTGTCCATCACCAACTCCTGGAGTTTACCCAAACTCATGTCCATTGAGTCGGTGATGCCATCCAGCCATCTCATCCTCTGTTGTCCCCTTCTCCTCCTGCCCCCAATCCCTCCCAGCATCAGGGTCTTTTCAAATGAGGCAGTTCTTTGCATCAGGTGGCCAAAGGATTGGAGTGTTAGCTTTAGCATCAGTCCTTCTAATGAACACCCAGGACTGATCTCCTTTAGGATGGACTGGTTGGATCTTCTTGCAGTCCAAGAGACTCTCAAGACTCTTCTCCAACATCACAGTTCAAAAGCATCAATTCTTCGGTGCTCAGCATCTTTACAGTCCAACTCTCACGTCCATACATGACTACTGGAAAAACCATAGCCTTTGTTTCAAAGCAATGTCTCTGCTTTTTAATATGCTGTCTAGGTTGGTCATAATTTTCCTTCCAAGGAGTAAGCATCTTTTAATTTCATGGCTGCAAGTCACCATCTGCAGTGATTTTGGAGCCCCAAAAAATAAAGTCAGCCACTGTTTCCATTGTTTCCCCATCTATTTGCCATGAAATGATGGGATTGGATGCCCTGATCTTCGTTTTCTGAATGTTGAGCTTTAAGCCAACTTTTTCACTCTCCTCTTTCACCTTCATCAAGAGGCTTTTTAGTTCCTCTTCACTTTCTGCCATAAGGGTGGTGTCATCTGCATATCTGAGGTTATTGATATTTCTCCCGGCAATCTTGATTCCAGCTTGTGCTTCTTCCAGCCCAGCATTTCTCATGATGTACTCTGCATACAAGTTAAATAAGCAGGGTGACAATATACAGCCTTGACATACTCCTTTTCCTATTTGGAACCAGTCTGTTGTTCCATGTCCAGTTCTAACTGTTGCTTCCTGACCTGTGTATAGGTTTCTCAAGAGGCAGATCCGGTGGTCTGGTATTCCCATCTCTTTTAGAATTTTCCACAGTTTGTGGTGATCCACACAGTCAAAGGCTTTGGCATAGTCAATAAAGCAGAAACAGATGTTTTTCTGCAACTCTCTTGCTTTTTTGATGATCCAGCAGATGTTGGTAATTTAATCTCTGGTTCCTCTGTCTTTTCTAAAACCAGCCTGAATATCTGGAAGTTCACAGTTCACATATTGCTGAAGCCTGGCTTGGAGAATTTTGAGCATTACTTTACTAGCGTGTGACATGAGTGCAATTGTTCAGTAGTTTGAGCATTCTTTGGCATTGCCTTTCGTTGGGATTGGAATGAAAATTAACCTTTTCCAGTCCTGCGGCCACTGCTGAGTTTTCCAAATTTTCTGGCATATTGAGTAGCAAGGTGAAAAGACAACCCTCAGAATGGGAGAATATAATAGCAAGTGAAACAACTGACAAAGGATTAATTTCCAAAATATATAAGTAGTTCATATAACTCAATACCAGGAAAACAAACAACCCAATCAAAAAGTGGGGAAAAGACCTAAACAGACATTTCTCCAAAGAAGACATACAGATGACTAACAAACACATGAAAAGATGCTCAACATGGCTCATTAGTAGAGAAATGCAAATCAAAACCACAATGAGATATCACCTCACATCGGTCAGAATGGCCATCCTCAAAAAGTCTACAAACAATAAGTACTGGAGAGGGTGTGGAGAAAAGAGAATGTTCTTACACTGTTGGTGGGAATGTAAATTGATACAGTCACTATAGAAGACGATATGGAGATCCCTTAAAAAACTAGGAATAAAACCACCATATGACCCAGCAATCCCACTCCTAGGCATATACCCTGAGGAAGCCAGGGTTGAGAAAGATACATGTATCCCATTGTTCACTGCAGCACTATTTACAAAAGCTAGAAAATGGAAGCAACCTAGATGCCCCTCGACAGATGAATAGATAAAGAAGTTGTGGTACATATACACAAAGGAATATTCAGTTCAGTTCAGTTCAGTCACTCAGTCATGTCCAACTCTTTGCGACCCCATGAATCACAGCACACCAGGCCTCCCTGTCCATCACCAACTCCCAGAATTCACTCATACTCATGTCCATTGAGTTGGTGATGCCATCCAGCCATCTCATCCTTTGTCATGCCCTTCTCCTCCTGCCTTCAATCTTTCCCAGCATCAGGGTCTTTTCAAATGAGGCAGTTCTTTGCATCAGGTGGCCAAAGGATTGGAGCTTCAGCTTCAGGATCAGTTCTTCCAATGAACACCCAGGACCGGTCTCCTTTAAGATGGACTGGTTGGATCTCCTTGCAGTCCAAGGGACTCTCAAGAGTCTTCTCCAACACCACAGTTCAAAAGCATCAGTTCTTTGGTGCTCAGCATCTTTACAGTCCAACTCTCACATCCATACATGACTACTGGAAAAACCATAGCCCTGACTAGACGGACCTTTGTTGACAAAGTAATATCTCTGCTTTTGAATATGCTACCTAGGTTGGTCATAATTTTCCTTCCAAGAAGTAAGCATCTTTTAATTTCATGGCTACCGTCACCATCTGCAGTGATTTGGGGGCCCAAAAAAATAAAGTCTCACACTGTTTCCCCATCTATTTCCCTTAAAGTGATGGGACCAAATGCCATGATCTTAGTTTTCTGAATGTTGAGCTTTAAGCCAACTTTTTCACTCTCCTCTTTCACTTTCATCAAGAGGCTTTTTAGCTCCTCTTCACTTTCTGCCATAAGGGTGGTGTCATCTGCATATCTGAGGTGATTGATATTTCTCCCGGCAATCTTGATTCCAGCTTGTGCTTCTTCCAGCCCAGCATTTCTCATGATGTACTTTGCATATAAGTTAAATAAGCAAGGTGACAATATACAGCCTTTACATACTCCTTTTCCTATTTGGAACCAGTCTGTTGTTCCATGTCCAGTTCTAACTGTTGCTTCCTGACCTGCATATAGGAAAAGGAGCCGTGAAAAGGAACACATCTGAGTCAGTTCTGATGAGGTGGATAAACTTAGAACCTATTATACAGAGTGAAGTGAGTCAGAAAGAAAGAGATAAATATCATATTCTAATACATATCCAGAATCTAGAAAAATGGTTCTGAAGAGTTTATTTACAGGGAAGCAATGGAGAAACAGACATAGAGAATAGACTTATGGGCATGGAGAGAAGGGAGGAGAAAGTGAGTTATATAGAAAGAGTAACATGGAAACTTACATAACCATATGTAAAATCTATAGCCAACAGGAATTTGCTGTATGCCTCAGGAAACTCAAACAGGGGCTCTGTATCAACCTAGAGGGGTGGGATGTGGAAGGAGATTGGAGGTTCAAAGAGAAGGGATATATGTACACCTATGGCTGATTCAGGAGAAGGCAATGGCAACCCACTCCAGTACTCTTGCCTGGAAAATCTCATGGATGGAGGAGCCTGGTGGGCTGCCGTCTATAGGGTCGCACAGAGTCGGACACGACTGAAGTGACTTAGCAGCAGCAGCATGGCTGATTCATGTTGAGGTTTGACAGAAAACATTGAAGTTCTGTAAAGCAATTATCCTTCAGTTAAAAAAAAAATTTTAAAGCCTGTACTCCTATGCACTAAAATATTATGATCTTTTAACTATATTAATATCAATAAATGTATATTAATTATTTAAAAAATCAACTTCACCTGATGGCTGCACAACAATGTGAATGTGCTTAATATCACAGTGTGCATTTTAAAAATGGTTAAAATTATAAATTTTGTTATATGTACTTTACCACAATAAAAAAATCTACTTCACAGAATTTTTGAAGATTATATATATGTGTATGTACACACACATATATATATATACCCAGGATCCTAGTTTTCCAACCAGGGAGAGAACCCACACCCTTGGCAGTAGAAGCTTGGTGTCCCAACTGCTGGACCTCCAGGGAAGTCCCTGAAGATTATATTTTCAAAGACAGTAGAATACTTCACCACTATGACGGATGCATATTTGTGCTCATTAAATGGCAGCTTTTAAATAATCAAGTTACTGATTAAATTATTAATAGCTGTGGCACCCAAGTGGTGCTACTGGCAAGGACCCACCTTCCAATGCAGGAGACTTAAGAGACTCAAGTTTGATCCCTGAGCTGGGAAATTCCCCTGGAGGAGGGCATGGCAATCCACTCCAGTATCCTTGCATGGAGAATACCATGGACAGAGGCGCCTGACGGGCTACAGTTCATAGAGTCACAAAGAGTCCGACAACTAAGCACGCACACACCTGCTTCCTCAGGAAGCCCACTTAGAGGGCTAAATGAATCTAGTTGGTATTTTTTATAGAAACAGAGGCACAATCAACTGTCGGTTCTATTTCTCATCTCAGATTTCCTCACCATGGGTCTTGCCCCTTTTTCCTGTCCCAAAGCAACTTCCAAATATGTCATGAAGCCCTAATATCCCCTCCTAAGTGAGTTATGTTCACACTAAGTGAAGGTCGCTCAGTTGTGTCTGACTCTTTGCAACACCATGGACTATGGCCTGTCAGGCTCCTCGGTCCATGGAATTCTCCAGGCCAGAATACTAAAGTGGGTAGCCTTTCCTTTCTCCAGGGGATCTTCCCAACCCAGGGATTGAATCCAGGTCTCCTGCATTGCAGGCAGACTCTTTACCAGCTGAGCCATCAGGGAAGCCCAATCTCCCCTCCACGCTACCCCATAGTCCAAAGCTATTTCTTTTCTCTATTTGTTAATTTTTCACTGAGCTCTCTTTGTATCCTATAGTTGAACAAATAGGAGGTGCTATACTGTACTATCCTGCTAATATGAAAGAATATACTACTCCTTTCTTCTCTGCCTCATACTCTGTGCAGCAGACAGGAAGTTAAAGTTAGCAGTTCTAAGCTAGTATTGACCCCAGAAAGAGAGATAAAGAAAAAACAAAACCTAAAGAATACACAAAGTAAGTCATTACTATCTTTTCATCTCTGGAAATCCTTCTCTCACACACTGCCGTCTCTTCCCAAACCTTCAGACACCTTATTGTATTGGTTGGCCAAAATGTTCATTAACATCGTATGGAAAAAAACAAACTTTTTGGCCAACCCAATATTTGTGTTTTAGTATGGTTCTCCGGAGAAGGCAATGGCACCCCACTCCAGTACTCTTTTGCCTGGAAAAATCCCATGGATGGAGGAGCCTGGTAGGCTTCAGTCCATTGGGTCGCTAAGAGTCAGACACGACTGAGCGACTTCACTTTAACTTTTTACTTTCCTGCATTGGAGAAGGAAATGGCAACCCACTCCAGTGTTCTTACCTGGAGAATCCCAGGGACAGGGGAGCCTGGTGGGCTGCCATCTATGGGGTCACACAGAGTCGGACACGACAGAAGCAACTTAGCAGCAGTAGTATGGTTCTCCTTCAGTGAAACTCCGTCAGTGATTAACTTTGTCATTGACTAAAAATGTCTTTATTTTACTCTTAGTCTTAATTGATAGTTCCAGTGGGTACAAAGTTCCTACAATGACATGTATTTTCACTCAGCATTTCAAGGATGTGAAAGATAACTCTTTTCAGTCTATCTGAAGTTCCTTTGTAGGCAGTCTGTCTTTTCTCTTTGATTAATTTTAATATCTTTTCTGTCTCAGGCTCTCTACAGGCTCACTACAAAGTATTGTAGTATCTTATTTTCTATTTGTCTAATACTAATACTGTTGAGATTATTTGTGTGAGTGTACATGGATTCCTTTTAAAAAGTAAAATTTCCCCTTAAAAATTTTTCTCCTTTACATAACAGCTTTCTAAACTTTTTATTTTATATTGGAGTATAGTCAATTAACAATGTTGTGATAGTTTCAGGTGGACAGCAAAAGGACTCAGCCATACATAGACGCGTATCCATTCTCCAGTTTCCCCTCCCATTCAGGCTACCACATAAAACTGAGCAGAGTCACCTGTGCTATACAGTAGGACACTGTTGGTTATCCATTTTGAATATAGCATTGTGTGCATGCATTTTGAGTGATATTGAATTGCTACTCTAGATGTCTTTCAGGTACTATTTGCCTGCTGTGTCTTTTTCTATTTAATATTTAGGTTTTCTATGTTGTTTTACCTGTGTTTCCTAGGAAAGATCATATGGCTAAGTTTTGGTATATGTGTATGATTCTAATCCATGCTGAGCTTTTTAAAAAGTAGTGTATTTAACCCATTTTCTTTATGGTAATTTATAAATTTTGAGTGTTTTATCTTCTCCTTTTTATCTCACCATTGCTATGTTCCTTACGTCCACTGGATTGGTCATTTCTTTATTCAATTTTTTCTACTCAACTTTTGATCTACCTTTAATTTGTGGCTACCTTTAAATTGTTACACACATAATTAAACACTATTTTTCTAATAATATCTGAGGTAATCGATATCTCTATCTCCCCCTTGAAAAGACAGGATTACAAGATCCTTGACATGCTTTCGTTTCCTCTTGCTGAGTGCTTCCACATTGCTATAACTGGAATTTTGGTTCATAATTACTTTAATGTTTAGACAATAAGTGCCATTCATTCATTTGCACATTGTTTCTTCTTGTGCCTCATTCTTGCAAAGCATGTCTTCTGTCAAAGAAACTGATTAAAAAATGACATACCTGTAGCAGTATCCTTTGTGTGCACCTAGGTTGGAGCACCCCTAGGGCAACAGACATTTTGCTTCTGGATAAAACTGAACCTGGGTGCAAGGCCTCAGAAAGTGACTAGCAGGAGGTGAGAGATGGGACAGGGCATACATATATCTATAGCCATATTGATATCTATAGCCATTCATGTTGATATGTGGTAGAAACAAACACAATATTGTAAAGCAATTATTCTCCAATTAAAAATAAATAAATTAAAAAAAAAGAAATTCTGACTAAAGTAACTCAAAGTTGTTATTTCAGAGTGAATTTATGGACAGCAAATTTTCTAAGCTCCTTTTGTGCCTTCAAATATTTATATTTCCTCTTCAAATTTGTGTGGTGGTTTGGCTGGAATATAGTTCTTAATTGCTACATTTATTTTCCTTTCAGCACTTCGAAGAAATTGTGAAACCGGCAAGTATAATTCTGACTTAAACAGAAATGTGGCATGAAAAAAAAAAATGTCTCTTGATGCAATCTTGTGAACCTAAAAATAACTTTACACAGGAGTTTCAACATCCCATGACTTGCCATTCTCTATGCCAATAAGAAATACAAAGATGCAAAATATTTACAATCCATCCAGCTAAAGAAAGAGACTTGATCAAGGGAGAGTAAAAGGTCTCAAGTCAAATTTGACATGCTGTTTCTATCATAAATTACAGCCTTCCTTGCTGTGCTTCTTGGCAGAGATAATATTTCCTTGAGATCTTGAATTGTTTTTATCAAACCTTTTCTTTTAGCACGTGAAATAGAATCTCATCACTCCAGTGTTTGGTTTACCTCCAAAGCTCATACAACATGTTTTAAAAAATTGCATAAAATCAAATGTAAGAAATACTGGTCCATAACATATGCCTATTTTATTCATTTAGCCCTGTGAGTACTGTTTCTTTTAGCCTTACCCTGTGACATGCGGGATCTCAATTTCCTGACCAGGGATTCCATACCTCCTGCAGTGGAAGCATGGAGTCTTAACCACTGGACCATGAGAGAAGTCCTAAAATTACAGTCTATCTAAATTATACCTAGATTATAAATAGTCTCAATTCTTTTACTGATGCATCTTCCATTCAATGTGTAGATAATCTGTAAAATTTCTGGGCAGAGAGAACAGTTCAATTTTCTGGCGTTCCCATGCCATCAAGCTTGAGTTTAAAGGTACATCATAAAATCTTCTGGGAAAAAAGAACATAGCAGGATATTCAAAATGGATAACCAACAAGGACTTATTGCATAGCACATGGAACTCTATATTATCTATTATATAGCACATGGAACTTCATTGGAAGGACTGATGCTAAAGCTGAAGCTCCAATATTTTGGCCACCTGATGCAAAGAACTGACTCGTTAGAAAAAACCCTGATGCTGGGAAAGACTGAAGGCAGGAGAAGGGGATGACAGAGGATGAGATGGTTGGATGGCATCACCGACTTGATGGACATGAGTTTATGCAAGCTCCAGGAGTTGGTGAAGGACAGGGAAGCCTGGTGTGCTGCAGTCCATGGGGTCACAAAGAGTCGGACACAACTGAGCGACTGAACTGAACTGGAACTCTACTCACTGTTATGTGCCAGTCTGGGCGGGAAGAGGACTTGAGGAAAAGTGGGTACATGTATATTTATGGCTGACTCTCTTCGCTGTTCACCTGAAACTACCACAACATTATTAATTGGCTATACCCCAATACAAAATAAAAAGTTTAAAGTTTGAAAAAAATTTTAAAAAAGAAAAGACCATAGCAGGAAGCTCTAGTTTTCCCACATGCTCTACTGAATTGTTGCGTCTGATGTTGCTGAAGAAAAGTCAGATGCCAATCTTATTCTTTTCTCAGAAATCTGTTTTTTCTCTCTGATAACTTTAAGAATATTTTTTCATTTCTGATGCTCTAAAATATCATTATTACATGACTCTGTACAGGTTTTTTCTTATTTATTCTGTTCAGCAATCATCTCCAAACCTGCATATCACAAATAAAATTCAAGTGGTTTTTCTTTAAATAAAAACAATAAGATACCGTAAAACTTATATAAACGAGGAAGGTCTATGAATAGTTGAGATAATCTTTAAAAAGAAAAGTGGGGGAAAGGAAGCTTGCTCTATTGGATATTACAATGTATTGCAAGATAAAAATAGGTGGGTATCAGTGCAATAGACCAAGCAATAAGAAAGAGAACTCTAAGAAGGACCTATTCATAAAGCGAATTTGGTATACAGTAAAGGAGTCATCACAAATCAATAGTGACAGAAGAGACCATTTATTAGGTGAAGTTGGGAAAACTTGGTTGCTACATGGAGAAAAACAAAACTGGATTGCTGCTGCTGCTAAGTCACTTCAGTCGTGTCTGACTCTGTGTGACCCCATAGATGGCAGCCCACCAGGTTCCCCTATCCCTGGGATTCTCCAGGCAAGAACACTGGAGTGGGTTGCCATTTCCTTCTCCAATGCATGAAAGTGAAAAGTGAAAGTGAAGTCGCTCAGTCATGTCCGATCCTCAGCGACCCCGTGGACTGCAGCCTACGAGGCTCCTCTGCCCATGGGATTTTCCAGGCAAGAGTAGTGACAGAAGAGACCATTTATTAGGTGAAGTTGGGAAAACTTGGTTGCTACATGGAGGAAAACAAACCTGGATTGCTACGTAACATCATCTATAAGGGTGAACTTCAGATGAGTTAAGGAACTAAATATGCAAAACCATAAATCCAACTGAATAAAATGTAGGATGACTTTGTGACCTAGAGACAAGGATGAACTTTAAATGTCAAAAGCACAAACCAATACTGGAAAGCAAACAATCAAGGACTTGATCACATCAAAATTATTTCTATTCATGAAAGATACCACATAAAGTTAACAGGTGACAGTACTGAAGACATTTGCAATGATATATGGGATTGAGAAATCTGTATGCAGGTCAGGAAGCAACAGTTAGAACTGGACATGGAACAACAGACTGGTTCCAAATAGGAAAAGGAGTATGTCAAGGCTGTATATTGTCATCCTGCTTATTTAACTTATATGCAGAGTACATCATGCAAAATGCCAGGCTGGATGAAGCACAAGCTGGAATCCAGGCTGCCGGGAGGAATATCAATCACCTCAGATATGCAGATGACACCACCCTTATGGCAGAAAGTGAAGAGGAACTAAAGAGCCTCTTGATGAACGTGAGAGTGAAAAAGTCCACTTAAAGCTCAACATTCAGAAAACAAAGATCATGGCATCCAGTCTCATCACTTTATGGCAAATAGATGGGGAAACAATGGAAACAGTGGTTGACTTTATTTTGAGGGGCTCCACAATCACTGCAGATGGTGACTGCAGCCTTGAAATTAAAAGACGCTTATTCCTTGGAAGGAGTTATGACGAACCTAGACAGCATATTAAAAAGCAGAGACATTACTTTGTCAACAAAGGTCCATCTAGTCAGGGCTATGGTTTTTCCAGTAGTCATGTGTGGATGTGAGAGTTGGACTGTAAAGATGCTGAGCACCAAAGAACTGATGCTTTTGAACTGTGGTGTTGGAGAAGACTCTTGAGAGTCCCTTGGACTGCAAGGAGATCCAACCAATCCATCCTAAAGGAGACTGGTCCTGGGTGTTCATTGGAAGAACTGATCCTGAAGCTGAAGCTCCAATCCTTTGGCCACCTGATGCAAAGAACTGCCTCATTTGAAAAGACCCTGATGCTGGGAAAGATTGAAGGCAGGAGGAGAAGGGCATGACAAAGGATGTGATGGCTGGATGGCATCACTGACTCAATCGATAGGAGTTTGGGTAAACTGGGAGTTGGTGATGGACAGGGAGGCCTGATGTGCTGCAGTCCATGGGGTTTCAAAGAGTAGGACACAACTGAGCGACTGAACTGAAACGAATATCTTAAGTATACAAGAACTCAAGGTCCACTTTTCTGTTCATACATTCTCAGCATTGCTCTCATCCCCATGTGGTTGCAAAATGACTGCTAGAACTCCAGACAGAGTATCCTCACACAACTGCACCCAAACACAGGAAGCAGTGGTTCCTTGTGCATTTCTTGGTCTCATGGAGAAATACACACAGAAATTTCTGAGCAGAACTCCCATCTGGTCCCACAGGCCAGGACTGGACCACAAACCCATGCCCCAGCTGTAGGTGTGGCTGGACAAGCCTATTGGTGGGCACGACCAGTATTTAGGGTGGGAGACAGCATTGCCAGCAGGGGAGATGGGTTAGAGAATGACAGTTGCAGGATTAACAAAAAACATTGTCATATCTGCCCTTCGTTTTTTCCACTTTCTCCTGTCACTCCTCTAGATGGATGTTAGTGATTGATCTGAAACGCCAATATTTTGGCCAACTGATGCGAAGAACTGTCTCAATGGAAAAGACTCTGGTGCTGGTAAAGATTGAAGGCAGGAGGAGAAAGGGACGACAGATGAGATGGTTGGATGGCATCACTGACTCAATGGACCTGAATTTGGGTAAACTCCGGGAGTTGGTGATGGACAGGGAAGCCTGGTGTGCTGCAGTCGATGGGGTTGCAATGGCTTGAACACAACTGAGCAACTGATCTAGTGCTTGATCTACCCCTATGTCTTTCATTCCTCCAACTACTTTTTTTTCAAAAATTTTTTTTTCTGATGCAGACATCTTTTGAAAGTCTTTATTGAATTTGTTACAATATTGCTTCTGGTTTCATGTTTTGGTTTTTTGACCCTGAGGCATGTGAGATCTTAGCCCCCTGACCAAGGATCGAACCTGCACCCCCTGCATTGGAAGGTTAAGTCTTAACCACCAGACCATCAGGAATACCTCTTACTTTCTTTCCCTACTGTGTTCTGAGAAAATTTCTCCATCCAGTCTTCCAGCACACTTCACTCTTCTGTGTGTCCACTCTGCCATTCAACCTAGCTCTCATTTTATTTTTGAAAAGTATGGCTTTCATCATTAAGATCTCCAATTTGGTTCATTTTTGTCATACTTGTTCACGTTTCCTGGATGAAATATCCTTGCATCTCTGTGCTGATATTAGGCTTATTCTAAAGGTTTCTCCAATTCTCTGTGTGTCCTCAATTAAAGGTCTTTTTTAAAAAATTCTATTTCAATGTGTGACTCAAGTATCTGAGGATTATCTACCACAGATCCAGTTTTTCCACCAAGGTTCCTACTAGACTGAACCCTTCTCTACTTCAGCCGCTGACCCTGGAGTCAGGGATGTTGAGGAGGTGCAGATGTGATTGCTGGGGCTGATGCTCTGATGTGTTTTTCAGTGAGATTGGAAGATGGGTAGAATGTGCTACAAGGAAAGAAGCTATTTTTTGGATTTAAGTGCTCATTTCTCCCTGCTATTGCCAGCCACTTGAGACACTGCCTTATCTCTGAGACACTGCTCCCATCTAGGGACAGCTGCATGACTTACGGAGAGAATGGTACAGGGAAAACAGGCCTGGAGGCTATGCCTGTGCTACCCAGCTCCTATTGCCTGGCTTCTTTCTGGCATGTCCTATCTGAGAATGGAGCTTCCACCTCTTGTAGCAGTATTATACACTGAATTCCCACATGCCCATTGGATTGCCATTACCCTCTTCAGCTCAATCCCATCTGACTTTAGTCAGGAATTTCTTACAACCTCTGAGAATCTGTCTTGTTTCAGAGCACATCTATAAATACGTTAAACACATGTTCTTAGCTATCAGTTCCAGAGTTTGGGGAAAACAACTGGTTTCAAGATGTGCTCAGTTCACCATCTTGGACCCAAAACTCTTCAGTAAAATTCAGGTAAATGTTATTTTTGTTAAAAATCATCATTGTAATTTTTCACTTACATGTTTTTCTCTCTGTTCATTCAACCGTCTATCTATCCTTCTGTCTATGAACACACAAAGGTAGAAATGTCTGGAATTCTTTTAACTTAATAGAGTTACTTCTGGGGTAGAATTTACAGTGATTTTCTTTTTTAACTTTTTTGTGAATTTGTAATCAATATGTATCATTTTTACAAATAAGTTCATTCTCAAAAGTATGTTAAGGTTAGTTGTCTTTGAGTGTTGAGATTACAGGTCATTTTTAATTTTGCCTATCTGCATTTCTCAATTTCAAATGTTTTAACTTTTGTTATAATTGTAAGGAAAAGTTCAAAAAAATGAACAATCTAAAATTGGGAACAACTAGGACCAGTAAATAGTTCAACACTACTGCTCTACATACTAGAGAATTGAGGAGTACTGATATCTTCAAATAGGAATGGTTCAAGTCTTCATTTTTCAGTTTTTTAATGAAATGGATTATATCATGTACCAACAGGAAACACCCCCATCAAGGCCTTTACAGTTAAGTCATAAGTACAGTCAAGTTACTCTTCTAAAAGTCCGTTCTCTGTGGAAACAAAATGCAAAAGGGAGTTGAGAAGAAACCGGTCCAAATGACCAACAATTAATTCATGGATAAATAAAATGTAGTCTATCAATATGATAGAATATTATTTGACAATAAAATTGAATAGAGTATTGATATATGCTGTAACATGGATGAAACTTGAAAACTTTACACTAAATGAAAGAAACCAGTCACAAAACACCACATATTGTATGATTCCATTTATACTAAATGTTTAGAGAAGGCAAACATATAGACACTGAAAGTAAATTACTTGTTACCTAAGCCTGGGAGTGCGGGAGGGAAATGGGGAATGATTGATGGGTATAGAGTTTCTTTCTGGAATTATAAAAATCTTCTAAAATTGACTGTGGTGACAGTTGCAACACTCTGTAAATATACTAAAAACTATTGAATTTTACACTTCAAATGGGTCAACTGTATGGTATGTGAATTTTATCTCAATGCCCCCCCGCTTTTTTAAGAAGCAGCTGTTTGCTTACACTTCTGCCTCTGTGAGGAGTACTCAGACTTCTCCTTGGGCCTCTGAAATTACACTCTGTACTAAGGAGGCTTGCTCAGAAACCCATCCTGTGCAAGAACAAGAGCATTACTAGCTTCACAGCCACTTATAAAGGGCTTTGTGATGTCTAAAACACGCTCCATTTGTTTTTCCTCCACTGGGCAGAAGTGAAATGATTGAAAACAAAGATTTCAGGTCAGAACAAGACTCAGAGTGCTAGCGTCATTGCAGCTAGAGACTAGCAGTGAAGTGGCATCAGGCTCGATCTCAGGAGCTCCTGAGCAGGAGGGAGCTTATCAAGGAACCAGTAGTGAAGCTCTCACATATACTACTCCACTTCATCCTTAAAACCACCTTTAGTAGCAGGCACCACAGATCTGTGTTTTACAGCTGAGGAAATGGAGGCTAGTTTAGAGAAAGCTAAGGAACTGGCCCAGAACACACAATTAGGAGGTTGTGGAGTCACCTCCTAATGGAGTGTGGAGTGTGGAGTGTAAAGCACCAGGGAATTATACAAAGATCGAGGAGGGTGAGAAGATAAAAACTTACCTCACTTGAGGACAACTCCAACCAACAGCCACTCAGATGTCACCATTTAATGCCTGTGTTCTTGGCAGGCATTTTGATACACAGGCATTTGGTAGCTTTCTCTTCTCTGGAAGTCTCCGTTTCTCCTCAGGCCCTTTTCTGAGACAATTTTTCCTGAACTTTTTGTTACCCGGGTTGTCTCAAGAGCATTTCACTGTCCCTTTCTGAAGAATAGTCAGAACCAAATAAATGCCCTAACTTTACCAGGTGGTCTGGTGCAAGCTAATAAATTCAAGGACCTCTTCACTGCCTTCACTTCTCAGGACCTGATTACCATTTCTTCAGGATACAGTAACACAGAACCACAAGAAAATCATAAGATCTGTGAAGTCTAGTCAGGGAGGGTTTTTAAACTCACATTTATTTTTAGGTATTATAAGGAATCTGTTGTATTTTTTTATGTATTAGTGCTTACTGCTTCGGTCAGTGTTAGCCATCATATCCCCACCACCATCACCACCACACACACTGATAGAGTTGCAAGGTTTCATCCTGCACAATGCTTCTGATCAGTCCATATTTTACCACTGCTTTGCCACTGTAACCAGATCGATACAACAGAACCCTTGGTCTCAGATAACATCAGGACTTGCTTCCAATTCTTTGGACTTCTAGCCCAGGTTCACTGCATTAGTCCACACTGCATCTAATGTTGCTGATTCCAACACATTATGTGCAAAGTCTTGACAGAGCTGCGTGGTTACTAGACAAATAAGCAGTCTGCATTAAGTTGGTAAATCACGAGCTATTTTTAGGATATTTCTCTTCTCAGTTGGCAAATTCAACAATACAGATAATCTGTCCAAATTTTAAATAAGAACCTTGTGCTGTCAGAATGGATCTTCCTAGTAGAAATTGTTTCTGGTACCAGGTGGTAGCATTTCCATTATGTAATATATAAAGTAAATGTATTTATGAGTGAATAGCAACAGTTTTCCCTGATATCACACAGTTTCTCTTTGCTCAAAACTTTAATCAGATTAAAATAGAGAGATCTTACACATGACTCCTCATACACCTGGGTTTTTTATTTCATCTAGTATCTATAAATTTCCCTTTTCAAACCACCTCCTTAGGATCCTTAGCAGAAAGCCAAGAACAGCAATTCAGCTCTTTTTTCTTTTTTAGCAATTTAATTCTAATGGAATTCTAATTCCATTAGATTGTAGCCTGCAGATCAGCAGAAGGTAAAAAGTACTCTCTATATATTACTCCAGTTAATCCTCCCAGCAACTCTATGGAAATAGATATGTAACAACAAAAAGTACACTGCTATAAAAAGATGAGATTCTGCGTGTGTGCTCAGTCATGCAGAGTCTTTGCGACCCCATTGACTGTAGCCCATCAGGCTCCTCTGTCCATGGGATTTTCTAGGCAAGAATACTGGAGTGGGTTGCCATTTCCTCCTCCAGGGAGTCTTCCCTACCCAGGGATCAAACCCACATCTCTGGTGTCTCCTGCATTGGCAGGCAGATTCTTTACCACTGAGCCACTAGGCAAGCCCCTGTTACCCTTCTTTCTGACTCTTTCTCTTTTCCTGCCTTCTACTAAATTGATTGATAGACTTCTATATTCTCTTTGGGGGCTTCCCAGGCGGCTCAGTGGTAAAGAATTTGCCTGCCAGTGCAGGAGACGCAGGTTTGATCCCTGGGTTGGGAAGGTCTCTTGGAGAAGGCAATGGCAATCCACTTCATTATTCTTGATGTGAAATCCTATGGACAGAGGAGCCTGGTGAGCTACAGTCCACGGGGCCACAAAAGAGTCAGCCATGACTTAGCGACTAACTAACAATAAATATTCCCTTTCACAGCTGTGCTTGTTTGGAAATTATAGATATCTTCTTTTTCTTTCAATAATTCCTCTTTACTTTTAAAGGACACACTTAACCTTTACTCTGAATGTTCTTCAGTTATGCTTCCTCCTAGACATGAAAAGGTTCTTATTAAACAGGTCCTCTCTCATTATTCGAAGAAGGCAATGGCACCCCACTCCAGTACTCTTGCCTGGAAAATCCCATGGGCGGAGGAGCCTGGTAGGCTGCAGTCCATGGGGTCATGAAGAGTTGGACACGACTGAGCGACTTCACTTTCACTTTTCACTTTCATGCATTGGAGAAGGAAATGGCAACCCACTCCAGTGTTCTTGCCTGGAGAATCCCAGGGACAGGGGAGCCTGGTGGGCTGCCGTCTGTGGGGTCGCACAGAGTCGAACACGACTGAAGTGACTTAGCAGTAGCAGCTCTCATTATTAAGGCAGCAGTTCTTTAACTGTGCTTCCCAGGACCCACTCAAGAATCTGCAAGGTTAAAGCTATTTTATAATATCACTAAGATGTTGCTTTTCCCCACTCTGTTGACATTTGCACTGATGATACAAAAGCAATGACGGGTGAAACAGCTGGTGCCTTAGCATGAATCAAGGCAGTGGTACCAAACTGTCCCAGGAGTCATTGTATTCTTCATTGTCATAAACTCACAGAAAAAGAAAAAAAGGGGGAAAAAAAGCCAGTTATGGTTCAGAGTGCCCTTGATGAGGCAGTAAAAGTGGATTTTATTAAATTTTGACCCATCAATACATCTCTTCAAAAATCTGGGTGATTATATAGGAAATATGCATAAAGTACTTTCACTGTACACAGAAATACAGTGATTTTCTCTTGGAGAAGCACTCATGTGATTGTTGAACAAACCACTTTTTTCACAGAACATCATTTTTACTTGAAAGACTCAGATAACCCATGGTTCTACAGACATTGGTGTGTGACTGTCATTTCCTTGAAAATAAAATGAACTTGTCACTTCAAAGAAAACAAATCAGTACTTGTTGCAACAAAATGAATTTAGGCTTTCAAGCAAAAAGGCTATTAATGTAGTCCCTTCTCCAACTACATGTCTGTATGAGACTGAATTTTCCTCAGATATTTCAGAAATAAGAATTTATGAATAATGTGTTTCATCTATAATAACATGAAGATGAATACATAATTTGTATATAAGAATCCAGTTGTCTTCTAAGCCAAACATTAAACACATTGGCAAAAATGTACAAATAATGCCACTCATTAAATTTCTGTCTTAGGAAATATTTTTCAGAAAAAAAACCAAAATAGCAGACCTATTATTTGTAAATTAAATAATAATTTTTAAATATTAGTTCTAATTTCTAATATGGTAAATATTGATATAGCACATACACACACAAAGCTCTTTGGGCCTGCAATAATTTTTAAGAGTATAAAAGGATCCTGATAGTCAAAGCTATGGTTTTTCTAGTAGTCATGTACAGGTGTGAGAGTTGACCTGAAAGAAGGCTGAATGCCGAAGAACTGATACATTCAAAACTGGTACTGGAGAAGACTGTTGAGAGTCCCTTGGACAGCAAGGAGATCAAACTAGTCAATCCTAAAGAAAATCAGTCCTGAATGTTCATTGGAAGGACTGATGCTGAAGCTGAAGCTCCAATACTTGGGCCACCTGCTGTGAAGAGCCAAGTCATTGGAAAAGACCCTGATGCTGGGCAAGATTGAGGGCAAGAGGAGAAGGGGGCAACAGAGGATAAGATGGTTGGATGGCATCACTGACCCAATGGACATGAGCTAGAACAAACTCAGGGAGATAGTGAAGGACAGGGAAGCCTGGCGTGCTGCAGTTCATGGGGTCACGGAGTCGGACGTGACTTAGCGACTGAACAAGACCAACACATTTGGAAACTGTTGGTTTAAATTTTCTTTGTTTAAATGTTTATTTCAGCTTATCACAAAACAGTGTTCTACAGTCAATAGTTGACTTAAATGTACTGTCTTGTTAAATCACTGTGTTCAGATTATTTTTTTAGCCATTCTCTCCTACTATAGAAACTACTTTGCTTCATGACTTGACTGTCATGTCTTCTCTTGCAGAAAGGTACTTTTAATAATTTTTATGTGAGGTTTTGTACTAAGTCATGTCTAAAAATGTTTATAATGTGTATTCGTTTTTGAATGCTAGTTTAGCTGTAGATAAAGTTCTATGTGGACATATATGCCCTCAGCATTTGAGACATTGTTTCCTGGCCTCTACTGTTGCTGATGAGAAGTCAGCTGACAGTGTAACTGGCAGCCCTTTGTAGACAGGGTCTTCTCTCTTGCTGCCTTTATCTGGAAGTCTCACCATTTCACAATGATGATGTGCCTGGTGATGGATTTGTCTTTTTATCCTGCCTGCCTGGTCCTCAGGATACACACCTAATCTGAAAAGTAATGCATTTTTTTTAAATTCTAGAAAAAGTTCAGTGATTGCCTTCTTAAATATTACTTGCCTGCCATCCTCCAAATCTACTCCACTAGAATAGTGGTGCTCAACCAGGTATGATTTGGCAGTGTCTGGAGATACTTTTGGTTGTCACAACTTTGGGGGGAGGGGGTTGTCCTACTAGCATCTAGGAGAAATCAGCCAGGGATGCTGCTGAACATCCTGTAATGCACAGGACAGTTTCCCACAACAAAGAATTATTTGGCCCAAAATGGTAAAGCTATTGAGACTCTGAAACCCTGTTCTAGAACTCCCATTAGATATATGCTGGGGTCTTTCAGTTAATGCTCTAACATTCTTATCAATCCACTCTGCTGCAGTCTAGGAAAATTCTTTTCTATCTCCCAGTTCACTGATTCTCTTTTTCAACATATTCATGTTAGAGTTTCTGTTTTATTTCAATGATCAAACTTTCTATATCCAAAATCCCTGATATGTTCTTTTTAATATGAATTTACTTTATGGCTGCCTGTTTTGCTTCATAGTTTTCATTTTAAACAGATGTTATTCTTTCACTTATCTCTTGAAGCATATATCATTTGTCCTAAAAATTATTTTCAGCTGGTATAAAGCACGTTCTGAATTATTACTATTTTATTTTTGGAAGTCTTTAGCCATAAGTTTCTCAATAACTTTCAATGAAAGGTTCTACTTAAAATTTCTGTCTGTTTTTATCTTTTTTTGAGACAAGAATAAAGTTTATCAGAGTGGAGAGAGGGGCTCACAGCCAGTACAGCAGGCCAACTTCCTGTTAGGCAGGGAGAGCTGACCTGTCTGCTTATTTTTAAAATCTCTCCCTTTTCTTTTCTTATCCCACTCTAACTGTTCCTGAAGGCTCCTCCAGAGTCTCCAATCAAGAACTAGGTCTTAGTGTTTTAAGCCTACTTTGATAGTCTTAAATCACAGATCCAGTTACTGAGCCAAGAAATTACTTAGCTGTTTTTGGTTTTAAAAATACCCAAAGCCATGTTTTTCTCATTTACTCTCATGGGGCCTAGTTTGTTTTGTTTTGTTTTTAACAAAGTAACAGTCCCAGGCAGGAAGTCAGCAGTATTACCAGCCTGCTTTCATCAGCTGACACCTATCCCAGGCCCTGGCTTCGATCAATATTCCTAGATCTTCTGTCTTGATCACTGAGCTCTCAAAGAGATCTGTTTTACCAATAGAGGTCATGCTCTTGGTCACCCTGGTTCTAGACCCAGAGCCTGAGTCCCCACTCACTATGAGGGCTTTCTCTTCCATTTTTAGTCACATAAATATAGCTGCTTTTATCTTAACCATTAAGTGTTCAAGGCAGAATTGTGTGGAAGCATGAACTATTTCCAATGCCTCAGTCAGAAGTAATTAATTATTTATACATTTTTTAAAATGAGAATGCATTTTGTAGTCAGAAAAAAATCAAGCTTTAGCAATTTTTTAAACATTTACTCTCTTTACTATAAATTTACTATAACAGAAGCAAATAAAAGCTGAAGTTACAAATGCAAAGAGGAGAAACTGCCAAATTCTGATCATGGAAACTGGAAATGGTTTCCCATTTTAACCAGTTGTTTGCCAGCATTCTAAAATGGTCTACTGGGGGACTTCCCTGCTGGTCCAGTGGTTAACACCTCACCTTCTAATGCAGAGGGTGTAGGTTCGATCCCTGGTCAGGGAGCTAAGATCCCATATGCCCTATGGCCAGGAAACGAGGACATAAACAACATAAGCAATATTGTAAAAATTCAATAAAGACTTAATTTCTTTAAAAAAAAAAATGTGGTCTACTGGAACCAGAAGGGAAGAAGTGAAACAAATACTTAGTCACATCTAATGAACTTGTGAGAAAAGATGAGTGATCCAATCGTTGATATAAATGTCTCATCAGAGATGAAATGGAAGCTGTTCCCCTGCACAGAGCTGCGGAGGCAAGTCCTATGTGGGGCAGTGGGTGCACAAATATCAGTTTCGTTTGCTTCATCTATGTGTCTCTGGTCTGCTCTGTCCTTTGATATACATGGAAACTGGGGCAGTTTAGCAGCTTCTTAAGAATCACATGGAAGACTGGCAGCAGATGAGGAAGCACCATGGGCAGCAGGCTCACCGCAGTGGTGAGGGCAAAGCAGTCCTCAGTGAACTTGATGTCAGGTAGGCCAAGAAAGAAGGTCAGTTCTGAAAACTGGAGTATGGCAGAGAAGGTGGAAATAAGACATGTGCTCAGATACTAAAACTAAAGTCAGAATGATTTCAACAGAATAGGGCAGAGAGGAAGTCAGTCCCAAGCCTGAGGTTTAGCATGAGTTTGTGGTTGACTCTAAGAGGCCCCAGCAGTGGAAATAAGGAAACCAGGTCAAGGACCTATATGTGTAAGTCCATATGTTCAGAGCATTAGACCCTAGCACCAACATGGATGAAGACACATGAAACTAAACTTTAAATGTGTTAGTGCTTTGTTCTAGTTTTACTTTTTAGAATTATAAGTGAACATTAATTCACAAAAAGCAAACCACAGAAACCCAACTCCTCAAGAATGAAGCAATTTGCATTCAAAATGAGACATTAATATAAATTCAAGGTGTTTTTTTTTTGGCGGGGTCGGGGGGTCGCTGTGCCACATGACTTGTGAGATCTTAGTTCCCTGACCTAGGATCAAACCTGTGCCCCCTAAGTGAAATGCAGAGTCTTAACCCCTGGACAGTCAGTGAAGTCCTTCAGGGTATTATTAAAGACAAGTTTATTCCATTTTCTCCTAGCGGTCAATTACCTTAAAAGAGTAAAACTTAAAAATAATGTATCCCAGGACTTCCCTGGTGGTGCAATGAGTATAAGAATCCGCTTGCCAATGCAGGGGACACAGGTTCAGTCCCTGGTCTGGGAAGATTCCACATGCCCCAGAGCAACTAAACCCATGTGCCACAACTACTGATACCACGCTCTAGAGCCCAAAAGCTGCAACTACTGAAGCCTAAGCGCCTACAGCCTATGCTCCACAGTAAGAGAAACCACTGCAACGAGAAACTCGAGCACTGCGACAAAGAGTAGCCCCCACTCACTGCAAGAAGAAAAAAGCCCAAGCAAAGCAACGAAGACCCAGCACAGCCAAAAGTTAATTAAAGTAATTTTAAAAATAAAACAATGTACCCTAGACGCAATGGTACTCTTTTTTTAAAAAAAACAGCACAGAACAAAATCTCCTTCAGATCTAAATTTCTTAGTCAAGAACTGAGAGATTGATCACTAAATTACAAAAATCCATATATAGTTGGCTCAACTTTTAAGTTTCTTTCCACCAATTTCAAAAATTTTAGTGAGTTGACCTCACAAAGGTTGTGTCTGGATGAGAAATGCTCAGTTTGTTACATACTCCCAAGGTGCTGAGTTCTGAGTGGTGAAGCACTATGGACAAGGTACTAGCTAGTCAGGACGGCTGCCAGTGAGTTTGAATTATTGCTGGGAAGGGTACCGGCAGTATCATATTAAACACTTACCCAGGGCCTCTTACTTTAAGTATTCAGGGAAGTCACATACCTTAAATATTAATTTTATTGTTTATTCATTAAATATTTATGGAGCCCATATTATGGATCTCAAACCTGGGATCTTAGTTTCCCAGCCAGGAATTGAACCTGCACCCTCTGCAGTGGAAACATGGAGTCTTAACCACTGGACTGACAGGGAAGTCCCATGAATTGCTAATAAAAGCAATAATATTAACAAAAAATTAAAATAAATTGTGTGCTGTGTGCCAGATATTGTACAAGGTGTTTCACATTTAGTATTTCACTTAATCCCATTTGAAAGCTGAGAAAACTCAGGCTTAGAGGTTGAGTAACTTGCCCAAGTTCACAGAGCTATGTTCTAGCGCTGTAGCTAGAACTCCAGTTTGTTCCAAAGCCCAAAATCCTAACCAGTATGCATATTGCCGCTGGTAAGGCAGCTAACACACAAAAAGCATTATCATCATATAAGGTCAAAGGTGAAAAAGGAGAAAAGAACTCTAGATAATAAAGGACATTCAAGAGGACATTTCTTCCAGTGGCTGAGCAAGGAATGGCTTCGTGAAGCAAGTGATATTTACACAAATTTTTATCAGATGGATAGAATCTGGCTGTACAGAAAAAGGCTATGAAGGATAAGATGTAAAAAGCATGGGAACTGGAAAATCAGGTTCAAGTTTACTCTTTTTCTTAACTGTGAAACAAGAAGCGAGCCACCTACCTCTCTAGGCTTCATGTTATTCTTATATAAAATGTCCAGTTTGGCTCCTTAAAAAAAAAATACATATGCTATATGCAGGAAGATAGTCACACAGTAGAGTCATTTAGTAAAATCTGGGAAACAACTTGTCAAGAAACAGATAAATAACCTAAAATTATTATGCAGCCTTTGACAAAAAATTGTGGATAGTGCAGCAACACAGGAAAACATTACAAACAGCAAATTATAAAAATTATTACATAATTGCTCTATTACAAACATGCATATGAGCACAGACTAAAGCATAATATACAGAAAAAAAATTTTAAATATAAAAATACGCATGCAAACCTGTTCCCCAGACCTTTTGAGGTAAAAAACCCTAGGGATAAGACTTGAAAATATGTATTCTTAAAAACTTTCCAAGTGATTGTGATGTATCCCCAGGATTGGGAGTCACTGATAGGATACTCAATATTTCTTTCAACTTTAACATTCTAATTATTTAAGTGTATTTCATATACCATGGCAAAGTAGACAAATGCTAAGAAAAGATTATAGAAGTGTACAGGGAATAAAAATTAGTTTCGGGTAACTGTACCAAAGGATATATCAAACAGCATGAAGGAGCATGAAGGCCATAATAGGCTAAGGAGGGGTTTGGACATCATGCTGTAGGCCATAGGAGGTTATTTACAGCTTCTGAGCTAAGTAAAACAATGAGGGCAGCACCAGCTCTCTGGAGTCTGGACTCAGCACTCTTGGGGTTTCTGCTGCATCACTGGATTTAAAGAGCTCTCACTGGTCTCCAACAATGTTCCTAATCTTCTCGGAGGACAATCTAAAATAGCTCTCAGAGACAGCAGGGAGGTCAGTTACCTGGCATATTAGATACTGCTATACTCTCCCTCTTTTCAGAGGTCCGTCTGGTCAAAGCTATGGTTTTTCCAGTGGTCACGTATGGATGTGAGAGTTGGACCAGAAAGCAAGCTGAGCGCTGAAGAATTGATCCTTTTGAACTGCTGTGTTGGAGAAGACTCTTGAGAGTCCCTTGGATTGCAAGATCAACCCAGTCAATCCTAAAGAAAATCAGTCCTGAATATTCATTGGAAGGACTGAAACTCCAATACTTTTGCCACCTGATGCAAAGAACAGACTCATTGGAAAGACCCTGATGGTGGGAAAGATTGAAGGCAGGAAGAGAAGGGGACGACAGAGGATGAGATGGTTGGATGGCATCACTGGCTCAATGGACATGAGTTTGAGCAAGCTCCAGAAACTGGTGATTGGGAGGCCTGGCGTGCTGCAGTCCTTGGGGTCGCAAAGAGTCAGACAAGACTGAGCCGCTGAGCTGAACTGAATACTCTCCCTCACTTGAGGCAGACATCACTAATCAATCACAGTTCAGTTCAGTCGCTCAGTCATGTCTGACTCAGTCATAGTATTCTTTCCCAGTAAAACTAGTTGGACTCAAAATAATTCTCAATACTTCTCATAGCACTCCAGGAAGTCATCAGACCCTACTAATGGCAGAAAACTTTCCATTTTCCTACTGTTGAATCTTAGGACCAGGATCTACCTCTTCAATCTAGCTAAAAAGTGCTCCAAGGGGGGACTTTCCTGGTGGTATAGTGGCTAAGACTCCAAGCTCCCAATGCAGGGAGCCTGGGTTCAGTCCTTGGTAAGGGAATTAAATCCTACATGCTGCAACTATAGACCTGGTGCAGCCAAATAAATAACTTTTCTTTAAAGTGCTCCAAGGGAACTTCACTGGTGATCCAGGGGGCTAAGACGCCTGTGCTTCCATTGCAGGGGGTACAGGTTCAATCCATGGTCAGATCCTGCACACTGCAAAGCCAAAAAACAGAAGAAGGAAAAAATGTTCTCCAAGGATTGGACTGGAACTCTGATAATTCTAACTTTCTTTTGTGTAAGTACGTCACAGGGAAAAAAAAAAAGACAAACAGGAACATAGATCCTGGTTAAGGTAGTGAACTTTAAAGATTAGAAATAAATCATGTAATTACAGATAAAAGTCAATTTAAATGATCTATAATGGAGAGGTGTAGGGGAAAAGCTGCTTTTAGTCTCCTGCTTAGCTATGTCATGTCAATAGGAACAAAACTTGAGAATATTGATGGTAATTCTTTATCCAAACTAATTGCTGGTCATGCTTGAAGGCAACAGAAAAATGTTCTCAAATATGCAGAAAGTCACAAAATACACCAGCTATACATTTCTGAAAAACATACTTGAACACATCATCCAGCCAACCAATTTATGAAACAAGAGAATGTGCTTTTGATTTGGAATTTGTGATATGAAACGACTAACAGTTACTATTTGAACTCTTAAAGCTAAATAAGTAGGAGGAAAATAAGAAATACAAGTGTGATCATTTCCTTACATTTAATAGAGTGAACCAATAAATTTTATCCTTGATGAACCAAGAAATATATGCTACCTAAAAATACAAAAAAGAGATACAGAGAAAACATCAAGGGTTTATTGTATAGCATAGGAAATTACATTTTGATATCCTATACTAATCTGTAATGGAATATAATTATAAATAACTGAATCACTAAGCTGTATAGTCCTGAAACTAACACAATATTGTAAATCAACCATACTTCAAATTTTAAAAAAAAGTCTACCATTTAACTTTCCAGAAGATGAAAGGAATACCAAAAATGCAGAGAGAAATGTGTGAAGAAACATGCATCAAAAATATTAACATGTTGTCTCCGGGTGGCGTTAAGTTCTTTTCCCTTCTTATCCTTTAAGTTACACTAGAATTCCCCATCACATGACCTTAGGACTTGCTCCTTCCACCACCTGAAACACTGTTAACCTATCTTCTTCACAAGTTCAAGTCCTTCACAAGTAGACTTCACATGTCTACAGGGCTGTCTCTCTCATTATTAGATACAGCTCACATATGATTTATTTCCTCAGGAAGCTCTTCCTTGATCAACCAATCCACACACCCCCACAAATCACTATTATTTTACTGTCTTTTTATGTTCATGGTACTTTATCAGTATCTGAAATTTCAATTATCTTGTTATTTTTTCTTTGAATATTGTTAATCTCTCACACAAAAATGGAAGCTCTATGAGGGGAGGGGCTTGTCTCTTCTATTTCAATACTGTATCTCCCCCTAGGACCTTGAAGCATACCTGGCACATAATATTTCTTGAAAATGCATATCAGTAAGTCAATTTTGTAATCAGAACAAAAAACAGTTATTTACATTTGAGAAATATAATAAATAAAAGCAGAGGGAATTAAGCTAGTTAAAAAATGAAAAATAAGATCATACTAGGATATCATTTTATTCACACTTATTTGGCAAAAAAATGTAAAAGTGTGAGAACCTTCAATGTTAGAAAGGAAATGAATCAATGGGAACTCATATGTTACTGGTGAAGTATAAATCAATTCACCGACTTTGGAAAATGTGACATTGTCTTACGAAGTTTATCTTTGAATAGCCTATTACCCAGCAATTATTCAATAAATATATAATTGCTCAATGAATGATAGGCTATACATAATTGAAACACTATTAATACTCTTCATACATATGTACCAGGAGACACAGGTTATAATGTTTACAGCAACACTGCTTGTAAAGGAGAAAGACTGGACTCCTAAATGGCCATCAAAATGAAAATGAATAAATTCTGGTATATCAGACAAAAATGGATATGAAAGAAATGCAGCTACACAAAACAGCATGGATGAATCTTAGTATGACTTAGTATGAATCTTAGCATAACTTCCATGATTCCAATTTTATAAAGCTTAGAAACAAAACTCAATGTGTTGTTTAGATATAAATAGATGTACAATAAAATGAAAACAACAGCAAAAATATGATAAAAACATTTCACACATTATGTGTCAGCTGTTATGTAGAAAAAGTTAAATAAGAAAAAACTTGGACCTCACTTTGGAGTTGACCATATCCAGCATTCAAATATGAATACCACACTGTATGCAATTTTGATTACAAATAATGAATTTTTTTTAATGTCATATTAGTTCTAAAACTAAAAACTTTAAAAAAAACATTAGGCCTCTGACTTAAAGCTAACCATATTTTACAACTATGTAGGTCTTCAATAAATACATAACTGCTCAATGAATGATAGGTTATATATAATCAAAACACTATTAATAAAAACAGCTTTTATTGATCTAGGAACAGTTTTAAACACTTCACATAAACTATTCCATTTAATCTTCAGAACAATCTTGAAGCAAATTATTATCATTCCCACTCAGAAGTACTGGAAAGTTCTATGAGAATATAGACGAGTGCCTGTCTCAGCCCCAGAGAGTCAAAGATTATAAAGGTGTCCTAAGAGCAAACTGGAACAATCAAACTTATTTCAATACAATTTAAGTTTCTGCACCATTTCTTTTCCTTTCACATTTTGATGTAGTTTATTAGCAATAAAATTAAGGCAAATACATTATTAGGCTGACGTAAATTTTAAAAATTCTATCTGGTACCCTTCACAAAGCTTAAATTCAAAGTCTAGCACTCCCAGGAGAAGGAAATGGCAACCCACTCTGGTATTCTAGCCAGGTAAATCCCGTGGACAGAGGAGTCTGGTGGGCTACAGTCCATGGGGTTGCAAAAGAATCAGACACGACTTAATGACTAAACAATATTTCACTGCAATTAAAAAAATTAGGTTGTGGCAATGTTTGCACAATTCTGAGTATGCTACAGCTATTGAATTGTACAATTTTTATGGGTGAGTTATATGGTATGTAGCTAAGGGTATTTTAAAAATTCTTTCCAAAACACAAAAAGTACAGCACTATTTAAGTTGGAGAGGAAAAGATAAATTTCTAGATGTCATTTGGTGGCAAACAAACTTTAATTAATGAAAAAACTGAAGGTGTGTGAAGTATAATAAATTGGTTCATTTTCAGGAAGGCAGGAAATTCTTCATAAAATTCAAATGCACAAAATTTTAAGGAAAACATCTAGAATGAAAAGGAGCCTTGTGATGACAAAAATTTTTAGAAATTTGCATTACAAATTACCGGTATAAAGATGAAAAATGTCATACCATCATGGGAACCCTCTCCTTCACTTCTAGAAAGAATTTTAAGTAAACAAGACCACAAAGTGAGAAATATATGTATGTTTAAAAGTTAGCAAAAAAAATCCACATTCATATTAAATAAATGGTAGCCTAAAATATCATATTTTTAAAGAACTAAGAAGCACTTGCGAGGACTTCCCTGGTGGTCCAGTGGTTAAGATCTGCCTCCCCATGCAGGGGACGCAGGTTCGATAGATCCCTGGTTGGGAAGCTAAGATCACACATGCTGAGAGGCAACTACGATTGAGTGCCACAAAGACCCAGCACAGCCAAAATAAATGAATAAATAATTTAAAAAAAATTAAAAACAACACTTGCTACTAATTCGGGTGGACTACAGGTTCTAATTTGCCCCATCCTACATGTGCTTGAAATAGCTGCTTCAAGCAGTTCATCTCTCTACATCTCTGTAAAATGATCTTTAAGGTGCCTTCTAATTCTATCTTATGGGTCTTCAAAGACAGTACTTTTAAGCAGGATAATAAAAAAAATTCCAATCTTCAAATCAGATACAGCTGTTCTGATTCCAAAGGTAAAACTTCTTACCTTGCTAGGATTAAACTAAGACAAACTAAACGTGTCTCTCTTTCCTGACAGGGAGCTGGGAAGAACCAATTCAGGGGCCTTGGGTTTCCTAGCACTAGAGCTTTCCCAGCACTAGAGTGTTAATAGTGCCTTATTGAAGAGAGAAAACACTAAGGTTGGATCAGAGAAGCAATCCAAAGAGATCATATGTGAAGAGGGCCAAGAAAACCAAGAGCAGAATAATGGCAATATGGATAAATATTCAAGTAAATTCCCTAACAAAGATTTCATTTTGTAGATATCAAAACTCCTAATATTTGTATCCCTTTTGACTACTTCCTACCCACCTTTTCTAAGTTTTTTTTTAGGTGAAAACAAAACACCTCAAATTTAGCTTTTAACTGTGCAAAGGGTTTTAACTGTGCAAAATCATAAACATTTTTGAATGAAAATCAGAATTCTGTCTCTATCCCTAAAACAGAGATCATAAAAAAAAAACAACCTTTTTTCAGTAATACAAGAGGCCTGAAGGTTCTTGGTCAAGAATACATTGGTCTAGAATTTGTACTAATTTTTATCTAAAAGTATAATTAGTTTGATGAAATTTATATAAGATGATACACAGTATCTGTTACAGGAGAAGTGTCTTTATCACCAACTTGATGAGGCATATTACAACACAAAAATCCTATGTACACAGTATATTTCATTTTCAAATTGTGAAATGTTTCTGGTAGTAAGTATGTACACTGAAAATAGAATTCTAAATTTGAAAAATATCTTAAGTTTAAGAGCAAAGCTTCATGACTTGTATAATAACTAAGGTAAAAATTATTACCTAGGTTTTCAGCCACTGAGTATGAACCCCAGAATAAGACTCTTATGTTTCATAAGAAAGAATACTTTCGAAAAAGGGGGAAGAAAATACAGAAAAAGACGTTAAAAAAAAAAAGAAAGAAAGAACACTTTCCAGCAAAAACTCAGTCACATTTTTTAAAGATTATGAAAAAAAAACCCAGACGATATAAGAATAATAATGAGACAAGTATCAATATTCTTTACCCATTCTCTGACTTTACCATAATGAAATCCTCAAGGAAGTACTTGAGTATTGAAATACAAATACACATTATTGGTGTTTTTGGCATCTTATACTTTAAGGATGGCCAGATGAAGTCAAGAAAAAAGTGTTTGTAATTTACTTTAAAACACTTCAGTATTTGCAATGTGGTTAAATGTACTATTTAATGCAGTCTAACGGTATTCTAATTAGGAAACATAGCCAGAAGCTGCACTGGCAGGCCAAACTGACATCTCTAGTTTTGTGGATGAGCTACACTTAAACACTGCTTACTCTTGCAATAAAAAGACTGGATAAGAACTTTGTGAGGCCTGTATCCTTTGCTCTTAGATGTGATACCCTAGGCTAAATTTCCATAGGATACTGTATTTTAACAGTTAATTTTTGGTTGATGTCTATTGAATGCTTTCTGTAAGACTTTTGCAAAGCTCCACCTCTGAAATTTTATAACTTCTTCTGAGTTCACTTTTCATGGTAGATGGTGGTTGGATTACCTAAGACAGAGAGCCGCGAATTGCTTAGATCAATTTTCTTTTTTCATTTAGACATGACATAAATGTTTGCCATGCAAACTGTAGCCATTATTATATGCTGTCCTCTCTGCAATGGACTACCTTTCTCCCACTCCATCCTTCAAGGCTCAGGTATCACTTTCATACAGTCTTCTCTCTTCAACAACCATTGCCAGCCTGAGTTAAGAAATAATCCACTTCTATTTTTACAGCCCTTTGCACACACTATTACACCACATTTTACACTGCTGAAGCATTGTTTCCTCCACTGAACTGGAAGCTCTGTGGAAACATGTGCTATTTTCTTATATTAAAAATATATATATCCACATATTCACCACCTAGCTTAAGCATTCTGCTGTATTTGCTGCAGACTTTTAAGAAATAAAATACAGTGCTCGCTTCAGCAGCACATATACTAAAATTGGAACGATACAGAAATTAGCATGGCCCCTGCACAAGGATGACACGCAAATTCGTAAAGCGTCCCCTATTTTTTATACACAATGGAGTATTACTCAGCCATTAAAAAAATACATTTGAATCAGTTCTAATGAGGTGGATGAAACTGGAGCCGATTATACCGAGTGAAGTAAGCCAGAAAGAAAAACACCAATACAGTATACTAACGCATAAGACGGTAATGATAACCCTGAATGCAAGACAGCAAAAGAGACACAGATGTATAGAACAGTCTTTCGGACTCTGTGGGAGAGGGAGAGGGTGGGATGATTTGGGAGAATGGCATTGAAACATGTGTAATATCATATAAGAAACGAATTGCCAGTCCAGGTTTGATGTAGAATACAGGATGCTTGGGGCTGGTGCACTGGGATGACCCAGAGGGATGGTACGGGGAGGGAGGTGGGAAGGGGGCTCAGGATTGGGAACACGTGTACACTTGTGGCGGATTCATGTTGATGTATGGCAAAACCAATACAATATTGTAAAGTAATTAGCTTCCAATTAAAATAAATAAATTTAAAAAAAAAGAAAATACAGTAACAGTTGAAGCACTGTTTACCCCCACCCCCAACAAGAGGTAACTTCTACCCTATATTGGGTATTTACCATTCCCATGCAGGTCTCTATACTTTTGTTACACATATCTGTATGAAAAAATATTACAGAGTTGCATGTTTCCAACATTATTTGCCATAATATTGTGCATATATACAACTTCCTCTTATCACATGCTTTATATTTATCCATGTTGACAGTTCAACTGTACTTTTTTTGTATTTATCTATATTTGAATGATCTGTTCCTCTACTGATGAACATTCAGTTGCTTCAAGTTTTTCAGTTACAAATAATACCAGTATTTCTGTACATCTCCTTGTGTACACATCTGCTTTCTATACGACACAGATTTAGAAGTGGAAGTGGTAGATCTAGGAATATGTGTATCTCCAACTTTATTGATAATCTTGCCAAATTGCTCTCCCAAGTGACTGAACTAGTTTCTCTGTGGCAACATCTGTAGAGGTCCAAAATATTCTCTTCTTTAATAACAGATCCTCCAAATTTTAGATGGGTACATAGCTGACTAGAATAGATATAGATAGTTTAAACAGACAGTTTCTTGTAACTATCTGTGGCCATGGGCCAAAGTTCTGGCCAATAACATGTAAAATAGAAGTTGGGCCACGTCTTTAAAAAGATGAAACAGACCTTCCCCCTTATTAATTGGTATATGGACATGATGGCCATACTGGAGTAGCCATCATGAAACCAAAGAATAAATGTGCCTACTAAAGTTGACAGAAAAGAGCCTGTGTCACAAATACTCTTATCAGCCCTATTCTTGGGACTCTTATGAGAGGAAAACCTCTCACTTTATTAAACCATGTTATAGTTGGATTTTTATTACACCAGAACGTGTATCCTAATGAAACACTCTCATTTGCAGTGCACAAAAGATGTTGCTCCACGTCTTTGTCAACATTTTTATCATCAGACCTTGCGTGTGTGCTCAGTCATTTCCTACTCTTTGCAGCCCCACTGACTGCAGCCCACCACGCTCCTCTGTCCATAGAATTTTCCAGGCAAGTATACTGGGGTAGGTTGCCATTTCCTATGTCTGGGGATTTTCCCAACTGAGGGACCAAACCTACGTCTCTTCCATCTCCCGCATTGGCAGTTGGATTCTTTACCACTGCACCAACTTGTGAAGCCCATCAGACCCTAACTTCTGCCAAACTGATAGAGGATTTTGAAATGATATTCTACTATTTTAGCTCAAATTTTTATGACTACTAGTGAAGCTGAGTCATCTTTTCATATTTATTGGTCATTCCAGTCTTCTTTGTGAAGTGCCAGCTGATACCCTTTGCCCATTTTTCCACTGGATTATACTTGTCAACTAAATGCTTTAGATATCCTAGATATATATACACAAGACATTGCAAAATACTTTTTCTGATATAATCTTACTGTTGTGGGCCAATTTCAGTTTTCCTATAGAAACAAAGAGATTAACATGGCTTTACAGCACTTATCATATGAGGCGGCTAAGAATACAATTCTCATTTCTAATATGAAGACATCTTTCAGAAAGCAGAAAGTGATAGAACTACAAAAATGAGAGAAGAGATAAACCATTACCTACAAGTAGAAATCAACAAATGTTAACATTTATGTCAATAGCAGAAGGATGTTATTTACATATACTTGGGGAACCCAAATGAAATACTATTAAAAGTTTTTCCTTGGGACTGTGACTGGGGGTGGGGCAGGGAACCATTGTTTTTCACTTTTTGGCTACATCATGCAGGTTGTGGGATCTTAGTTCCCTGACCAGGGATTGAACCCAGGCATGCGGCAGTGAAAGCACCAAGTCCTAACAACTGGGCCACCAAGGAAATCCCCTATTGCTTTTTCATTTGATCCACCTTAGACTTTTTAAAAGCCGATAAGCAACACTTCAAACAAAAATTTTCTGTTGAAAAAAGCAATAGTATGAACTCTGTATCAATTTCCAAGGATCGGGTGAAAAATCACATGCTGTTAATTATGAACTTCTGGAGTTGTTTATCTTACCACTATTTACTGATTGAGAAAGAGAGGTCTGAGGTACACTTGTCAATATCCTGATGGTGATCAGAGATTTTTTTGACAAAATGAGAGATGAACATACTGAATTTAACAAACATGTATTGCTATGTGCCAGGCACTATGCATCAGAGGCTTAACAACTTCTTTCAAACAGCAAGGTAACATACTTATTACAACTGTTTACAAGATTTGCTTTCTTTCACCAAAACATATTCACTCTGGTTGTTCTTGTTTTACTTTTGTGTTCTCAACCCTCTTATGATACTGCACTGCACCCAAAACCCTTCTAGGAACTAAAATCCTGATGCTGAACGCTAATTTCTGTATTTATTTCCATCTACAATCTGCAGCCGGGTCATAGTTGCCAATTACTGGTAATTCACTTTTGTTCTGACATCATGCTCCACCACGCTGACAGACTGTTTCTTGGCCAAACCTTCCACTCTGGGACTATCTGGGTTTCCTGGTATTGACAGCTGTTAGGCAGGTCTCCACAAATATCAGCTTCCATCCAAGAAGTCCCACACTGGTAACCTATAGAACTAGTCTGCAGGTGTGTTTGGCTCACAGCAGTTTTTAAAACAAAAATATCTTTTTGCCTAATTTAAAACTATTTCTCACTTTTCTAGGAAAATGACATCTGGCAACCCTGATCAAACATTACACATGCATAAACCTCATTTAGAAGGGTCTTAACTTTGACACTCTCCATTTGGCTCATCTCACTCATTTCTACTATGTATCTGGTTCTTCTAGTCATTTTAGTTTGCAATCCCTAGTCCAGACTTCTGTAAACTAGAGCTAATCTTTCACCATGTAGGAAAGGGGAATTTTTTATTCTGATAGACATCCTATACGAAAAGTTACTTCTAAGAAAATCTTTCCAATCTTCCTGAAAAAAGCACAAATTACAGTTTCTCAGTTTTGTCCAAGAGACCTTTACTGTTGGATAGGGTTATTCTTTAGCCAATCAGTAAGTACCTTCTAAAGATCCTGCTTTAAAGGAAAAAAAACAATTCTTGCTCAAAACAACAGAGGAGTCAGACAGATTTAAGTCACACAATGCTCAGATAAAGGCACATGTCTATCTGGACTGCTTGTTATGACGAAATTAACCCACTAATGGCAAGTCTAATTAAAATTAGCAATTAAGTGCCTCTCTTTAACGACCATGCAGCAGCATTTTAGATTTTGGGGATGTAATGAATAAGACAGCTGCATTCAAGGGGGTTGCAGTCCAGTCCACACAGGCAACATTAATGGTTGAGTACTTGGTTTAAAGAAAGCATATATGAAGGTCAGGAAGGCTCTGGGATTTATAAGAGGAAATAACCTCTCAACTAAAATTTGCTGAGTGTAAAGATGAGGACATGAACCAAGACAGGAGGAAAAGGTGTTCAGGCAGAGAATTTAGAGTTTGAACAGACTACCGTGGGAAAAGGGAAACTAGGAAGATAAGCAAGGGTCTGATTATGAAAATAAAACCTGAGTATATCACCCTTGACTTCTATCAATTATGCCACTTTCTATCATTCAGGCTTTATCCTGAGGGAAAAGAGGAGTCATTAAATGAGAACTGGGAAAAGCAGCTGCTGTTATTGTTCAGTTGCTAAGTTGTGTGTGTCTCTTTGCCACCCCATGGCACCCTAGGAGTACGTCAGGCTCCTGTCCTTCACTATCTTTGCTCAAGTAAGGGAACCACCCAACTTAAAAATGGTCCAAAGACCTTAACAAGAAATCTTACTAAAGACACATGCATATGAAAAGATGTTCCACATTACATGAAGGAAGCACAAAGTTAAATGAGACACCACCACACAGTTACCAAAATGGTCCAAGTCCAGCACACTAACGCCACCAAATGTCAAGGATGCACAGCAAGAGGAGCCTAAATACACTACTGGTGAGAATGCTAAATGGCAGCCACTCTGGAAGAGTTTGGCATGCATCTGTAAAACATTTCACCATACAATCCAGCAACTATCTCTAGTCATACTTACTCCAAAGGAGTTGAAAACGTCAATGCAAAATCCTACACATGGATGCTTATAGCAGCTTTACTCGTAATTGACGAGCCTGGAAGCAACCAAGACGTCCTTCAGTAAGTGAATGGATAAACTGTGGTACAGCCAACAGAGTATTTTTATTCAGCACTAAAAAAAAAATCCACAAAGACATGGAAGAACCTTAAACACATTTTACTGAAACTTAAGTGTCTATATACTGTATCATTTCAATGTATAACATTCTGGAAATGGTAAAAGTATGAAAACAAAGAAACAAAAACACTAGTGATTGCTAGGCATAGACAGAGAAGATGAACAGGCAGAGAATTTTTAGGGCAATGAAAACATTCTATACATTACAATGATAGATAGGTCACTATACTTTTATTCCAACTCATAGAAAGCACATCTGGAGTGAACCCTATGGTTAACTACAGACCTATAGACTTTGGGTGATTATGATGTATCAATGTATGGTCATTCATGGTATACACACACATACATATACCACTGTAGTGAATGAATGACTATAATAGGAGAGGCTTTGCTGGTATTGGGACAGAAGTTATCTGAGAAATCCCTGTACCTCCCTTTTAATTACTGCAAACCTAGAACTGCTCTAAATCACACACACACTTCACAGAATTCCAGAGTATAGTAAAAGACATTAGCCATGAAGAATTGAATACGGAATACAAAGCGATAAAGGGTACAAACAGATTACTTATAGATATGGTATCTAAAGGGCTTCTCTGGTAGCTCAGCTGGCGAAGAATCCACCTACAGTGCAGGAGACCCCAGTTTGATTCCTGGGTCAGGAAGATCTGCTGGAGAAGGGACAGGTTACCCACTCCAGTATTCTTGGGCTTCCCTCCTGGCTCAGCTGGTAAAGAATTCCCCTGCAATGTGGGACACCTGGGTTCCATCCCTGGGTTGGGAAGATCCCCTGGAGAAGGAAGTTATCCACTCCAGTATTCTGGCCTGGAGAACTCCATGAACTGTATAGTCCATGGGGTCGCAGAGTCCAACACGACTGAGCAACTTTCACTGACATGGTATCTAAAAGTTAAAGCTTTTTATGTCCTTCATGAACTAGGAAGCAAAACCATGAGAAAAGTGCCTGTGTGCTGGCAGGGCAAAGAAGCTGACAAGGATTTGAAGAGATATGGAACCAATCAGTGGAAAAGGAGTTCCTACAAAGCATTTCTTCACAGCATCATGGGCCCAGTGAAGGTCGAAATGGTTTTGTCACATCCACAGTATTATACAGTATTAGACACCACCCTGCAAAACTGTCTTCAGTAATATGTCATTATAACCAATGTTCTTCAAAGAATGTCTTTTCTAAGGTTAAGTTCGATATGTCCTTGTCAAGGGTCTCATTTGTGTATTTTCACAGCTAAGCATCCACTTTTATGTAATTAAGATCATAGTTATATATCACGCTCTTCCACATATCACAAATATCTACCATTTCAAAGAACCAAAGCTATGACTATTTTGACAACCAAGAATATACTGTACCAATTCAATTGAAGTAAAAAAAAAATTGTAATCCTTTCCTGGTGACAAAAATTTCATAAAAGACAAAATTCACAAACAATTATCTTAAAAAAAAAAAATTACTAAAAAACCCCCAAACCACCCAACTATTGAGCACTTAGTATACAGTGTGCCAGACTTCAATAAAAGACAATTTTAAGGATTCACTAAATCACAGGAATAAGTCATGGAACAAATACATTTGTAAATAATGGTTTATTTCAGTCAGATTCTACCTCTCAAATTCCAGGTACAGATAATCTGGAATAGCAGCACACTCAATTCTGTACCTTTACAGTAAACCAGTTTTCAGAAAAGTTAAAGTTCAGATTAAGAATTCAGTTATATGAAATAGGATTTACATGGGAGTAACAACTTTTGAAGTGAGAGATCAAAGCCTTACTACTTAAAAGTGCTAGAAAAAAAGGTATTTACAGGAAGATGACCAAGTAAAGGTCTGAGACAGATTGTTGTCAAAACATTTTAAGCTAGCCCTGGGGAAAAGAAGGAATTCTAGTTTTCCAACCAATAGTGGTCTGGCCCAATTATGGTTCTTGAGCCATACTACATCATGACAACAGCAGCAATGGAAAAATGGTGGCAGCGTCTGGTGATCTGGGAGTAGAAGTTGCTTCTCAACAGCAGTCCAGAACCACAGCTCTCATCAGTAATGAACAAAAGCACTTCAATTCCTAGGAGAATGCATATCCCTAACATGGCATTCAGCGACCTTTATCTCAAATTACTTTATCTCATTCTCTACAACTTTTACTCACATTCCTCTTATATTGATGTATATTTTCCAGGCATTCCCCTAATACTCTTACTTTGCCCAAACCCTAACAATTCTTCAAGACCTAGCTCAAATGCTACCTCTTTCCCAGACACAAGGCAGGTGGAATTACCCCCACTCCAGTATTCTTGCCTGGCAAATCCCATGAACGGAGGAGCCTGGTAGGCTGCAGTCCATGGGGTCGCTAGGAGTCCGACACGACTGAGCGACCTCACTTTCACTTTTATGCACTGGAGAAGGAAATGGCAACCCACTCGTGTTCTTGCCTGGAGAATCCCAGGGACGGGGGAGCCTGGTGGACTGCCATCTATGGGGTCTCAGAGTTGGACACGACTGAAGCAACTTAGCAGCAAACTTCCTCAGAGGGCATTTCCACTTTCTTGTATTAGCATTTATCCTTAAAACCAAGACAACCAAGTTTTCTCAATGCCTTATAGATCCTCAGTATTTCCTTAGAATGGGCTTTTAAAAGTCATACATACTACTCACCAGCTCAAAGTCTTTCAATGACTTGCACTAGACTAAAATTCAAACCATGATCTGTGATTGGCCTACCTACTCCTCCAGTCTCCACAAACACCCTTCCAACCCCCAACTCGCACTTCATTTTTGTTCCTCCAACAGGCTTTTTCCCATGTTTCTGCACCTATTGTTCCTTTCGCCTGTAACACTCACCCAAAACTTTTTTGCAAGGGCTGGCTTCCTAAACCCTAAGCTCCAAGGTCCCTTTTGGGAGGTTATCTCCTGTCTACAGGTGAGTATCCAAGCATATAATAGGCATTCATAAGCATTTACTTAAGTTTAAGGTTTTCAATAACTGCCTATACCTAGACCCTAACTGCCATTTCCACTGGTCTGGTAGACATGGCTAAGTTATGTTACAGTAACTTTTTCTCACAAGCCTAGGCAAATTATTACCATCACTTTGAAGAAGCTAACTTGCTCAAGGTCAAGTTAGCTACTACTAAATGATGAAGATGGATGGGACTGCAAGGTTTAATTTTATGCTTATAGCCTAAACCACTATGCTACTTCTGGCTCCATCTACTTGTTCAACCTAACCACCACCAATTACTCCATACCCACAGTATTAAAACTTATTTACCATTTTCTTCCAATAAACATTCCATATTTAGTAACTGTGGATTCCATTTCCCAAGGTACACCGAAACCTGTTCAGGACAGCTGATGTGTATAATTCATTCTCAGCATAATCTGTTCTGGATACAACTTAATAAATAGGGCTCAGACAAGTATCATTAATTAAGAAATGTAAAATTTTATTAATCTTTGTGAACAACAGACACTCAAATGTTAATTGTCAATCATTACCTTGCAATAAAAAGACATTTGCTTTTAATAATGCAGAAACAAAAATCCTTCCACCTTTAAATGAAGATTCAACCCAAAACTTGTTTCAGATATGAAAATAAAGCACCATTTTTCAAATGGTAGTTCAGGCTTTTTCAAAGCCTTGCAAACACTTCCAGACGAACTCAAGAGGGGAGGGAAAAAAACAAGGCTTCAGGCTTCTTGTGAGCTCCAATTATATGGTTCCACACACGAACAAACATCTGGGAACACGTCTTCCATCCAAACCCTACCATTAGGCTAAAATTTAATATGAACACTATAAATATGGTCATCCATTTCATTTTTCTTATGCTCTAGCTTCCAAGTGGTATGTCAAGGTGACAAAGTGCACTATTACTTATGCAAGAAAGCTTTACTTTAAAAATACCCACCCACCTCCCCCCTGCCCCACAAATCCTAGTGTTAATTGCTTGCGTCTTTCTTTTTTCATTAGTTTTAAAAGTCAGTAAAAATTCTAAGCTAGTATTTAATTACAACTTTTAAATCAGTAAGTTCATTTACTTACATTCAAAAGCTACCAGTCAAGTTATTGAGCTAGACCATTTAATCATATACATATATACATGGACTAGCATTTAGCCTCCTTTTGTTTTGTTTAGGTTCTTCTTACCATTATATCCCTTGTATGACTTGCTCTTCTTCACTTCCCTCCTTGCCAGTACAATGCTGGAGTGAAGCCTGGAGACAGAATGGAGGGAACCCACCTGTTCTCCCCACCCCTTTGAGATCTTGTACCATCTCACAAAATGCTGTATCACTTTGGAAAGAAGCAGACATAGTGTTCAGATGTAAATCACCTTCCCTGCTGTAGCAATTCAATGTTTTCACTTGAACCTCCATATACCCTCTTTTTATTAAGAGCAATGGTGTACCAGGGAGCAGAGATTCCAAAATCTCACCACCTTTCTCTCTTAATTTAAAAAACACTGCTTCCCTGAAAATCCACTGTTGCCTTAAGTAATATTTTACTATTATACAATGATTCCCACAATACTCCAGAAAGAGCACAAAGATTTCATTCCCATTTTTGATCAGTTGCCTATTATCTGTCAGATCTAACTGGAGCTGAAAGAACAGAAGCCTTAAGGTAAACAGAAGGTCATCACTGGGTTTTAGGATGGGGACATTTAAATAATTCTTCCTTGAAGATATTCTTTACCCGCCACTTATTTCTACTCTGAAAGAAGTTTGAAATATGAAATTAGTAAAGCACCATAAAAATAAAAACAAACGAGACAAAGGAGTAAGGTACCTTTCAATTTAATCAGTGTGCACACAAACTTGTAAAAATGCTAGACACATTAAGTCGCAAAGGATATTCAAGAATTCTTGTTCATTTCTAGATATTACCTTAAACCATGGAAATTTAGCTATTTATTCAAATATTACATGCATTTACATACTTACCGAATTTTCAGCGTCTGCTTATCCTTGCTAGGAAAGGACAGAGTTCCTTAGAAATATACTTCACTTTAAATCTTAAAGACATCAATTGAGGGTCCACACTTTGTTTAGTGCTTATCTAGAACAATATATCACCATTATCACATACTCAGATATCAATTTTCAGGTTTTAGAAGATGATCACTCTTCATACTAAAAAGCAAGAGTTGCCTCTTTATTACTGACTTACAAAGATCACAGCAGGAAAAACAATCTGAAAACATCCTTAGCATATATTGACATTAGCTAGGATGTGACTAAAAGCTAAAGGGGGGAAAAAAATCCATGTGATACAATGATTAAACAGGGATCAAGTAATTAGAAACATACTCAAGCTAATTTCCACTGGTATATACAGTCCCAGAAATCAGTATTCCAACCAAAGCTTTTCATGCAAGGTTAGAATGATTTAAGAGTACATTTTTCAAGCTTCACTCACAGGCTTCTGTGTAAGCAATTAGTCTGCATGACCATTTTGGGCAAACTTTCCTTCTCTACTCTCAGTTAACTAACTGCTCAGGAATTGCTAGACAGACAGAAATTCTGGTCTTTAAATTTTATACCTATGTAAAATGGCAATCAAAAGCACTGAGAAAAAAATTTTCTGTCAACTAAAAAATACCTGTAAAAGACTTTCCTTAAATGTTAGTTTCGAGCAAAAACATTTTTCCTATCTCACCAAAAGGAAATAATTTACATGTTAAAAGTTTCTGAAGTTACAGTCTAGTAAGTGAAGGTCAGAAAAAAAGTGAGCCCTAATTATTAGGAACTGTGAGGAAGTCAAATAATCACCTTAACATTCTTGATTCAGATAATAGCTGAAGAACACGGAAACTCAAGACACTGCCATCAAAGTGTCCAACTTCAGAAAAATATTAATATACGAAGTATAAAATATAGTAAGTACTCACCAGCAAAGCAGCTTTAAAGAGATGGTTTTAAGGAAAACCATTTCCACTGTATCTACACCATTTCTTATACAGATTAAACTGTGAAAGGCAATGAAACTTCAGCCCTTAGGCAATTTCATATAAAAAAACCAAGCTAGTATCTTATAAAAAATATTATCAGTTGATAAATCAAGGTCATTAGAACACTTAACTTCCATATTAACATTGAGATGATCTGTTTTCAGTGGCTCATCACCATCCCAGTTTAATAGGAATAAAAGATCAGCTAGTTTTATGAACAGACTGTCCCATATTATACAACTTTACACTTAAGGTAAGGAAGCCATACAGACTGGAGAATGGTTCAGGCTTGTGTAAACTAAATTGTACACTTTCTTCTTCTCTCCTCAGTACTGAAAATTTTTATCAACATAAAAGCATAATATTTACAGCTTAAAGGAAATATGTGAAGGATGGTTCAAGTCGACAATGAATCCTAGTAGAACTAATGAAACTAACAAAAACTTTAATATAACTTTCATAACGAGGTTATGTCCTCACTGCCCCTTCAAAAGGAATACAGAAAGAAACCTGTCTAGATTTCTTGATAGTCAGCGTTCATTTGGTAATTAAAATATTGCTTAGTTCAAAATAAAATGAACCCACAATGGTGGTGCACCAGAGTAAGTTATAGTGTACAAAAAACATGAACAAAATCAGTACTTAATTACAGCAAAAGCTGCTAAAAACATGTAAGATCAAAAAAGGTATGAAAAAAATTTTCTAGCTTATGATTGCACGCCATTTATCACTGCTAGAGGTGAGGAAACATGACTTTTTGTCTGTTGATTCATATTGTAAAAAGTATGAGTTCCACCACAGGAGTGGCTTAAGTAGGAGACCCTGAAGTCAAACACCTGCACTCTATATACCAACATGAGCATACAGCCAATTGAAACTTCCACTGTCTTCCTCCTATGTACAATTTATCTATTTTGGTTCAATCATAACCAGATAATAAAGGAGCAGTATCACACCTTTATTACAACTAAGGTGATCAAACCTAGAGCTACTTTGGCCCAAATAATGTCTGTGTGAAAGTGTCCAATGGATCTCTATTATCATACTCACATTTAATAACTGCACAGCTTTCTTCCTTGTGTGGGTTATATGGATATGTTTCAAAAAAATAGGAACATCAGGTACTTACAGATTAAACTAACCTGTACTGGCAGGGCTGTGGGATTTTTCTTCTCTACCAGTAAGTAGCAAATGCTGAAATTCTGCTGCTAGTTAACAAAAACACAAATTGTATTAAACTGAGGAGTTCAATTCAGTTTAAAAAGTCAATGCGCATAAAATTTCCTCAGAGTCTGACATTAATACAGTTAAATTTTTTTTCCCTAAGTCTTAAAAAATTCCCTTATTTTGGCTATTAAATTTAGAGTGATCTTACAAGAATGAGTTAGTAATACTGTATATCTCTTGGATACATCTCAATTTTAATTAACTATTTTGGTATGTGTACTATGAAAACACGGGTTACTCTAAAAGGGTAAACTTGAATATTTTAAGATTCAACTTTTAAAATACTTGACTTCATTTCCTTATACGGAAGATTTTCAATTTTAAGAACCCGGGCAGAAAAGTAAATTCTATTGCTTCTCCTACAAGTATAGTAAACAGGCTAATACCTGAAAGGGAAGGCTCTGTTCAATAACTAAAATGTCTCACTTTCTAACTCAAACTTCCAGAAACTTTACTCTTTCCTTGATCCACTTGGGTACTTAAGCAGCCTTGTTTTATTAATAGAAACAGGGAAATGATGCAGCAAATCTTGTTTATTTTCATCTTTGACTGACCACCAAACTATTTATGAATAAAATGTTAACAAGGTACATTGTAATAAATGATTTGGTGAAAACTTTCATAATGAATGTAAACCAAGGCCAGAATGCTGTCACTTTTCGTTATATTTATGGTTCTTAAAAAAGTCAATAACACTATACAATGGCTTCTCCCAAATAATCACTACTGGTTTGTGTGTAGTAAGCTGGGTAAACAACATTGTTCATTTTTATCCAAGTTGGGCATCAATGAATTTCACTGCCAGTTCTTTAAATTTAAACCAAAACTGAACATACAATTAAACCAAAACATACAATTCTTAACTATATTAATGGTTAAAAAACAAAACCCAGACACAGTAAGAATGCCAAAAGGCCTGGAAAATTCCAATAAAGAACTTCCCCATTTACACACAAAGCATTACAAAAACCCCTGACCCAACACAGCACATTACTGAAGCTGTGCTGCATCACAACTTTACATAGCACTACAATATCTGGAATTAATGGCTGGGATCCAAGTATCAATTGTTCAAATAGCTTACTCACATGTATTTTCTCTGCAGTTAATTTGACAGAAATTACAATATACAAACATTTTCATAAGAAAGCTGGTGATTATTTGCCTTCTAAAGAACCTAACTATGAACCAGTCTTCATTTACAATACTATGTTCAATTTGCGTCAAATAGAAATAAATAGTTCAAACTAGCTTCAGTGAAGATCGACTTTGGGTCTCCAACTTCTACCTTAAAATGACTTCTACATCCTGACTAGTATAATTTCCCCTGAGATTACATGAGATTAATTAAGTTTAAAGAGAGAGGGTTCAATAATTTCAAACTAGTTAAGTTTCACACTATTCTTTTTTGAGTTCGGAAGAAAATGAAAGGCTTTTCCTTTTATGGCCAAATTACTATGCAAAAGGTCAGGGAAAACAATGCTTATAAAAAAGCAGTTCTTCTCCAACCTTACGAAGAATCTAGTTTCTTTTAAAAACTGTATTTTCCAACACAATGCCAAATAAAAACACGAAAACACTTGGAAATATTGGAGATATTTTAACCACAAAATTGTGAATATCCAATATGTGTGTAACACTATAGGTAGTTGCTTATTTTGCCAAGAAATCACACAGAAATGTTAGATGATTTATATGCTATAAAAACAAATGGTTATTTATTAAAATGATTCAGATAACAGAAAATAAAATATTGAGAAAGAAGGTTAAGAGAGGAGTAACCTACACTAATATTCAAATCATGAGGATTGCAAGCAGAAGTATAATTGGGAGAATGTTTACTTACAAAACTCTGCCTTATAGTCAATAGTCTCATAATGAATCCTTTCTTTTAGAAGACTTCCATAAAAGAGTAAGAGAGAACCAGTTTCATTTTGGAATAACATACAAAAGTTATTCAATATGGTAGATAAATACCACCTTAAAAAAAAGACATACCTGGTTTATACAAATTTTAGGTTACATGTTTCCTACTTAAAAAAAAAATCTCATAACCAACACAAGTGTCAGTTTAAACAAAATTTTATCTCAGAATGTAAGTGACTTCAACATTTCCTTTCCGTAATTTACCAAGTTTTACCAGTGGACATGATAGACACCTGAAAGTTAAGTAATTCTTAAAATTGTTATTTGTCTGAATCACAGAACTACACAGTTCAAAGAACCTACATCTTATCACCTTCAATAAATTGTCACCCTTAGAAAATCCCTCCCACCCCAGCACTCAAATGTTTAAGAGTATATTCCAATTATAATTATTTCAATGATCACTATTAGAATTGGGACAAGCAACTTCACTCTTGAATACTTCAATATATTGGGGCAATGGTGGCTGTAACAGAAAGCCACCAACTAAGGAGTAACCTCCAACTAAGGAGTCTTAAAAGGTGCAATTATTGAACAGGGAGTAAAATATTCCAATGGAATTTTTTTGTGGTGACATATTTTTCAAACATTGTTATCTTCTTTCCATGATTCAGTTACAGAGAAAAGCATACGTTCTAGTTACAGACGTGAAAATCTGGAATTCACTGAATGTCTTTCTTTATGCTTCCAAGAATTAAAACCACATAGAAACACAAGCCTGAGTTTGCTAATACGTTAACTGTTACTGTTCAGAGGAAAATGCTATCTGCATAGAATGATGGCTTTAACACAGGAAGGAACAAAAGTAATCCAAGTTAATGATTTGGCCTCTCTTCCAGTTCCCCATTTACTTGCCCCCTACAACATATACACATAAATACTTTTCTTAACCAAATAAAACCAATTTTTGGTTGGAAACATACATAGATGCTTTTCATGTGTGCATATTGCATCAAATATTGCTCAGTAAAGATAAAAATGAAACTCACAATAGTCATTCCAAAACCACAGTTCAATATACTAACTTTACTATGTGATACAATTTCAGTTTGACTGCTTGAAAATAATCCAGCCATACTTTAAGTCGTAATACCCAAATGTTTTTTATACCAAATGTGTAGTGTATACGCATACATAGCACACATACACACCATCTTCCCACTTTTCACAGGGCTCTACATTAACATTTGCTCTAATGTGGTGAGATTTATATATATTAAAAATCACAAGTATTTCCAGATGGCCTCTCAACCTTCAATGCATAACTTTGGGATTAAAAAAAGCAGATTTCACTATCCAGTGGCATGTCTAATGATTAAACTTATCCTTGAGGTTAAATTTAACAGTTTGAGAAGAAAATAACCAGTCAGATTTTCCTAAAAAGTGAAAGGGAAAATTTGAATGAAACATATCAGGCCTCCAAATCAAGAATGTCAAATTTTGTCAATTTACTAAAGTTCATATAAGTAATACCAGCTTTACTGAGGCTGTTAAGTATTATGTAACACAAATTACATGTCAAATATTTTAACACCACAGTCAAACGTGAATATTAATATAGAGCCTTCTCTGCCAAGAGTATAAAAACCCTAAATTTAATTAAATTTAGGGGCCTTCACCAAACTTGCTGCAAGTTTGGGGACATGAATATCCAACAGCCATAAAGCTGTGAAAGCCCCTATAAGGAATAAAATAAATCCCACTTGCCTCAGACTGAACAGGGCAACACTGAGACTCAGCCTCAGCCTGTCCTATGGCAGGGCTATAGGAAGAAGAAAATTTTAATTTTAGAAAAACATTACCCAATTAATTTAAAAGACATGCATTAAAAAAAATCCCAATGATCAAGCAAGCATAGGAAAAAAGGAGTAGCTCTTAAAAAAAAAAATACCTATTGTCCACTGTAATTCTGAGTCCATACTTTTACTGGGACTCTCCCCCACCCCCACAAATAACTAAATTTAATTAAACTGAGTTTAATTATGTAACTTGATCAGTGGAATAGGAGGGCTCAAAGAATATTTACCCCATTTCTAATTGATAAATGTGTGAGAGATTGCTAAGACAGTAAGTATTCAAGTCAAATGATATTCCAGCAGTCACTCAAAAGTTGATCCTCACCTGCTGGCCTTGTTACTGTCATACAGTAGTAAAAGCTACATAATAGAAACTAGTGCCAGACAAAAATGGTGGTTCTTTTTTTTCAAGTGGTGACAATGGATGTATGCTAGAGCCAAAGCTGGCAGTCTCATTAATCTGACAACGTCCTAAATTATGTTAATCACAATGCCTGCTTGCATATAACGGGGTCCCCAAAGCTGTCTTCTGTGAGGGCAGATGAAGTTTACTTAAGCTGAACTCCATCCATTATTTAAGAAAGTTAAGTCAAAGAGTTAAAATTACTTCAACATAAGTTGTTCCACTCATTACTGAACCATAATATGGACCCCAGAAGCAGTTAGGTAAAAGGTATGTTCTAGAAGCTTATTATGCTCTGATGCATGCACAAATTACACATTAAATATACTAAATGGGTACCATCTGAGCCATACATATACAAACACAAGAGATGATGTGCCTAAGTGCTGTGCATAACATTTTAAAATAACTTCTAATTAGAATTCTACCCCTTATTCAAAAGTAGCAGTGTTTTCTCCTTATGGATCTCAGAAAGCAATCTCAATATATTGGTTTTCTTTGCATTAAGTGCAAATGAAGCTTTGCAAAATTCTGAAACATTACTAACCCATTTTTACCCTCTTCCTGCCCCCTCTGCCCCATTGCTATCATCCATTCCTGGTTTGTTGATAACCCTGTACATGAAATGCTTGGGAGACATTTGATTTGGGAAAACATTTCCTATTTAATAATTCTAAATTTAAATTATGCCATTTTGACCTTAAAGATTCTCAACACAGGTCTTTCTTTGCCACTATGATATACCTACTGCTAAATCTAAGAAGTATATGATAATTCCAAAATTATCTAGGTACATAGGCGCTGGTTAAGAAAGGGGGTAGAGAAAGAAATGCTCTCCTGGTGATAGATAGCACAGGAGCTACACCACCACTGGAGCGAAACAAATGGCACTCAGCTTTGTAATACTTTTGTGTTTTCTTTAAATCAATGACTTTACTTGTCGTTTATATACAGACTCTTTTATGATAATTAAAACATCCTTTAGTATTTTGTTACATGGTTAAACTTTTTTTTTTAAAACAAAACTTCAGATTCTGTCTGATACCTACACCTCCACATAAGGTTATAGAGAAATGTTATTTCCTTACCCGTCTTAACTTTGTATCGAGGAAAACTAAACTTGAGTTCATAATATTAATAATTATACTCTGTACAGGTCATTTGATACTTAAATAATCATAAAAGTATTCTAGAAAAGATTTAAAAATAGATGCCAAAAAAGTGGTCAACAAGCTATTATTATGAGACTTGCAACACAAGACACTGAATAATAGCAGTCATCGCTACAGAAAAGTTCTCCATAGAACAGTTTTAACATTCAAATTTCCAAGGATGAAAAGGTTAACAGCAAAAAGCCATTTAGGCTTAGTAACAGAAGGCAGCCATTTAATCAAAGAAATAACGAAATCTTCCAGGAACATAGTAAAAAATTTCAAATCCATCTGTTAACCATCTTAACAGATGCACATTTAGATTCTCGTAATTACACTTAGAATACATACCAGTCATTAACAGCACAAAAGGCTATTACTGCATGCACCTAAGCTTCTAGAATTTTGCACCTGAAAAGCTTCTGAGGTCCACTCAGTACCGCAGTTTCAAATATAATCAAAAGGAAATGAATGGGTCTGGCACTAGGCTCTAAACATCAGCAGCAGGAAGAAGGGAATATCAGGATTTACATTTTAAGTCTCTATGACATCTAACATGTACTGACACCAAGGGGGTAGAAAGGTGACACAATATAAAGATTTCATACTCATATAATGACCCATATATATATCTCTCTAAGTTTTTTGTCAACTGAAGGATTAACATACAATTCCACATATACTGTCCAGTTAAAAACATGCAGCTAACGAACAACCTACAATTCAATGACAGAATCCAATGATATATCAAAATTGCATTGGTAACTACGAATTTTTATTATGTGGACATCTACTCTGGCATGCATTTGTACAAACCTTTCAGGCAGTGGTCCACAGCTGGGTTATGAATAAAAAGGCATAAATTTTTCTCTCATTTTATTACAATGAAGTTTAACAGTACAGGAAAGTCACATGACCTTGGAGGGTCAGATTTCTTAAACCCTGCAACATGAGGAACTCTAAATACATTAAATATTGTTACACATTCAGACTTCCAATGTACAGGTACTTGGAGACAGTTACAGCCCTCACCAAGCTAGGTTGGGGACATGAAGTCCAACAGCATCTGAAATGCTGTGAAGGCATAACTTTACAAATAGCAATGTAAGCTTACAGAACTTGCCTTTATTAAGGTGGTATGTTCATGTAATTCCAGCGCCTTCACAATATAACGAACCAAATTTACTATACTTCACTTCTAAAAACCTAGATGAAACATGAAAAAGAAGCCATACAGTATAAATTGCAACTTCAGGAAAAGTTCCTGCTTTATTATTCCAAATAAATTTTCCCATGTAAAATAAATGTCCAATAGTTCCTGGTATGTGGGAAGATAATGTTTTTGTTAAAGTCACAATGATGCCTTATTGACGGAAGCTTGGCTATATAAACAGCACAAGTTGAGAAAAGGTTTAATCTCCAAACCTATTAGACTGGATGAAGTAAGATCAGTAACGGCCACCTTGTGACATTACAGGAGGTCTCATTCCCATCGGAGGTCGAGGAGGCCCACCTTGGTAAGGGGGCACCATTGGCGGTCCCTGCCCATACGGTGGCATAGCACCAGGAAGGTAACCTGGCATGCCTTGATGATGACCACCATACTGACCTAAAAAACACATTTAAAACACAAAAAGATAGATTCAGTCTGTGCACCATACTTTTAAATGTAATGTCTTTTGCCTATAAATTTGTTTTATACTCAGAAAAGCACTAAATAAAAAAACGTAAAAAAGAGTAATACCATGAGGTGGCATTGGGGGTCTCATTCCTTGTTGCTGTGGGATGCCTGGCTGCGGCGGCATCATACCTCCAATTGGTCCAACAGGTGGATTACCAATGGGAGCCTGTCCTGGTCGAGGAAGATTACGTTGATATTTAGGTAACTGTGCTCTTCTCTCTTCCTAGAAATAAAAGTATGTGAGATGTGAAACATATGAACACATTGAGTTGTTAAGCATGAAGGCAAGAATCTAAAGTCATTATACTCATTTTAAAATATACTCTTACATTCCAATTATTTTCACAACACAGATCAATCCAGCTACTTGAAACCCTGATGCCTTAAGAAAACATCACCTGTTTTTACACTTGAAGTATGTTTGAACAACTTTCCAGGAATTACAAATTGCTTCAGCAAGAAACCGTAATGAAGAAGGTGTATATACAGTAAGCAATCTGTAGATTCTATCTCACACTTAACTGCTTCTTCAATTCATTTACAAGTTTATGTCCAACTAAACTCATTTTTAAGAGTAAGAACCCAACTCGCTACCTTCTTTTAGACACAGTGTTAGCGGAGGGGGAATGGATCTAAGATCAAAATATGCAATATTCACCTCATTTTGTGAAGTTAGAATGGTAAAAATAAAAATTTGAATGGCAAAAATTACTTGGCATTCAATCAGATTGTAAGACCATCGGTACACAAATTAAAACTTTTTCAAATGAACAAGTTGCTACAATAGTACTCAATCAAACTCTGCTAGTAAAAAATTGTTAACGACTTACCAGTGATATATCCTCATCTGGATGGATCAACTTACTGGTTGCACTGGTTGTGGTAAGTGTAGCAGGCTTACTTGTTATGGAAGCTGCTGGTTTAGCTGCAGTGCTATTTGTTGTACTAGTGGTTGAAGCTGTAGACTGTGTATATGCAGGGAATGTAGGCTTTGGTGGTTCTGTAGTTGTTGCAGGGGTACTATTTAAGGGCTTGAAATCTGTACCAACAGGTCCCTGGACAGCTGCCTGAGCCTGTAAAACAATCTTTCATCAATAAAACCTCAAAACTGAATTTATCTACTACCAATTTAAAAAACAATACACTAACATTCAATAAGGGACAAAATTTTAAATGAAAACTAAGTTAGCATCATGATCAATCCACAAAATTTAAGATAACGTATAATATTAAAAGATGCTGAATCAAAATACATCCAAAACACAGCAGGGGAAACAAGAAACAAGACTGCTTATGTAATTTCTCAGACAGCATGTCTCCTCACCAAAAATTACTTAATTTACAAAGCTTTGTGTTATTCCTAATTGATAAAATACTGTATTGTATCATGAAATAGCATATGTTCAATTTTCATTCCTCTAAATTATTTTTTTTAAGTTGATCTACCAAACAATAAGTAAGAAAAAGTCAAATTATAGAAAACAAAAAAATGTTGGCATAATTTCAGTTACTAAGTCTACCATAAACAATTATCAATGGTGACACATTAAAGATATGGCCTTCGAAAGTATTCTTTATATATATAGTAATACAATGTCCGCTCAATTAACAATGTCTGTATGATTATGATGGACAAAAGGGTTCGGTAGAGCTTTTAAGTATATAGTTACCAGTAATAAATTTGTTACTTTCTATTAACACTATGCATCTGAACATGTATATTAGGCCAATTTTTAGAACCAAATGCAGAGTACTAAATTTCTTTATGTTATATGTGATGCATTAAACAGCATAAAACAGAATAGCTTACTCATGCATCAAGCTAACCATTGGCCACTATAATGCACTTACTGCTTACATGCTTTTAACCCTTTAGAGCCATAGGAGTTTGGGGTCCATTTTTTTCTGTTAGTATGTGGTTCAAATTTTCAAATACCATTGATTTATAAGCCATTAATTTTCTTTTTAAAAAATTAAGTAATATATTTTTGGGATAAGATTTCATTTTAAAGTAGGGTCCAAAGGGTTAAGTTATAAAGCCATTTTAACAATTTTAAACTGCAACTTCCTGCGTACTTGTGCTGTGCTAGGAAACAGAGCTTTAGAAGATGCAGACAGACTTTCTGAATTGGATGAAGCTGTACTTGAGCTTGTTACAGGTGTCCCCATCTGTAGCATAAAAGAAAGGAAACAATGAAAAGTCTCCAAACAAATGGGTGAAAATAAGCCACGTGGTAGACTTTTTTTCCAGTATAGATTGCATTTCTGTAAACGCAAAATACGATGCAATCAAAACTGTTTTATATATAGAGGTAGGCAGTTAATGCATTTACAATAAACAGAGTGACAGTATGAGCTTCAAAAAAACTTTAATTCTATATCAATAAATCTAATTAACCATAGTTTTTTCTTCCACCTAAACCTAAGGTGTTCTGCACTATGGTATTTCAAAATTGATACCTTAAACTGAGAATTATGACACATTACTTCAATTTTCTCAGTAACAGTATTTGCCAAAAGTTTAATAACATCTCTCAAAAAAAAAGATCACCCCCAACCTCAAAAACATAAGTTAACATGCTTTAAAAGGCACTTAAAAAGTAATGCTTGTTAATTTAGCAACTACAAATAGGAAAAAGTTGAAAAAAGAAAACATCTAATGGATCATTTTAATGTGAACAATAAAGAACATAACATACATCCTGACCGTTTGAATTCTGAATGAGTTAAACACAACTGCCTAATTCAGAATGAAACTGGGTTAACAATCATTACATACATACTACATTATAAAATAATCTTTTGCTTCTGAGTTCTGGCGAGGGGTAAAAAAAGATGAGTAGAAAATACCAGTGTGACTAGGTCAAAATCCATTAAATGATGCCCTTCCTACAACCGTGCAACATTGTTTAACAATTCTAGATTAAAGGAAGAGCCCCAAAATAATTTGCTACTGTTTCTTTGTCTTTGGTTTCATTCTACCCAGAGCTCATTATGTACAAGAGTTCTTAACATTTTTATTTAAGCTTCCAGAAATTAAATTTTCATTTCTAATAAAGTGAAGAGTAACCAGCATTAACTACTATGAAAAAACAACATACAACACTATTCTCTGGTTTCAGTTAATCTTTTAAGAGTAGAGGAAATCAATGTATGCAAACATGGGAGAGAATAGGCCACTCCTTAGTATAGTTAATAAATTATATGAAAAAGATTAGGAAATACTTAAATAAACCTATGACAAACTGAAGGATTTCAGTAAACTGCACTTTACCTTTAAATATTAATACACTCCTTTTTCAAGAATTTCACCTTACCTGTCCCGCACTGGGGAAAAGAGGCTTAGTAACTGGAGGCTGCGGAGCTGGAACTGTTGCTGTTGGTGCAGGTGGTCTGTTAAGAATACCTGGAGCTGAAACAGCCTGTGCTTGAGTCATTGGAGGAATTCCAGGACGTGGAACAGGAGGGGGCATACCTGCAGAGAATTAAAAAAAATTTGTAGCCAATTAAAAAAACAAAAACAAAAAACCCTATACTGTAAAATTACTAACTCTTAACTGCTGAACTCGAAGAGGCCCAGAGAACCTAGGCATTTGCCACTTGGAACAATTCTGCCTCCAACTTTCTATATGACTTTGCTCCTCTTTAAAATTTTTAGATGTTTAAGATACCACAAGAAAACCTGTATATAGGCAGAGAAACAATTAGGCCTACTGATATTACTAATGCAATAAAATTTTCAAACATATTGAATTATTTCAGTCATCTAATAGATGTTTCCAGAACGCTAATGCAAACTGCAATAAAAACTATTAATAGGTCATATACTCACAAAAATTATTCCAGAAACAAAGTTACTCCTTTAAATACTTTAATACATACATTTTCCTAAATGCACCACTAGCCGTTCTTTCAAGTGCCTCAAAGTAATTTAAAACTGACTTCCCATTAGCAAATGAACACAGGTTATTTTTCTTTATTCCTTTAAATGTCTAAAGTTATCTCAGATCATAATGTATGTGAAGTTGTTGCCTCAAAATTAATGGTTGCACTAGTTATGATTCAAATGTTGCTGCTTTATTTTTCCTGTTCCTTTTATACTATCACTTGAGTACATGTGAATCTGTTATGGATTGCCAATCAAATGTGCTAGGATTAAAAAACTAGGCAACAGATCGAGAGAGTCTCATGAAAACTTCTGTGGCACACTTATTTCCTGGGCTAACCAAATCCCATCCCCTCACATTATAGACTAAAAAGTCAAGATATTTTAATTAATTTCCAAGCTTCCTTGTACCTAGGGGGTCCATTAGACCTTTTTCTGGCAAATGATATCTAAGAGGCTAGAAAGTTACTTTGCCATGAAGTAAAAGAAATAAAAGCATCTTTTCTTGCCTGAGTCATCTTGGAACTACTGAAGTAACATGTCTGAGGAACAAAAGCTAAGGTTGGCAAAGCGGCAAATTTAAGAAAGTATGGGTTCTTGTTATCACCATAGTTGCCAAATCTACCACTTAGGGTTGGATTTTTCTGTTATGTGCTAAGGGTCTCCATTACTTGTCTAAAATAGTCCTAATATATATAACCACTCTTAAGTCACAAGATCAGTGACTCATTCTGGTTGCTTTGAAGACTACTTTTACTATCTATTAAAAAAAAAAACACATTTCCACAGTAATTTTAAAAGAAGTTACTAACCTATGGAAAATTTAAAATCACATTGTACCAACGCTCATAAATCTGTTATTCAAAATACTTAAGAATAAAACATGTCATATTTTTATATGTCACATTAAAAAGGAAAGTGTCTAACATTTCATACCTGGTGGCATACCAGGCATCAGAGGTGGTATTCCCGGTCCAGGTGGCATCATTCCACCCATTGGCATCATTCTATTAGAAAGCAAATTTCAAAAGACAACTAAAGTTAATTAACAGCATAAAACATTAGAAAATATTCTAGCTAAAACCCTGAAACAACAATAAAGACTTGAATTTGACCTCTAATATTGAAATCTATCAAAGTGAAAGAACATACAACACACTAAAACAATCCTATCAAAATAAATCCCCTAAAACCCAGCAAACTCTCTGGTTTACCAGTATAATAGGGGTGAAAAAATCAGTGTCTGTTCAAAGAATATTTTAATACATTTAAAGTTATTGAGAACAAATATTTTACTCTTCTTAAAAACAAGAGGCCTTATCTAAAATGTGTAACTGGAAAACAAAATCACTTTTTGTCTCACTTGGAATATATCCACAGAATACAAATTAAAAAACGAAAACAAAACCAAAAACCTCCCCCCTTAAAAAGAACCCTCTATTTTAGAGCTGTCAGATTTTTTTCAAAAAGAAAAAATAGTAAGTGTATTCTATAGAGTGAAGATTTCTTTTTCTGGGGATGCACACACATAAACTACCATCAAAATGAAAGATAAGCAAAACTAAACACACAGTCTCTACTTTTTATGTAGAAAAGTTCCTAACACTAAACCAGAACTTAAAAGCATAACCCATACTTATTTTCCTTTCCTTAGAAGAGCTCACCTTCAAATATCAGTGTCCAATTCACTTAAAAAATTATAAGTTTTGTGAATTTTTGATTTAGGATTCTTAAAGAGAATAACTTTATATAGGTTTTGTTAAAGAAAATTCAATTACTTTCCATAATAGAGGATGTAATTTCACATAAAAATATACTCTTTCTTAAATATCAACCCCTTCTACTAAGTCTCATAACTTTTAGCAGTTTGGGGAAAACAGCTGCACAATTAGAAAATGATTTATGTGGGTCTCTTACTATTTCCTCAGATGTTTTTTAGTTCCCTCCTTTAAGAGATCTGTGTCAGTTTGCAAATTTTAGAAGTTTTTAGTGAGGAAGGTTAGAAAAGTTTTGAAGTCAACTGAATAGATACCATTAAACACACAAAAAAATGACATTATGCTTATACCTCCTGAATTACATTATGAATGAGATGCTTACATGTTTTCACCGCAAAATGACTGGGTGTATTTTCTCTGATGATGCAATCTGTGAAAATGTATGACAAAATCAAAATCTAACTGTGATTTTCAAAATACAGTGGGAAAGTGTATTGTATACCTTTCACATCCAACAATATTTTTAAGTAAAAGTGATGAGCACGGGCACCTCATATTCATTTTAGTTCTTGAAGATTTGACAAATCATTTACAGAGTTTGCTTCTGTCACAACTACAAAGTGTCATGGACAGTTCTGAATCTCAAAAACTCAAATCTACAACTAACTACTTTAATTACATCAGATGCAATTGAAGCAGATGGCTGCCTACATTTATCCTAAAACCCAAAAATCTATTCTCTCCAGAGGCAAATTTATATTCCTTAAATTTATTAGTAGACTTCTTTATTAGGTAAGTTTAATAATTAATAGAGCCCATACCTTTTAGAAGCAAAAAACACAAAAAAACCCCACAAAGTAACATTTAATTGATGTAAACACCCAAGCTGAGAAAGATCACAAGTCAATTAAAAGAGTTTTCTTACCCAGGTGGCATTCCTGGCATAACTGGTGGCATTCCTGGCATCAGAGGAGGAACACCTGGCATTAATGGAGGTATGCCTATAAATAAGAATTTTCACCAAAAAGAAAACATACAAAAAGTTAAGAGGGAAAAATTAATACTTCTAATCTGTATCAATGAAGACTTGAGAATGTTAAATTGTAAGAGGCCTTAGGTGCTACCTGGAGGCATTCCTGGTGCTCCTGGAACCGGTGGTAGTCCTGGTTGTGCCATTGGGGGGATATAACCTTGCTGAGGCTGAACAGGCTGCGGTTGAAATGAAGTCGAAGCTGCAGAGTCATCATCGTCATACTCATCAGAATCATCTTGCTGCTTCTTTTTTTGACTCTCTGCTAAAAAAGGTTCAATTAATTTTTCCCATAGAGTAAAAAAAAAAAAGAAAAACAAAGCAAGTGTAAGACATTCAACATTTAAAAACTTTATTTCAATGCAACTAGCTCCTGAGAGAAGGCAATGGCAACCCACTCCAGTACTCTTGCCTGGAAAATCCCCATGGATGGAGGAGCCTGGTAGGCTGCAGTCCATGGGGTCACTAGGAGTCGGACATGACTGAGAGACCTCACTTTCACTTTTCACTTTCATGCACTGGAGAAGGAAATGGCAACCCACTCCAGTGTTCTTGCCTGGAGAATCCCAAGGACTGGGGAGTCTGGTGGGCTGCTGTCCCTGGGGTCGCATAGAGTCGGACACGACTGAAGCTACTTAGCAGCAGCAGCAGCAGCTCTTGAGATTTTTTTTTGCCAAAAAAAAAAAAAGATCAGCCAACACTGTTCTTTACTGTTCGAATGGTTTTTCTATCTGTATTAAGCAAGGTTAACATCTTCTCCCTATTCTATGGCAGGCAAAAATCATTTTCCTAAATCAGCTATACTTTACAAAACAAGCTTCCTATTTCACTCCAAAAGGTAAATTATGACAAAGCAGTCTGACCTCCCTATAACACTTTTCAAAATAAAACATTTCTCAGGTTACTAAGAAGATTCTATCATTTGGATAGGAGAGGGCTGCAAATACCAAGTCAAATACAGTACTAAAAATTTACAACTAGTGATTTCATAAATCTAAACAAGGTACCTTCACATTTTTAAAGGCCTTAACACTTGCTAAATCTACCTGGAATTCAGTTATGAGCAAAAAAATAATGTATAAAATTATCCAAACAATACCATGTATACAAAATAGAATCTATTAATTTCAAACTTAAGACAAAAAAAAAACCCTCAAAACTGTGGAATTCTGAATAGATCTAATGTGCTGTGCTATGCTTAGTCGCTCAGTATGTCTGACTCTTTGCGACCCTGTGAACTGTAGCCTGCTAGGCTCCTCTGACCATGGGGATTCTCCACGTAAGAATACTGGAGTGAATTGCCATGCCCTCCTCCGTGGGATCTTCCCAATCCAGGGATCAAACCCAGGTCTCCTGCATCACAGGCAGATTCTTTACTGTCTGAACCACCAGAGAAGCCCAAATAGATCTAATACGAACCATGAAATTTATACTTGAAAATAGTAATAATACTCGAGAAGCTTTATTAAGAAATTTATTTATTAAGCATGTATCTTAGTATTTACCTTGTGTTTTTTGTTCAAGAAGTCGTCTTCTTTCATCCATATCTTTTTCTGGAATACCTTCCATACCATATATTTCCAACTCTATGTCTGTTCTCCCAGGTATTGCATTTGGTACTGCATCTATTGTCTCTTTATGCACCTAAATCAAAAAACAAATCCATACAAACAAAACACAGGCCTTCCATTAGGTAGACAAAAGTGCCTCATAAAGTGCCTCATGAAAGTGTTTTATAAAAAGAATTTTAAATTACTCATAGACCATTTAGTATAAAGGTTAAGAACAACTGGTTCTATAGTGAGACTGAATTCAACCCCCCAGCTTTCAAGAGTTTGGGCAAATCATTTGACCTAAGCCTCAGTTTACTTCAACTAATTTAGTACCTAACTTCTCCGGTTATTTTTAAGATTTAAAAAAAAAAAACTGTATATAAAAAGCACTTGGCAATGTGTAGCTTATAATCTTGTTTGAATTATTAGCAATAAAGTAATAGTACTACTCAAATCAAGGAAGTTTGAAGTCTGAATTAAGTAATGTTTACAAAGCCTTATTATATTAACTATCAGAATAAAGTGAAATTTCCAATGATGTACTTGACAAGCTAGTAATTACAAACCACAAAAGTGACATTTACAATTAGCATTACCCACAACTAATGAGTCACGTAAGGAGCGTAACACTGCCACAGCAGAGAACCTGTCACTATCTCTGAAGGTATTTGATCACAAACAGAAGTTCTTAAGATGTATTATTGTATAACATTTGAGAATTCAGGACCTTTTTTCACTGTATGGTCTTTGCTAGATCAAACATTTCTAACCCTCAGTGAGTAACTCTCCCAATATGGTAAAACCCTGGTCAGTCTTGGTTCCTTCAGCAAAATGTTTTAACTTAGGTTAAAGGATATCAAAGTAGTTTGTCTAGATAATTGGCTTCAACTGGAAGCTTATCAGAAATGCAAAATTCTCAGGGCACACCTGAGTCCTTCTGAATCAGGAACTCTTGAGTGCAACCATGAATCTAAGTAAGTATTCAAGGTGATTCCTTTGCATGTTCAAGTTTGAGAACCACTTTTATAGGGTAAGGGTAATGACTTTGATACAGTTGTCCAAAAACACATTTTTGCTTTAAGACTCTTTCATAGAACAAAAGAAAGGTAAAGAAATCTGTATTTTCTTCTTAGAGGAGTATCTCAAAGATTTAAAAAACTGAAATACAAATCAAATTTAGAAATTATCTTATTATGATTAAAAGATCCATGAATAAAACTACTCAATAAATGATGTAATCATTTCCCCCCAAGTTTTTTAGAATGTTACTTTTCTTGATGATGAACATGAAGTCATCTCTGTTCTTTAAAGAAATATAGCTACATCCACAGACACAGTAACTAGTTTTCATTAGGCTTCTAAGTGATGAGGGGGAAAAACGTCTTTTATCTATAAAAACTGGAGCATGTGTCTGATTTAACAGCCATGCCTATGTCACAGGTTGCTATAACATATAAACAGAAAATTTCAATTAAAGACATTACCAACAGTTTATCAACTAATCTCCTTCCAGCTTTCATTATATTTCTTTGCTCTTCTCTTATAGTACAACTCCCTGAAATAGTGCCTCGCCTTTCCCTCTCATTTTCTCTTGCCAGCACTCCAATCAGCCTTTCATCTTCTTCATCCTAGGAAAGCACTCCTGGCAAGTAATCAATGACCTCTACTTTGATTAAACCAATCTTCGTCCTGTGCTTTCTTGACCTACCACTAGCTTTGACTTAACTCTCTCCTTGAAACACTTCATTTGGCTTCCAGTGCACTAGTCTCTTGGTTTTCCTACGTTTTCAATCTTGATTGGTTTATTTTAATCATCTGACCTCTAAATGCTGGGAGACACCCAAAGTGGAATCCTTGCACCTCTTTTCTATCTATACTCCCTAAGGACATCTAGTATCATGGCTTAAAATAGCCATGCTTATACTGTATCCTCCCAAACTTCTATCTCCAGCTCCAACTTCTCTAAACTGTAGACCCATAGATTCAACTGTTTATATGCCATCTCCATCTGGATATTCAATAAGACCATCTCAACACTAAAATACTCAAAATTAACATAAGATGATATAGTATTCTCCCCTGTAAGCCTATTCTTCCGGCAGCTTTCTACACATCAATGGTCATCCCTTGGTATCGAGGAGGAACTGGTTCCGGGACTACCCGCCTCATACCAAGGATGCTCAAGTCCCTTATATAAAATGGCACAGTACAGTCACCCTCCACTATCTGTGAATTTCTGCACTCAGTTGATTGTGGGTTCAATCAACTGACTCCCAACTGTGCTTGGCTGTGCTCCACAGTCATACCAAAATACCAAGGGGCAATTAACTACCACTGAATTCAACTCATTTTTCACACTGCTCAAGCCAAAAACCTTCAGATCATTCTCCACCCCTCACTTTCTCACGTTCCACATCTAACCCATCAACAAATTCTTCTGTCACCATCATCTCTTGCCTCGAATACTCCTAAAGCGGACTTACTGCACTCTACAGTCTATTCTCACCCTTACAGCCAAAATGACCCAAAGTACACCAAAGCATGTTACACTTCAATTAAAACCCCCCATTCCATTCAGACTTAAAGAAACACAGCAGCCGACAAGACCTCCTATATAAAGCACATTGCTGCTCTTCCCTCAATATAGGGTAATACTCTTCATGTAACAGTTTGTCCTTTGCTGTTTCCTGGAATCTCTCTCTTACCCTCTGATCTCTGTTCAGATGTCAGCTTGTTATTCAGGCCTTCACTATCTTTATGGCCCTCCACTATTCCCCTCTACCTAGTTTTAGTTCTCTATCAGGTATCAGCGTAAGACTAAGTAAACATTTATAGGTTGTTTTCCTCCACAATGTTAATCTAAATGTCACAAAAATGACTATTTTATTCACTGCTATATATATAGTGCTTCAAACATTGTACAATGCTGTCTTACATAAATGGTAAAGTCCTACATCTGTACTATACAAGTCATCCACCAGTTACATGTGACTAAGCAATGGAAATGCGGCTATAATGCGACTGAGGAATTTAACTTTTCATTTTAAAATTTCTTTTTAAATACTGACAGGTAACTAGTGACTGGGTTTCCCTCATGGCTCAGCGGTAAAGAATCTGCCTGCAATGAAGAACACCTGAGTTCAAGGTGGCAACCTACTCCGGTATTTTTGCCTGAAAAATTACAAGGACAGAGGAACCTGGCAGGCTACAGTTCACGGAATCAAAGAGTCAGACAGGATTTAGCAACGAAAAACCAGTGATTGCCACAACGGAAAACTGTGGATGTAGCAGGCGCTTGTATTTCTGAACAGATTTTAAATTATTGATTGGCTTGATAGAAGTGAGAAAGATCTACAAAAACTTATTTTTAAGCTTGGGGAAGCAATAATCTTGTTTTAATTTACCTCCCTGCCTCCTACCAACAGTAATTTCCAATGGGGATTCCTTCATCTCATGCCTCTCTAGGGTCCAATTACGCAAAAATTCAGGCAATTCTGGACTGGTAAAGTAGAAGAAATGTTGAATAGAACAGATCTTCAAAAATAAAACTTGCTAGATCTTCAGAAGTATAAATTACAAAGCTCCCCCTGCTTAGAAATGAAAAAAACCTAAGTTTTAAATGAAACACAATGCTACCCTTCCATGGAATAAATGGTAGAACTAAACCTAGCCCCAGGCAGACAACAGATTGTAAAATCCTTCAATGGCAGAGTAATGGCAGTTAATTATGTACTAATTCTTACAGGAGTAGAACTGGTCAGATTGCCTACAAAATTTAAATCACTGATCTTCGTTTTCTTGCCCAAATATTGAGGAAATATTTTGTGATTTCAGCCTGTCACATATCTAACCTAAGATGAAGATATCAATAACTTAAACGTAAATACTAACAAAAATTCTTTAAACATAGAAAATCAATCGTTTATGTTCTCCATGGCTAAACAACCTTTTTTTAAAAAAAATTAACTGGTCATCTTATACAATCTTTTACAATGAACAACAACAAAAACAAAAAAAACACCCTTGGTTTCAAAAAGAAATTCAAGGTTTTTCCTTCATGTTGTTTCCTAAATACGAGAGGAAAATTAAGAGAAAAAAACTCCTTACCTGCATGCAATGAATAGCTAAGCCAGGTCCTGTATACAATTTCTTATGACATATATGGCATTTAAAATGCTTTGCTTTTTGGTGCTGTATAAGGATCTTCTCATCATCAAAATCTCTATTACAATACCTGGTCACTATTGTTAAGGTACAAAAATACAGCACAATAACATTACTTATAGAAAATAAATATGCAATTAAAGAGAACACTATTCACTACTTAACATTAAAAACGGGAAACAGCTAAAACCAAAAGTACTTTGTACAAACTCTGCTTTTGCTATTATATAACTAGAAATAAACCTGCCACTGATTTTGGAATTTTCAATGTCCTGGAAGCCCACAATCTCTCTTCACCACACATTCCGTAGGCAATACAGCTTTGTCAAATTTCAACGTTTACCAGATTTATGGAAATTAACTTCTGTTCAATCTCTCAACATTTACAAACGCAGGTTGTTAATTCCAAGGGATCAATGTTTATTAAAAAAAGAAACAAAGTTTATATCGACAGAACTTCACGGATTAAGTAGAACATAAAAATAATCAGATTAAGAATTTACATTTAGAATTTCACACTAATTTGGAATCTGAAAATAAGTTCACTGCGAGTAAAACTGACCATTTCCTATAAAAACCCATAAAGTTGCCTCCAATTCCGAATTTATGTTGCCAAAGGTTTCATTTAAACTCACAGAAGAGTTACGTTACCGAGAATTAAATCACTAATCAGACTTTCCTAAAAGCACTTTAACCATTTTTCAACTATTACCAAAATAAATTCAGTTTTATAGCAAAGCTTTTTTAGGTACAATAAATAAAAACAACTGGAAGGTAGTTTATTAACGATTCCGGGGGGGGGGGGGGGGGGGGGCGGGAAACGCCACGTTTTATTCCTAAAACGGATTTTTTCACTCCTAGAAAGCTAGGTAGAAAGATAAGCAACCCCACCCTGTTACTTCTCGCAGATTAAGGCGCCAGAGGGCGAGACGCGGAAGCTAGCTCTCCCCACCCTACCCCCGCAATAAAAAGGGGGGAAGTGAAGGGGGGGTCGAAATCAGGGTTGACTAACAGAAGCCTTTAGGAAACCAGATTCTACCAAAAAAATAAAGTGAGTGACAGACTCCGGAAGCTCTCTCCTAATCCTCCAGAGTCAATCAGCGTATTATACTCGAAGAAAAGTCCCTTTGTTGAATCGTCACCAAAACAACGGAGTGTGGCAGGAGAGTCCTCAGGGGATTCTGTCCTTGGTGATGGGGTCCAAGGCGCCTCAGGGGGTCAACGCTCGCACCAAAGCAAGAACCTCCTGAGTCACGAAGTCCCACGACCCACAACTGCCAGAGCCTCTCGCCCCAGGGCCCCTACTTTCTGACAAGTCTTCCCAAATCCAAGTCCAACCACCAAACCACCGACCTCGAGGCCTAGATCCCACTCTCCGCCATAGGCCGAAGCCAGGCCTCTCCTAGCCAGTCACCACTAACCGGCGCCCCCGCTTGGCCTCGACTTCAAACCGACAAAGGATACCAGCACCATGGCTTCAACTGCTTCTTCTTCTTGCGACCCATAACTGCGCTCTACCGACAAAAAGACGAGAAAACAAACAGGAAAAAAACGACGTGAAGAACAGCTCACTCTTCCGACCCAACCGCCACCACCGCGTCCCACAGGAAACATCCACAAAATGGCCGACGGCTTCGCTCGCTGCTCTGTCTCCCGTCAGGCTCTGCGGCCGGAGGAGGTGCCTAGCAGGGAGGTCACGTGACGCAGGCCTCCGTCCTAAGTGGGTGGAGACTCGCGGCGGCGTCGGGCTGCTAGCCATCTTGTCCGTGCTTGCCGTCTCGGCTTTCGTGTGCGAGCGAGTTCCTCAGAGCTTGCTTTTCTTTGTAAGGGATATGGTGACCTAGTACGCCGAGACGCTCGCGAATTGGAGGGGTGAGGAGGGGGTGGAAAAGCTGAAAAGATTACCCAGCGTAATTCAGGGTAGATTACAAATAAAGGATAACTGAGACAGCGCCCAGTTTTTCGTTTTGTTTCATTGCTCTGATTACTCTTTGCAGTAAGCGTGGACGTGTTTCTACTATTGAATCAAAGAAGTCGCAGTCTCAGTCTTGTAACTCACACTGGTGATGGGTGCGTAAACTTCGCAGCGTGGTCACCGAGGTGATGGAAATACGAGGTGTTGCGGGGTTTATAGAGCCTTGGTGGTCGTCAGGGTATCAAAGAAGGTTGCCGAAAGGGTGAAGGGGAGCAAGCGAGGTGGAGGAGAAGGTATCTCCCTAAGGGTGCAAAAAGTGCAAGTCTTTGAGCCTGAGCACCTGAAAAAAACGGCTAGAGGTAGTAAGGTTGGAGCTGGTAGTGAAGGGGCTGATGGCAAGAGATGATGCTGAGGAGGCTGTCAAAGATGACCTCTTGAGATTCTCGAGCAGTCTGAGAAGTTGCGTTTTATGCTGAAGTCCCTGGGTAGCAACCTGAGTTTTAAGAGGACAGTTTGAGAATAACACAAATAAGAGTATAGTTGTATTAGAGTCCAGGTTCTTGGTGTCGCTTTCTACCGCCTATTTACATGACTTTGGGCAAGCCACTTAAACTTTCTCTGCCTGCACTTACAGCACAGTTTATCTTAGAGAAATAACTAGTAATGTAAATTACATGTTCCTATTAAAAGGAAAAAATAATAGCGGATATCCATGAAGCATTTGTGTGCCAGACAAGGTGTAAGTTTTACATTACTTGTCTCAACAAACCTGTGATGTAGGTGCCATTGTTATCACCCGGTTAATAAATGAAAACCGAGAGAGAGCTGAAAAAAAGAGAGAGCTTAAGGAATTCCCTCGTCGTCCAGTGGTTAGTGGACCTTTAAGATCCTACGTGGCATAAATAAATAGAATTATCTTATTTTTTGTTTTAGCAAGAATGAATAAAATGCTTTTATGCAACTAATATCCTACTTCAGACCAGTTTGATCTTTTATCCAGGTTACTGTCACATTCTCTGACATGCCTCTCAGTCTCCAGTCCACTGTTCTCACTATTGAGCCAAAATGTTTTATAAAACTCAACTCTAACTCAGCTCCATACTTAACTCTGTGACTGTGTAAATTACTTCAACTCCCCCACCCCACCCACATTTTTTTCTGGCTGCACCATGCCTCCTGGAGTGAAAGCATGGACTGCTAACCACAAAAAGGGAATTTTTTTTGTAGACTCAGAGTTAGGAATAGAAGGAAAACAATATGAAGAGATATAGAAAACAACCACTGTAAGTCAGGGAGAGAAACTTGGAACAGACTCTTTCCCCACAGCTCTCCAAAGGAACCAACCCAGCTGACAGCTTGACTTTGGACTTAAAATTCTAGAACTGTGGGCGATAAATTCTGTTGTTTAGGGAATTCCTTGGTGGTCCAGTGGTTAGGGCTCACCACTTTTACTATTGGGACCCCAAGGTGTACAGCCACCCCCCAAAATAAATGTTATTTAAACCACTCAGTTACTTAAAGTAGCCGTTGGTACTTTAACTGGAAACGGAAACACTATATACAGAAAATTCTAAAGAATACATTTTTAAAAAACCTAGAGCTAATAAGAGTTCAGCAAAGTTCACAATACAAAATCAATATACAATATAATATTGTAAGGCAATTATCCTTCAATTAAAAAATAAAATTTTTAAATAAAGGTCAATATACAAGAATCAATTGTACTTCTATACACAAGCAACAGCAATCTGAAAATGAATTTAAGAAAATTCCATTTATAACAGCATCAAAAATAATAAAAATTTAACAAAAGTTCAGAACTTATACTCTGAAAAACCAAAATATTGTTGTAAGAAATTAAAGATCTAAAGAAGTGAAAAAAAAAACCCTGAGATTAACTGCCCAAATAAGTAGCTTTAAGACATAATTTTAGGACAAGTCATCTTCAATTTTGTGGTCTTGAGTTCTGGAGTCAGTGGGTTTGAAAGCCACTCTGCCACTTATTAGGGCTTCCCAAATGTCCCAGTAGTAAATACTCTGCCTGCCAATATAGGAGATGGAAGAGATATGAGTTCCATCCCTGGGTCAGGAAGATCCCCTGGAGTAGAAAATGACAACTACTGCAGTGTTCTTGCCTAGAAAACTCCATGGACAGAGGAGCCTGGCAGGCAACAGTCCACAGGGTGGCAAAGCGTGGGACATGACTGAACACTGCCACTTACAACCTTATTTTCCAGTGGACAAGTCAAGTAATTCTAGCCTTGGCTTACTCTTCTGTCAAATGGGATAATAATAATATCTATCTCATGGGGTTGTGAGAATTAAATGAATAAGTATTTGTAAAGCACTTAGAAAAGTCCTCACACAGAAAATGCTCAATAAATGTTAGCTACCATTTTTTTAATATAAAGTTATGGGATGTAGGTGTACTTTATTATCTTTAATACGGTGATAAGGTAAAACGTGCAAGAAAAAGATTCCTAGGCGTTACAAAAATCTTTTCTTTTTTCTGACGTGACAAAAATCTTAAAACTAATTCGGCAGTTTTTGAGCCGCATAGGGCACGGGCTAGGACAGAGGATATAGCAGTGAACAAGATGCCATCCTAGTAGGAGAGACAGTAAACAAATACATCTTGTCGGGGTGATAACTGGGATGAAGAACTAAGCAATATAAGGGGATAGGATAGAGACTGATGCGACAGCAGTGGAGGTGCCAGGGAGATGTTTTGCATAGGGCGATTAAGAAGTTGTCTCTGAGGAAGTGACGTTTCTGCACAGACCTGAATGATGTGAGAAAAAGAACACAGAAAAATTAGGGGGCATTCCAGCTTTCTCGACTGAGAGTCCGGGAAACCAGCGGAACGCAGATGCGCGAGGGCCGGGACCCGGACGAGCCCCGCCACAGAGGACTGTACGGCACCGGGGGAGCGGTTTGGCGGGGACGCAGGGCCGCTCAGAGGCCGCCGCGATGCTCCCCTCCTTGCAGGAATCGCTGGACGGGGATGAAAAGGAGCTAGAGAGCAGCGAAGAGGGCGGCTCCGCCGAGGAGCGGAGACTCGACCCGCCGCCCAGCAGCCACTACTGTCTCTACAGCTACCGCGGAAGCAGGTGCAGCGCCCGGCCGCCCTGGTGGCCCCGCCCCGGCCCCGCCGCCCACTCCGGGTTCCGCAGCTTGGCGGCTCCCAAACGCAGTCTTCTCCCCTCCCAGCCAAGGTCTCAGGCCCTCAGGACCCTCCTCGCCTCAAGCCATGCTTCCCGGCCCCCAGTCCTGGGCTTTTGCGCCTGGTCCTCCCACGCCTCGGCGCTGTGTCCTTGACATCTTCGCAGCCCCTTCCTGTCACCTCTGCCTTTTGTTTAGCGCAGTGCCTCGCACGCTCAATAAAGGCAATCCCCACCCCCCCGTCCTTCCTGTCATTGTCTCCCCGCTTTCCTCCGTCCCCACCCCCCTTCCCTACCCCCACCCCCCTTCCCTACCCCCACCCCCCTTCCCTACCCCCACCTCCCTTCCCTATCCCCACCTTCTGGTTACCGTCTGTCCTTGCTGCCTCTTTTCCCTCCTCCCAAGCCGACTTCCTGGGGCTCTTTTGGCCCTGTAAAGTCTGGTTTTGTTTTTGTTTGGGCTGCTTGTGGGATCTTGGTTCCCCCCGCAGTGAAAGTGCCGAGTCCTATGCGGACCGCCCGGGAATTCCCTGTAAAGTGTGTATTTAAGAGAAAATTTCCTTGACATTTCTGGATATTTAACTTAGGCTTTCCTCTACTCCTTAAGTGGCCTGGAGGAGAGAAGGGGCTCCTGCCAGCGCTCTTTTGTAGGTTTTCCCTGTCATTGAAGCTAGGCGGAGGAAGACGGGGTTCAAGCATTTCTACCTTGCTGCAGTTTTAGTGGTCTGTCTGTCCCCTTCCTTGCTTGCTGGGGGAGGGAGGGCATACTCCGCTTGACTTAGAGCCCATAGTTCATAACCGAATTGGTTTTGTGGCGAGCAGATTGGCACAGCAGCGAGCGGACAGCGATGATGGAAGCCCAGGTGGCACAAATGCAGAAACTCCCTCTGGTGATGATTTCAGGTAAAAACAGCTTGGCCTTAAGCCGTGTATGTGCTTTTCTCTTAAGGGCATCTCTGGCGTGCAGATGTCAGTGGGTACTTTATCTGCCCTCGGCTTTCCCTGAATGAAACCATCAAGCCCCCTTCACCCCTAGGAACCTCATCTTATTTTCCTTTATTCATTTGTTCAAGGCTGGGGCAGAGCCACCTACCGTGGTGATTAGCACCATGTTGATTAGCCAGACAGTTATTCTGAGCTTCTTGATTGGAGCTCCAGTAAATATTCAATATCATATGAGTATCAAAAAATTTAAAATCCTCCTCTCCCTACCCACCCCCCTTGAATACCCTTTCAGAGCTCTGCTGCTGCATGCTGCAATGTAAACTCCAAGCCAGCAGTGATTGCTGCCTCTTTCGTTCATTGATGTCTCCGTGCCTAGAACCTTGAGTGATAGGTACTTGGCATAGGGTCAGTGTTTAATATATGTTTACTACGGGACGGAATGAATGAACCTCAACACTTGATGCAAAGTAGGGTATAGTACAAAAATATGTTCACTGAGAGGCTGGATGACGGATGATTTAAGAAATTTTTCAGGTGCTGTAACGGTATTGTGGTTACAGATACATACATATATATTTTGTAAATCCGCATTTTTTAGAGATATGTAATGAGAAGTTTAGGGATAAAATAATATGATGCCTAAAACTTGCTTCAAAATAAGTGTGGGACTTAAGAGAACAAGCTTAAGTTTCGCCAGAGGGGAAGGATTGGGGGAAGGGATAATTAGGGAGTTTGGGATGGACATGTAATCACTGCTATATTTAAAATGTTTAACCAACAAGGACCTATTGTAGGGCACATGGAACTCTGCTTCATGTTATGTGGCAGCCTGGACAGGAGGGGAGTTTGGGGGAGAATGGATACATGTGTGTGTTTGGCTGAGTCCCTTTGCTGTTCACCTGAAGCTATCACAACATTGTTTGTTAATCGGCTATACCCCAATACAAAGTCAAAAGTTTAAAAACAAAAAAGTCCAAAATAAGTCTGGGAGGTGGAGGGTATGGACAACATGGGAGTAGAGATGAAAACAAAATTTTTTATAATTTTTATTGGAATATAATCGACTTACAATGTTGTGTTAATTTCACGTGTACAGCGAAGTGACTCAGTTGTGCATATACGTACATCCACTCTGTTTTAGAGTCTTTTCCCATATAGATCATTACAGAGTATTGAGCTCCCAGTGCTGTGCGTAGGTCCTCGTTAGTTATCTATTTTATATATAGTAGAGTGTATATGTCAATCCCAGTCTCCCAGTTTATCCCTTCCTTCCCCCATAAGCTGATAATTGTCAAAACTGGGTGGTAGGTACATGTAGGTTCGTTATATTATTCTTTCTACTTTTCAGTGTTTGAAATTTTCCTTAATATGGAACCAAAGATGTGAGACATATTGGGTTCATATTCTCTGTTGGGAAGTTTGGTGATGGAAAATCTTCTTACATATTCGAATTATAGTTTCTGTTTATAGTCTAATCTCAACCAAACTGAAATGTGTGTGTTTAGGTCATAAGTAATCACTGAGCTGGTGTGTTTATTCATGGGCAGTGGTAATTGGAGGTTTGAGGAAAGAAAAGGAGGCATGAAATAGTAGAATATGTGGGTGGACCAGGAGATGGCTTGAGAGCTGGGCAGCGGTCAGGGCCCACTGGTGGCTGGTGGTCATTGATTTCAAATGAGACTAGCCCCTGTGGTGGTGGGGTTTTGTCCAGCCACATTAAGCTGCATAGGTGCAGGGGCAGACTAGGTAGAGAACTGGACTAACCAGGGCTGAAGGTTTGCTAAGCAAATACCAGGAGGCGAAAACAGAGGTTGAATGTGAATGTATGCGGGGTGGTGATCGTAATGACTGGCCGTGGAATTTAAGCTGGGTAAGGAGAAGGGAGGTGAGGATGAGAAACTTGAGGTTACTGTGAAAAAGAGGTAAGGTCAGTGGGTTTGGCGGGGGGTCCCAGTGGAGTCATAATACTAACGAGAATGAGCTAGAAAGGCAGGACTACTTTAAACGGATGAGGCAGATCGTACTTGGTGACATACATCCCTAGAAGCCTCACCAACAGGAGTCGAATAGAAAGCTCTGCCGAGTCCTTAGTGAGGGCTTTTAGCAATGTCCTGTCTAACTGACAGGGTATAAATGCAGAGTCCGCTGCTAAGGAACGTGTATCTTTCATTTGTCAAGCCTCTCCTTGGTGGATACTAATCTACCATCTGAACTGGAGCCAGAGCTACGCAGTTTCATTGCGAAGCGTCTTTCTAAGGGAGCAGTCTTTGAAGGGCTGGGTAATGTTGCAGCTGTAGAGCTGAGGTAAGTGTAAAATGTGCTGTGTCCTGAGATTTTATTTCTGAGCTAAATATGGGACGCGATGAGAAACTCCAAAAGATCAACTCTGGCTAGACACACACCCACACCCCCACACCCCCACACACCTCCTTCCTGGAGCTTCGTTGATTCATGTATGTTTATGGGAGGGAAAACACGGATAAACCATGTCAACATGGGTAAGCTATGAACAAGAGTGGAATTTGTATGAGTTTTTCACATAAGACTGAAGAATTCAAAGAAATTCTGTGTTTGTTAGGTGCTGCTTTAGGTAAAGCCCAGTATGACGCATGTTCACTTTCGTCTGTTGTTATCAGTAAACCAAGAAGAAGTCTGGGAAGCTCTGAATTCCAGAGCAGTCTAACGATATTGCCAGATCAGGATGACCAGGGCTCAGAGAAGCCTACAAAACTACATGCATGAGTTATCAAAAGCATGCATTTTAGCTCTTTCTTTCTTTTCTAGAATTCCAGGTTACCGAGTCGGTTGTTATTACTGCCTTTTCCAACAAGAAAAACTGCTTCCCCAAACAGCATCAACGGACTCTGAGCAGAAGTCTTCAGAGTTTGTGGTCTGTTTTTTAGGAGGGTCTGAAAAAGGGCTTGAGCTATATCCTTTCTTTGGTCTCTGAGGATATCAGGATGGAAATGCTGGCAGGCAAGTGGAGGATTATTACTACCAACCTCTGAAAAGCCTTTCTACCTCTTATGCATTAACTTCAATTTCATACCTTCATATGACCAGTTTGTCTTCACTTGTTTTATCATGAATTTATTTATTTTTGGCCACTCGGCTTGTGTGATCTTGGTTCCCCAACCAGGGACTGAAACTGAGCCCTCAGGTGGTGAGAGCATGGAGTACTAACACTGGTCTGCCAAGAAATTCCCATATCGTGGCTTGTTTTAACCAAGCCAGATATTTAAGAGATTTTCCTATTATCCATTGAGAGATAAAACCCTGTCTTGATTCATCCTTTATCATTTCCTTAAGAACATACTTTCAGGCTTGAATTGGACAAATACATTCAAGGGCTGAAAAATAGCATGAACTGTGAGGTAAGACAATTGCATTAAGATTTTTAAAGACCCAAATGACTTAACATTATGTGACTACTGTTCTTATCAAATCATCCAAGCGGGCACAGACACTTAAATTCTGAAAATGTGCTACTTTGTGGGCCAGTAGGAAAGTGCTTGTTAAGAGGAGCAAGGGACACAGTCCTCTAAGTTTCACAAAACTGCTTGTGATGTTTTATATCTATGAAAAATTCAATCCATTAAATTCAAAGACATACGGTAACATGCCAAGCGAGGAAGAAGGTGCTGCTTTCCTGATTTCTAGACATATAAGATTTATACTCTGTGCAGAACTGTTGGCCTACGAAGCTGCTGGCACCAGAGACTTGCTGTGCAACGGGATGACTGTCCTTGAACTCAACCTCAAAGATGTTTAGAAACATCCCATTTTTCATTAATCGATCTTTTGTGAATTAGATACATCCATATCGATTCCTTTATCCATACCTTTTAAATACTGTGCTTTTGGTTTGTGGGAGTTAAGTCATAACTCATAAATTTTCTACCCGTTACAGGTGATAATAATTCCTTTTGCTTGTCATGCCGGTGCTTACAAGGCAGTACAGAGGGGAATGATAGCGTTGGAGTGAGCCAGGGATACAAGCGAGTCTAGGGTAGCTGCTGTCCCAGGATGGGGCGCTCCCACCAGTCCCTAGGGAGCAGCAGAGCCAAGGAAGCTGGTTGAGCTCCTGGCAGTGTGTCCAGCCGCACCGGAGTGGGCTTGAGCACTTTGATGTGTTGACCTTTGTCCTCCCCTGCTCACTTTTAAGTGTTAGTGAGCTGTCTGTGTTCCTTCAGTCATTCAACAGGTCCTTTATAAGCTCATCCATGGATGTTTCAGAAACTGTACCAGATGCTTGGGGAGATGAGGATTTTTTTTTCCTCCCCTTAAATGAAAGAAGTTTTATTCATTCATTTTTGGAGATAAGGATTATTAAGAGAGTATCTCAGGGAGTTCACAGCACAGTGGGAGGAGATGGACATGGAAATGCCCTAACTCCTTTCAGTGAAGAAATAGCATAGAACCATCTTAAGTCAGTTTCTTCATTTTATATAATGCATGTCTTAGTTTGTTTTTTTAAAATGCAGTACTGAATTAATCCCCTCTCTGCCTAACAAGCCCAGCAAAGTTATATCACAATTCCTTTTTTTGTTTTTTGGCCGTACCTCTCTGCTTGTGGGATCTTAGTTCCCCAACCAGGGATTGAATCCAGGTGCCTGGCAGTGAAAGGCAGAGTCCTAACCACTGAACTGCCAGGAAATTCGTGCAGTTCCTTTTGTTTTAATTGGTGGCATTAGCTTAAAAAAGAAGGAGGTGTCAGTCCTCATTTCTTTTCACTGTCAAGAGTATCATGAAGAAAATGTTAAGTCCATTAATTAAGGTAAAGGCTTCGATCAAAGCAAATCTCACTGTCTCTTAATCTAGGAAAGTGGTGGGGAGAACCACATCCAGTCTTACCTAAGCAGCTGGTTTGCAGATGTTGTTTGCCCCATCCAAAGGGTGGTCCATCTCTTTCAGGAGAAGCTCACCTTTCTGCTACATGCTGTAAGTATTGCCCAAACGAAAGTATTTCCTGCATTGAGGATCACTTTGGCAGAGTTTGGTTTATTTAAAGACATACTTATTTTCTCTGAACATTACTTATTACTTCCACCTGCCCTCTGAATATTCATTCAGACTATGCTTGCAATGATACACCACACTCTATTTACACAGATCCAGAAAGTTACACTACGAAGGTAGAGTTGTGAATGCTATCTTCTAATACAATAAAACATTTTAATCACTTTTTCTTTGTCTTTTTGGCTGTGCCGTACAGCTTATAGAAACTCAGTTCCCTAACCAGGGATTGAACCTGGGCCACAGCGGTCAAAGTTTCGAATCCTAACCACTAGACTACCAAGGGAATTCTCTAAAATAATTACTTTTTGAAGTGATGTGGGAGAGATGTGATTTCTAAAACAATTTGAAGAGGAAAACACAAATCCAAAGTAATTTTTAACTATATAAAAATGTCCAAATAAAATATGCAAGAAAATATCTGGACAGTGGGGAAGGCTTGAGTAAGTGGCCAGGTTTTTCATTTTTCATGTGGTGGGTGGATGCAGCTGAGGCTGGACCGCCCCTCAAGCCCAGGTAGTAAGGCTAGGTTCCTGACCATAACTGAGCAGCTGAACATAGCTCTGGAGAGCTCCGGGGCGGTGCCGAGCAAACATGGTCTGGTGCGGTGGTTATTGGGGGAGGCAACGTTTAGTCACTAGGTGCTCTGCAAGGAAAACTGGCATACGTGTATCAGCTGGGTGTTTTTTTCTCTCGTAGGCTCTGAGTTATACTCCTGTTGAGGTTAAAGGATCAGATGAAAAAACAAAGAGAGACATTCACAGGTAAAGAACAGTTTTGCAAAGAGAGCACCTTTTCCACAGCCAGTCTGATATTTCTGTTTTTAACTCCCCCCACCACGCAATGCAGAATGAATTTGCTTTCTCCCTCCCATCCTGTAGTATAGTTTGTGGAAAAAGATTGTGTGTGTGGCAGGTTTCTGAGCGTGGCTAGTCTCCAAGGGCTTATTCACGAAGGCACCATGACATCCTTGTGCATGGCCATGACGGAGGAGCAGCAGAAGTCTGTGACCATCGACTGCAGCAGCTCCCAGCCTCAGTTCCACAATGCAGGTGAGCTGCAACCCTGGGAACAGCCTTGTCAATCACTGTTTTCACACTGACAACAAAGGACACAAAGTTATCCTCCCTGCCCTGTGCAGTTTACATGTTTATCCCCAAATCGCCAAAAACAATAGCATTTCTAGAAACATGGAAATCATGACATGCCTAGCAATTCTACTCCTAGGTATATAGAGAAACTCTTATGTATGTACACAAGAAGACAAATACAAGATGTTCATAAGGGCGCTGTTTGCAATAGTAAAGAACTGAAAGCAACTCAAGTGTCTGTCAACAGGAGAACTGCTAAGCTGTTATACTCACACAATGGAATACTATACAGCCGTGACAACGAGTGAACTCGAGCTATCTCTCTCCGTATAGCATCCAAACATACTATATAGTGAAAGAGCCATTAAAGAAAAGTACAGTTTTAACATAGGCAAATTTTTTTACACCATATAGGGCTTAGAGATAAAGTATGTGGCAACCGTTTACAGAAAGACATGGGCATGATAATCCTTTCTGATGGGAAAATAGGGGGATGCACTGGGAAGATGCATGTGGGAGCTTCAACCAGTTTGGTATTTCTTAGCCAGGTGGTAAGTTAAGGTTTTTTTAGACCAATATAGAAGTCTTAAATAATTCATTATAAGTGTTTTTTAAATGAGGAAAAAATATTGTGATGTATACAAATATTCAATCCTTCTGCTGTGCACCTGAAACTAATATTAGATGGTTCAATTATGCCTCAATTTAAAAAATAAAAAGAAAGGAAGAATAAATGTCTTGTGATTTTACTTTTATTCATTTTTCTAAAATACTTTATAGGGAGCAACCGGTTTTGTGAGGATTGGATGCAGGCTTTTATGAATGGTGCTGAAGGAGGTAACCCTTTTCTTTTTCGACAAGTCCTGGAGAACTTTAAACTAAAGGTAACTAACTGGCTGTGTGCCAAGTGCCACATATACTCTTTGTCATAAAGTTTAGTTAGTACCAGTGACCAGGAAACAAATCTGCTTCACAGCTATGATGTCTATTAACTAGAACACTTTCAAAACTATAATCCTCAATTTCCATTTATACCAATAGCATTGAAGGTGCCAGTTTCCCCAAACCCAGACACCACTGGGTATCTAAACTTTTCGTCTTTGCTAGTCTGACAGGTGACAATGTATATCACTATTTTTATTTGTATATAAAAATTTCAATTTATTTCAACCAAAACAGTCCACCCATTTCTCCCACTCCCTATCTGCTGCCTCTGTACTCTGAGTCCATGAGTTTTTATATATTTATATAAAAAAATATATATATTTGGATTCCACATGTAGAAGAGATCATGTGGTATTTGTCTTTCTCTGTAGAACCTGTTTCGCTTAGCATGAAGCCCTTGTTGCAGACCTCATTCTTCTGTTTACTGGCTGAGGGGTATTCCATTGTGTGTATATACCACAGTTTCTTTGTCCATTCACCCATCAGTTGACACTTGGGTTGTTTCCGTGTCTTGGCTGTTGTTGGTGATGCTTCAGGGAACATGGCACTGCAGATATCTTTCTGGGTACGTGCTTTGGTTTTCTTCAGAGAGATGCCCAGAAGGAGCATTGCTGGATGGTATTTTTTTCATTTGGATTATTACCTTAATGTATATTCCCAAAAGTGGGATTACCAAGTCAAGGGTTTGAATGCTTTGGTTTCTATTACAAATTGCCAGCTTGCACTTCAAAAAAAATAGGAACAAACTACAGAGTGTTCAGCAATGTGTATGGGTTTTCTAGGCAGAACCTAATGTAACAGTTTTCTAAATCAGTCTTATTTATTTTTATTACTTTAATATTGGCACTCCATAGCTATTCAGATCTGTCTTTTATTATTCTTCAGGCTGAAGATTTTTTCATGTTCATTTACTATTAGCAAATAAACAAAGACATTTTGATGGAGCAAATGTATCCACTATGATATAGTGACATTATAAACAGTAAAGGCAATACTAATGAAAGGTATTACCTGTCATTCTTTATATAAACAGTATCTTTATATTTTCGTTATGAATTGTCAAGTAAAGTCCAAGTTTTAACCATAAATTTGCATTATTCTGTTTTTGCACTGTAAGCCTTATTCATAATAATTAAAATAATGTTCTAATTTTTGAAAAACAAACAAGAGCTAGAATCTTCAAAGGCATTCATTTATATTTTTCAGTGGCCTCTGTGTATGTATCATTGCATTTCCAATAAATTGAATTGAATGCTTGCTTATATTTTAGGGACATCAGTCTTATAATTTAAGGCATGTCTTAGTTGGGAAGCACAAAAAACGTAGTTCCATGCCTAAAGGTTCAGAATTTTGTTGGGGAGGCATGTTGTCACCTTATTTAGGAGATTTGTATTTTTATTTTATGTAAAAGATTTTGTTCTATCAAGAGCAAAGCATATTAGCAATTAAAATATTTTAAATAAAAGGCAAACATTTCATTAATATATTAGTTGAGTTCTCAGCTGGATAGGAGATCTTTTTCAAGCTTCATTATTATCTCACTGAACACATAGTTAACTGGGTAATCTTTTTCTAGGCCATACAAGACACAAATAATTTGAAGAGATTTATCCGGCAGGCAGAAATGAATCATTATGCTTTGTTTAAATGTTACATGTTCCTGAAGAACTGTGGTAGTGGAGATATCCTTTTGAAGATTGTTAAAGTGGAACACGAAGAAATGCCCGAAGCCAAAAATGTGGTAGCTGTCCTCGAGGAATTTATGAAAGAAGCTCCTGCCCAGAGTTTGTGATGACGTATTTGGAGATGATTGTATTGTGAAGTCATGCAAGCCGTGGTATTTAAAACTGGTAGTTTTATAACAGTCATAGGATTGCTATTTCAGATTATTGGAAAACACATTCTAGATTTTTTCATTTTGTGTCTTCAAGATTAAACCCAATTAGATGTATAAATCTGAGGCACGTCTTCACAGTCATAGATAGGTGTATGTTAGAATTGTGAAATTTTTACGTTGCTGGTCCTGTAAGTTCTAGCTTCAGGGAATTGCTGCTTAAGACCTTCAGAGGTGATTTTGCGGCTTCTCTAAGGAGTTTGCTGCAGTATTTAGCAACTCTCCCTCCCAGAAAAATCATAATACTTCTTTTTCTCAAGGTACTGTTGTTGTTGTTTAGTCGCTAACTCATGTCTGACTCTTCTGTGACCCCCATGGACTGCAACCCGCCAAGCTCCTCTGTCCATGGGATTTCCCAGGCAAGGATACGGAAGTGGGTTGCCATTTCCTTCTCCAGGGGATCTTCTTGACCCAGGGATCAAACCCTCGTCTCCTGCGTTGGCAGGCACATTCTTTACCACTGAGCCACAGGGAATCCCTCAATGTACTATAGCTTCTTTCAAAAAAGTTATTCCTAGTTTCAGGACAGATTAATACCATGCCACCATTTCAAAGACAGATCTCTGCATCCTGTGGGTGCTTGATGGATTTTTTTTTTTTTATGGATTTTCGATTGATAATGGCATGGATGATGAAGGCAGCTTTCATGTCAATATGCAAATAAATCATGAGTGTGTAACGAATTAAATGAACTTTAAAAATAGGTGCACTAGCTTCAAGATAAGACATTATCTCTGATGGAAGGCTACTGTAGAAGTGGCCCCAGCACTTTTCTTCATTCTTTTGTTCACAGGTATTTGCCAAGAGCCTATAATTTCTCTTTTCTTTTATATGAAAATGCTGGAGTTTTTAAATGGAGTGTTAAAAAAGAAACAAAGTACATCAATTTTACAAACGTAAAATAAAGAACTTGCACAGAGATTCTTCACATTGATTTTCGTTTTCTGTACATGTGTTACAAGCCTTATATTGTTTCACTCTGAATCGACTGAAAGTGCCCTGCGTTAGAGCCATTTATAATTCCCGTGGAAGCCAGCTGTAGCTGCACACATTTGACTGCAGTTTGTTCTGCATAGCTCTGTAATTAATCCATTTGATAATGATTTTTGTTTGGAAGATCAGCAGTCTAGTTCTCACTGCCCTCAGGATGCTCAGAGGAACAGAAGCCCGTAAAGCTCCTCTCCTAAACTCATCTAAATTCGTATTAAGTGCTGAGTTTTAACTTTCAAGATGACTGACAATGGCCTTCTGCTTTCTCTTTTACAGAAATCTAGAGATGTGACTCACTGAGCCATTTCTTTTCTTTAATGGGAAATACAATTCAGGATCCTCATAAAGGCTTTCATATAGTTTTAAACTTTAATAACTTGGATTGTAGTCAGTGTAGAAAAAAATCCAAGTACCATCTTTTTTATAGCATTCAGAATGACTATGGGAAATTTTATGGCACAACCCTTGAATCTGACTTTTTCTAAGGTAGGGTTGCCCACTTGGAAATCAGTTTTTTAAATAAATAACATTAGGGCATCAACATTTTGAGTCTGGAAAATATGTTTTTCATTTTCAAATTCACATATCATTCAAGAGTCCATGTTGTAAATAGCATTTAAAAGCAAATATATTACCTGCTTCAAGTCATTTATGGATAGAGTCAAGGCATAATTACATATTCTTTATATGTACTTTTATATATATTTTTGGTAATGTAGGCTCATGACATCACACAGTTATATACAATACAGTCTTGTTGTAAAAGTGTGTGATAAACTGTATATCACTGCTGTGGACAAGGAAAATAGTGACGTGGAGCCGACTGTCTTGTGGACCGTGAGAAGACACTCAGAGCTTGTGACCAAAAACATGTATTATATTCAGATTTTAATAAGCTAATATATTAACTTTCAAAGTTTCAAAAAGCATTTGTTCAAGTGTGGAATACATTGTGTATTATTTGTGTGCTATACACACAGGAAATGTATGTTTGTCATGGATCAAAAATGGTGTCAATTTACCTGTAATTATATTTATTATAATAATAATAAAACTTAGCTTCTCAGCAACACAGTCATTTTTATTCAGTGAACTCAATTCTCCAGCCTGACTTTTTTTATTAATTCACAACAAGTTTTGGGGGAAATTATACTTGTTTGGCGAAGGAGTTTGTTGAAAAAAATCAAATTGCCTGCTAGGAGACATCTTTCTGCAACCTGCAGGAGGCATTAGGCAGAGTATATGAGCAATTTCCATCCCAGTGTTTTATTCATCGTCCAGTATGCCTACACCTGTCTAAGTCAATGGCCCAGCTCAGTTCTTTTCACTCTCATTCATTATTAACCATGACAGAATGCCTGTCCTTTACCAGAGGCTTACTTACACCAAATGCCAGGAAAGCCTGCAAGCGTCTCAGAAATGACTCAGTTACCAGGACTACACTTCTCCTAACCGTGTCTTCTCTGTCATGGAGACACCACTGGCTTCAATGAAGTCTTTCCACTTGGAGGCCTAAGAGGGCAGCTCCCGTCGTATACCCGCTAAACTTCTTAAATGTGCCTCACAGACTTCATATCACTCTAAGTTGGCGGAAATGCTAGATTTCGGAAGTCAGGGCTGGTGGGGCGGTGATAGGGAGCAGTAATGAATTGATAGCTGTGAGTTTTCTTGTGAACTACCTCTGGGAGGGCCGACAAAGTGGAGATCCTGGTAAGTGAACACCAAGCAAATACGCCAAGGTTCATGACTGACCAGATGGCTCCAGACCCAGGGCCACGAGACTGGATCTTTAAACAAACGCCCTGACGCTTCTGCAAACTTAAGTGTCCTTAAAGTCCTATACAAACACCCGAGGGCTGAGCACAGGAACTTTGGAACCAGGCCGTCTTGGCTGCGATCCTGCTGGCAAGTTACTGAACTTCTCTAAGCCTTCCCTTCATGGGTAGATATGGGTGTACTTATGCCCACTTCAAGTAGCTGTGCAATTAAATAAGACTGAAAGTGCCTTGCCCAGTGCCCTGGCACATAGTAGGTACCCACTAAGTGGTCTGTATAATTACCCTATTATTGGTAGCTTTTAAGTTACAGGGAGAAGGAGAAGCTGGTGGAAAGGAGGAAGCAAGAGTGAAGAGCAGAGTGGTAGGAGGCCGGAGGCAGCGCTGGTTCAACGACTGCCGGCTGCCAGGGAGGTTGCCTTTGGGAACCGAGTCCCGGGACCACGGCTGCTGACAGGACTCTGTTCCCCACACTCCAAACAGATCCTAGATCTTGAGCCTGAACCATGCTCTAAAATTTGCTCTGGGATGACTTCTGCCATTCCAGAAAGCATGTAGAAATATTTGCAAATGATACACAAGAAACTGATGTGAAAACATGATTGGAACAACTCCCATACCCTGAATTTTAACAGGGTAGTTTAATCCTCCACTGAAAGCTGTGAATGGCCAAACTACATACACTGCCATTAGCTTAGAGAAACTGGTGAGGATGGTTTCTCAGGCTTCACTCAGTCAAAGCCCACTTGATTATTAAACATACCAAGCACCAGAATACCTTTAACATTTGCTCTCCTCTTATTTTCCCCTTCTGTAAGTGAACTGTCCGTGCTTTCACCCCAAGGACATTCCTATTCCTGTTTTAGGATCAGGATGCTGACATACCCTAGAAAGACCTAGGGACTTGCTGGGTGGTCCAGCGGTTAAGACTCCATGCTCCCAATTCAGAGGGTATGGGTTCAATCCCTAGTCAGGGTACATGGCAAAAAAGAAGAAAAAGACCTAAAGACTAGGCTATTGGGGTAATGAAGGAAGTATCTAGGATATTCTGAAGAAGACTCATCCACTAATAATAGAATATTAAGCTCTCATCGGGGTACAGTGTAAGAGTGGAAGGGGAAGGCCAGGCACCCACCAGGACGGCTGGCACAGAGGTTCATGACCTGAAACCCTAGATGAGTTTCCTTATTCATAGCCCTTTCCCTCTAAATTATACATAGAATTGTCTGTCTGTGCATTTTTATGGGGAGAAAAATCATAGCTTTCATCAACCACTCAAAAGAACTGTATTCAAGAAAGGTTAAGAACTACCAAGTTGGAAAGACCAGTGCTGAGCATGGATGCCCCATCCGTAGGGCATACATCACAGACCCACCCCCACCGTCGTCCACCCTCCCTGCCTCCCCAACCCTAACCCAGACCGAGATGAAACAGGCTCCAGTGCCAGCCCTTCCCGAGTAACTGGTGAAACTGGTGAGAATAACTGTATAACCAATGACTTAAAGAAAAAAAAATCTTTAATGGAATCTGTGCTCAAATAATATGTTACAACAAAAATATACAGAATGTACACGATACAAAAATATTTAGAAACAAACACTGCAGCTTGTGGGTTTTTTTTTTCCACCTACTCCAGTCCTGGGAGGGGGAAGACAGGTGTTGGGCTGGGCAGTTTTTTAAGGCAGAGGAATATTGGAGCTTTCCGGCCAGCACTGGGAACATGAATGATGCCAGGAAAGGGTTTTCCACTGCACCCGGGAATCAGCATTATTTGCAAATGAAACTGGACACTGCAGGGAGATCCAGGCTTGGTGAGCACCGACTCCCCTAATCCTCTGGCCAAGAATGGTTCTCATGGAAACTGAGAACCCTGTGAGCTGGCAAAAGCACCTCATCCAAGAGCTTTTCCTAATTAAAAAACTAATGATAAGTGGTGTCACTAAAATGAAATTTCTCCTTGGAAGGTCCGTTTTCCTTTCCCCAGTTTCTGTGATTCCTCTTCCATGTAAGGAGGGGGTGAGTCCGGGACTGCTGTTTGGGAAACCTTCAGTTTTCAGTGTCTGAAGCCTGTGGATAAAAGGCTGACTGGCTTCCACAGCCTGAAGATTCTCTCCACCTGCTGCTTCTCAGCACCCGATCAGGTGGCCATACTGGATGAGGAGGGGACGTGGGAACAGAGGGGCCTGCCTGGGAGGAAGCCAGACCCCCAGAAGTAGACCTTTCTTACCGGACAGCTGTCTGCCGGCGCTGGGCTGGAGACCTGGGGCGTCTGAAGTGACTTCTGCCCCCACTGCGTGGTCCTGCTTGGACGCGGTGGTCGGGAGAGGCGGCGGAGGTGGGCGTTGAGCACAACAAAGAACTTCAAGGTTGCTTGTGGACCAGGAGCAGCTGGGGCTGGTGGCGCGGGGCGTAGAGGAGCCCTTAGTGCATCCCAGGCCTCACAGCCCAAGACTCCACACCTCTGCCTGATGCAGTCCTTCTCAGTAACAAGCTTCCATCTGAAGCCCTGAAGGAACTGAGTGCTTCCCTGATGGGCTTTCTAGACTCTTGCGGTTCAGTCTTCCCACACCTGAGAGGAAGCCCCCAACTCCAGACCACACCAGATAAAGGCAGAAGTGTCTCCGCTTCCTCCACCACATCCCAGAGCACTCAGGTGCCAGGAGAGAGGCGATGCCCTGCCTCCCAGCAGGGCACAAGCAGCCTCTGTTGCTCCCAGAAGGGACAGCATCACTCAGGGTTAGCAGGGATGGCAGCCCACAACGGAGACCCCCCCACCCCCATCTTTGCCCACGTCTTCTCGGCCTCCCTTCCAGCTCAGTCTCCTCTCCTAAGAAGCTCACTCTTCTGACCACACCTGGCCCTCAGGAGGGCGGAGGATGGCTGGCAGGGACAGACTGGCACGGCTCAGCCAGAGACCCGGGCGCATCTCCCCAGGTGTCCTTAGCACAGCGTTGGCACAAGTGTAGCGTGGCCTCGGGAGCCATACGTGGGGACCAGAACAATCCATCGTTGGGCCAAGACAGGGAAGGGCTTGGCATAGCCCGGGAGTGAGTAGGGGTGTCCCGGGGTAGGAAGACCCTGCCCATTTATGGGTGATCACAGTGGCCCAAGACCCCTGAATAGCCGGCCTGGCTGACTCTGGACCTTAGCAGAGTGAGGGCTCTGACAGGCTTGTGGTGGCCCCGTTCCTGCAGGAACACAGCCCTCTGGGCTGTCAATGTAGGGAGTTCCCAGGGCAGCATAAAGAGACACAGTTCGTAAAAAGCCATGCTCCCCACACCCTCCCCTCAGAGTGGGCACCAGGTCCTGCAGCGGATCGCTGCCTCAGCCCTGTTCTGCCACTTGTTTTGGGGTGGGGGCGCAGATTTGACCATCTCCACGTGCCCTCCCAGCTCTGAGCATCAGAGGGCTGTCCTCCTCGCCTGCAATATTCCCCCAAGCACTCACCAATTCTTCTTCAGGAGCAGTTTCCTGTCTGAATTGGAATCCCTGTGCTCCCCAACTTTGAAAGGATACTTGGCCCCAACATTCCTGCTCCAGCCTTTCCTGCACCCCCAAAGCTCCTTCCCTCCTAAGGGAGACACAACAGAATCTTTTCAGACAGGAAGGCTCCTCTAGACAGGAGTCAGAGCAGAACGTGGCAAAGGGGAGGGAAACCTCAGCATCCTCAAGGTCCTTGGACGCGCCGGAGGTCTCCCTCCACAGCAGCAGTCTCCCGCTGGTCAGGGATTCTCAGGGAGGCACCCGGGAGGAATGGGGATGGGGAAGAAGGGGGTGAGCTTCCTATCTCTCAGTGCCCCCTTCCTCTCAGGTGGCCTCCCCAACAGCCTCCACCCTGTGCAGGTTTCCTCTGCAGCCTCCAGCGGGCCTCACATCGTCTTTCCCATCACACGTGCATCTGCCCACCAAACCACATATGTGCACAAACACACACACACACACACACACATCTGCCCACCAAACCACATATGTGCACACACACACACACACACGTACCAGAACATTGGCTCTGTAAGCAGAGGACAGGCGCACTGGGGGCTGTGGGCAGTGGAAGGGGAGGAAAAGACCCTAAACAAAAGGGGATGGATGTCCAGACACTGGTGTGAGACGTCAGCACCCGGGAGAAGTCTGAAGCTGATAGCCTTCCCTTCCCGCTGGGGGTGTGAGGAGGGGAGTGAAAGTGAAAGTCGCTCAGTCCTGTTCGACTCTTTGTGATCCCATGGACAGAGGAGCCTGGTGGGCTACAGTCTTGCCTGATGGGCAAGAACACTGGAGTGGGTAGCCATTCCCTTCTCCAGGGGATCTTCCCGACCTAGGGATCGAACCTGGGTCTCCCGCACGGCAGGCAGATTCTTTATCATCCGAGCTATTGGGGAAGCCCTGAAAAAAGTTACTGCCTCCCTCATCAGGTTCCTCTCACACGTACCCCGAGGGCAAGGAGGGGGAAGGGGGGCCCTGGAGCTGTAGGATCTCCCTCTGCTCTCTCCAGGCCTGAGAGAGAGCCCCACTGGTGGGCACCCCAGTGCCCAGCGACAGGCATGGGAGGGCATCTTGGGTACCTCCAGCCCAGACCAAAGTTGACCATCCTCCACCACCAGGCCCCCTTCCAATCCAGAGCTCCATACCCAATAGCTATGGAGGGAACACGTCCTGGCCCATAGCGACCTCTGGGCTGGACAGGGCCTGCCTGGCTACTACAGCCGCGGGCCTTCCTTCCACTCTTAGGTACCTCTGGGTGGTGGATGAAGGAGAAGGCTGCTGCCCAGCCTGTGTCCCTGAACACATAGGACACGCCCAGCCCAAGGGGACGGCCCCTTTCACCTCACCCCAGGCCTTCGCCCTGGCCTGAGGTCCTCAGAACTACAGAAGCTACATCCAATTCCTCCAACAGGTGCCTTCAGAAAAAGGCCTCCACTGTCTGCTCAGATCTGAACACAAATGTTACAGTAGCCCAGCATCTCTTGTCCTCTCCTCTCTGGCCTCACTGAGCTGGTGATGAGAAAAAGAATACAGCTGCTTTAGGCTGATGCTGCTTCTCCCTCCTCTCCCAGACCAAGGTCCTTCAGGCCCTTAGGGGGGCGGCGGCAGCTTCAAGTCCAGCAGGGTGTAGGCAAAGATGTTCCAGAAGACGGCGAACAGCACAAAGACGGTGTACATGGCCACGAAAATCCACCACAGCGACTGGTCTTGCAGCCTCTGCTCGTAGTTCCTCAGGACTACCACACCCAGGGTGATGCCCACAGCCACGCCACCCAAGTGTGCCACGAAGCTCGGGTGAGGACAGGGAGGGTAAGCTGATGGGTGGAACCGCAGCCACACGGCCCGTCCAAACTCCATGCTCACTGCAAGGGGAGGAAGCACAGGCAGGTCACCGGAGGGCACGGGGTGGGAGCTGAACGAGAGGTCTTGCACTCCAGCCAGCCACGCAGTCATCCAGCCACTAATTCTTTCACTACCCAACAGGCCAAGCACTGTTTGCTGTGCGCACTGGAAATATAATCATGAAGACAGCAAACACACTACTGTTCTCCCAGGGCTTACAGAATCTGGTGATCAACCAGCATATAACTACATAGTAAGATAATCCGGTAAAAGGCCAGAATACTGGAGTGGGTAGCCTTTCCCTTCTCCAGCGGATCTTCCCAACCCAGGCATCTAACGGGTCTCCTACATTGCAGGCGGATGCTTTACCAACTGAGCTATCAGGGAAGCTCAAAAGAAACCCCACGGGAAGACAAACAAATAGGTGATTTAAAATCAAGGTTGTGTTTCAAGAAGGGGATTCTTTAGTTTGGAGAATTAGGCCAAATCTTCCTAAAGGAGGGACATTTGAATATCAAGAGAAGACCCAGAACTTCCCTGGTGGTCCAGTGGTTAAAACTTCATCTTTCAAGGCAGGGAGTTAAGGGCCCACAGCTCTCGTGGCCAAAAATTCAAAAACACAAAATACTGTAACAAATTCAATAAAGACTTTAGAAATAGTCCATATCAAGAAAAAAATCTTAAAAAGAGAGAGAAGACCTTAAGGCCGAGGGGACAGCTCTGTGCAGAAGGCCAAAGGGCCTGCACCCCTGCAGTCATGCGTTCTGGAGGCTCAGTTTCCCCACCTGTATAAAGTCTCAGACTCTACATACCAGGCTACACTGCTGGGACATCAGCAAGAATCTCAGTATGTGCGAGCCCTTTACAGTTTACTAAGTGTCCTCATGTACTAGCTCTAAACCCTGGAGAACCCTCAGAACTGGTGCTTTTGTGGTTGAAAGGAAGCGATGAAGGGAGAGAAGGGCAAAGAAGGAACGGAAATAATCTCAACAAAGTGTTAGAATGTAATCTTAACAGAGTCTAAAATGCCCCTATCCCGCTCTTCAATCCATCCTTCTTGTGCAAACTCGGCTTGGCCAATTCAACGGGGATGTACTCTCTTGAAGGGATAAGTGCCATTTTATTACCTATCACCCAAAGAACCTTGTTAGGTTACCATTTAATTAAACCAGGGTGCCTCTCTCCACCCTAATCACCCCAGAGATGCTAGCACCTCCAAGGATGTTCATTCCCCGAGGAATTGCCTAAGCTTCCAGGCCTGGGCCCTGCAACCCCAGGGATGGCCAGTAGATGGCGGAAAAGGAGTGGCGAGGGACACACATCCTTACCTCCTCCCGCCTCCCCGGGTCCCAGGGCATCTTCCTGCCTTTGCCTTGCAGGCCCTGCAGTCCCCAAGGGAAGTTGGAGTAACATTGGTCTCCGTTCCAAAACAGCATTTTAGTTTTTATAATGCTTGTAGTTAGATTATTTTATTTAAAACAAAATTTTTTTATGTGGACCCTTTTTTAAAGTCTTTATTGGATTTGTTACAATTCTGTTCTATGTTCTGTTTTTCCTTTCTTTCTTTTTTTTTTTTTTGCCAGGAGACATGTAGGATCTTAGCTCCCCAACCAGGGATCTAACCTGCAGCCCCTGCACTGGAAAGAGAAGTCTTAACCACTGGTCCACCAGGGAAGTCCCCAGGTTGTATTCTTTAAACTGTAAGACTCATGACTCTGCTCCGTTTTTTACAAACAGACGAATTCAGTCTGAGCAGATGAGGAAGCTATGCTCCCCCTAGCTCCTAGCCCACTGCCTCCCACAGCCTCCCCACACTTCCTGCCGCCCCCAGACCCTGATTCAAAGATTCTGTGAGTTTTAGAGCTGGAAGGCCCTTTCTGGGATTAGAAATCTCCAACCCCATCCAGGAAACAGAGACCAGAGGACCCTGAAAGCCATGGGGTACAAAGGATGTGGAAGTGGATTTAAGTGGAGCCCACCTGGGGCCCCTTATCCATTCCATATCTGTTCTGGCTCAGTTTTTCCTTTTCCCCACAAACCAAGTGGCTGACCCAGATAGAGATAGTCCCGAAGCTCCTGCCCAGCCTAGAGAAAGTGCAGGGCATTAGAGACAGCACAGGCTCACTCTGAATTCTGCCTCTACCACCTGTAGGAGGGTGACCTTCATGTTCTGAGCCTGTAAATTAAGCCTAAAAACAATCCGCTCTTCATAACCATGTTCTGGGGACTGAATGAGAGTTTGTGTGTCCCTCTTCTCTCTTCTGTTCAGACTCATCTCTTTCCATCTCAGAATGAACCTCTTGGCCTCTGGTCTCATCCCCTGCACACACCTCCCCCTCCACACTGCAGTCTGATGAGTCACTGAAAACTCAAAATTGTCAACATCTCTCTCATTTAAAGCCCCCCCACTGCCCTCCTAGTGCATCTGGGGATGAAGCCCAGTTTTTCTCTTTGTATTTAAATCCCTCCATGGTCTGACTCCAGTGATCTCTGACACAATCACACTCAGTCCTAAACCTCGCGGGTCAGTCTTAACCACCTTGCCAGCCTTTACCCTTCACTCTTCTGCATCTCTGTTTCTGCTGCACCTGAAGTGGCCTCTTGCATCCTGTCTACCTGGTGAACACCTGTCTTGTCTTTCACACTCAAAATGTCCTTTGCAGGTAGACTGTCTTCTCTCAACGAAGGCCCTCATCACACCTGTTCAAGGGTTCGTGGATTCGCGATAGCTTGTGAACTTGCTAAACTACAAGTTTCAGAGTGTGTGCATGTATGCATGCCGATGTGAGCTCGCTCATATGTGCCTTTTTCTGGAAAGTAATCCTGAGTTTCCAGTAGGAGATCTCAAAGGATCGACTCCGTGACCCAAAAGGTTAAGAAATTACTTTTCTCACAAGGAAAAAAAGATTTTTTTTTCAATTTCTTTAATTCTTCAACTATACGAGATGATGGATGTTCGCTAAGCTGATGGTACTAACCATTTCATAATGTATATAAGTCAAATCATCAGGCTGTACACCTGAAATTCATGCAGGGCCATGTGTCAATTTTATCTCAATAAAACTGGAAGGAAAAACATTTTTAAATAAAAATATTGAAACCAGAAATTTTTTTAAACCAAAAGGAATAAAAGCCCTAAAATGTTATTTTTCTTGATCTGACCATTGAGCTAGAAACTTATCCCACATGGACTTTCCTCTCTGCACAGTCTATGTCTGTGAAAAGTAGGTCAGGGAGCAGCAGTGTAGGTCAGACCCTCCTGTAACCCCCACTTCTTTCCACATTGTGGACATGTTTCCCTTCTCTTTTTGACCACAAGTCCTTAAAGAGCAGGGACTGTGCCATGTCTACATCCCCCAGAACTGGTACAGGGTCCCCCTTCCCCAGCCAGCCCTATTAGAACTTACTGCAGATCAAGGCCACAGCCATCCGCAGCAGCTTGAATTGACACTTCATGCCTGACCAGTTCTGGGAAAAAAAAAAGAGAGAGAGTTTCATTAGTTTCAGATCAGACCACTTCTCTGCAGAGGTAGCCAGCCTAGGAAAAGCTGACATTTAAAAAAGTCATCTCTGGGAATTCCCTGGTGGTTCAGTGGTTAGAATTCCGCACTTTCACAGCCAAGGGCTCAGGTTTGTTGCCTGATTGGGAAACTAAGATCCCACAAGCTGAAGAGAGAGGCCAAAAATAAATTTAAAAATAAAATTTGTGGGGTTTTCCTGGTGGCCCAGTGGTTAAGACTCCATGCTCTCAATGCAGGGGGCCAGCGTTCACCCCCTGGTCAGCGAACTAGATCCCGCATGGTACAACTAAGAGTTTGCATGCCACAACTAAAGATCCTGTATGCTGCAACTAAGACCTGGCACAGTCAAACAAATAAATGTGAAAATAAATAGTTTTAAAATTAAAAAAAGAAAATTTGTAAACAGAGGAAATGCTAAAAGAGTTGGAGTACAATAAAAATAAAGATGGAGTTTAAAAAGATATCATCTCTATTAAATCCTGAATGAAGTGGTTGTTGCGTAGTCCCAGCACGGCTTTGAGATTTTAGGGGTTGGTAGGTTTGTTACTGTCATAAAAGCTCTGGAGCTGTGCCAACATAGGAAGAGAATCTAGATCCTGGGAGACACGAGTCCCTGTCTCCACGACACAGACAGGTATCTGGATGTTGCCCCAGCTGCTAGGTCTCATGGTTACAAAGCGATGCAGGCCGGCAAAGCAAGCCAAGTCAAAACAGAACGAACCATCAGGACGATAGGAGAACTCAAAATCCTGCATCTGAGAAACAAATGAGGAGAAGACTTGGGGGAGGTCAAGTTCACTGTGGTCAGCTATCAAGTGAGTCAACACAAGCAAAAGGCATATTTAGTGTAACCTGTAAGCAGAGACACCGGATAAAACTTCAGAGAGAGACTTTTCTTTTTAAGCTCAGGATAAGCTGCCATTTCTAATCAGCTGAGCTGTCCAAAGATGGAATGATCCATGGGATGGTGAGTTTCCCATCACAGAGGGGTCCACATGGGGGCTTCACATCACTCAGAGCGGGTGCTCGAGAGAATCAAGTATTGGAAACAGGGTGGGCCAGATGGCCTTCAGACAAATCCCTCTTTCCCCTGAGAATCTCTGAACACTCTGAACCTCCAAAGCAGATAATCAGAGCACAATTATTCACCTTACAAAAGGACTGTTCACTTTACAAAAGACTTCGCCACAGGGCTCCTTTGAGGGGCACTCTTGCAGTGCTTTCAAAGCTCCATTCCATTTACCCAGAAGCAGAAAGGAGCCCGGAATCTCCCTGGAAAACATCAGTCTTGGGGGAGGAGGCAAGAGGGGATGCCCCGCTTCTGTTTTCTCCCACCCACCTCCCCCGCCTTTGCTGCCTGGCCCAGGCCCAGCTCAAGGGCACATCTTGAACTCCTCTGAAAGAGGGGGACCCATGCATGAGATCTGACCGGGCTCCTGAACACTGGCATGGACAGCAATGTCTATGGCTTCAGTGGACCAAGCGGAATGGACGGACGCTGTCCCAAAGACAGAAATCCTGCACACTCAGCTCTCTGCCCTTCGCCTCCCTCTTCCCCATCATTCCTCAGTGATCAGCGTGTCCTTCTTCACAAAAAGCAGGGTGAGGGACTTCCCCGGTAGCCCAGTGGCTAAGACTGAGCTCCCAGGGCAGGTGGCCCACATTTGATCCCTAGTCAGGGCACTGGATCCCACATGCCACAACTAAAGATCCCACATGCTGCAACCAAAAAAAAGAAAAAAAGTTGAGGTGAGTGATATCCGGTCCCTCTTCAGGTGGGAAAGTCTGATCTCTGCCTGCTGACATGTTCTGTACTCAGAAGCAGATGGCAGGACAACGTTGTCCCCCGCTGGGGTTTGCCCACAGGGGACTCTCGCTGGGGGACAGGGAACAGAAGAGCAGTTGGTGCCTTCCATTGGATCTGGCAACCCAGTCCGAGCTGGCTCAGTTGGCTGAAGGTGGGTAGCCCCTCGGCTCCTCTCTAAGAGGAAGCCTTAGGATGGGAGGGACCTTGGGAATCATCTGATGGGCCATCTCCTCCCATAGGGACACCCCTGCCAAGAAGCCCCTGTGACGGGGAGCTCCCCAGCTCCTGGAGCAGCCCCAGGAAAGGGTTACAGTCAAGGAAAAGTTCTTCCTGCCATTGTCCAGCCAGGCTTTGCCTCCCTGTGATGTCCACCCACGGGTCTTCATTCTCTCTTAAAAGTGACACCCACATTCACAGCAGTGTAATTCACAACAGCCAAAACAGTGGAAGCAAATCAAGCGTCCATGGAGAGATGAACAGAGAAATAGAAGGTGGGCTAGCCACACAGTGGAATATTACTCAGCCTTCAAAAGGAAAGAAGTTAAGACTCATGCCAAACTTGAATGAACCTTAAAGATATTATGCTGCTAAGTGAAATAATCTACTCCCAAAAAGACAAATAGCATTTGATTCCACTTATAGGAGGTACAGAGGAGTCAAATTCACAGAGATAGAAAATAGATTAAAGGTTGCCAGGAGGTGGGGGAGAGAGGAATGGAAGCTGTTGTTAAAAGGGTATAGAGTTTTCGTTCTGCAAAATGGAAAGAGTTCTGAAGATAGATGGTGATTCGTATTGCACTATGATACGAATGTACTGACCACTCTTAAAAAAAAGTGATGCGGAACACTTCTAATATCCCTTTCCTCATAAAAGCCCTCTGGATATTTTACTTCATGTCTCTTTCCCTGGGTTCTGACTGATACTTTGGGGCAAAGTAAGTTTAGGATGTATTGGTCACACTCTCCTTCAGCTGAGGTCCACACCCCTCTGGGTCCTACCTGGGATTTGCCTTAAAAAGTACCGTCTGTATTTTTGGTCTGGCCAGATCACCACTGGGATGACTCAGAATTCCTTTCTGCTAGAGCCCTTGTTGATAAATTTGAGGTAACAGTACGTACCTCATTGCCCACCTCATTGTGACGAAGGTGAAATGAATTAATATGTGTAAAAAGAACACAGACTGGAACGCGGTAAGGGTCATCCATCTAAACGTCTGATAGTATCCAGACCTGCGGCAAAGACAGTGACTTCGCCTTGCAGAACGGTTTTAAACCTTCGGAATCTCTGCTAAGTGAAATAAGTCAGAGAAAGACCAATACTGTATGATATCATTTACACGTGGAATCTAAAAAATATAACAGACTAGTGGACAGAACATAAGGGAAGTAGACTCATAGATACAGAAAACAAACCAGCGGCGACCAGTGGGAGGGCAAGATTGGGGTAGGAGAGTGGAAGGTGCAAACGACTGGGGGTAAGACAGGCTCAGCGATGTTTTGTTTCACACAGGCCATATAGGCAATATTTTGTAATAACTGTAAACGGAAAGTAACCTTTTAAAATTGTACAAAAATGGACTTCCCAGTGGTTAAGAAGCGTGCAAATCACGCCTGTGTGCTGAGTCAAGTCTTACTCTTTGCAACTCCATGGACGTTCACCCACCAGGCTCCTCTGTCCATGGGATTCTCCAGGCAAGAATACTCAAGTGGGTTGCCGCTCCCGCAGGCAGTGAGTCCATCTGACTCCAGGAGCCTCCTCCAGGGGATCTTCCCGACTCAGGGATTGAACCTGCATCTCCTGCACCGGCAGGCAGATTCTTTACCACTGCGCTGCCTGGGAAGCTGGGGGTTAAGAATTCTCCTGCCAGTGCAGTGGACACGAGTTCGATCCCTGAGCTGGGAAGATCCCACACGGTACAGGGAAGCTGAGCCCGTGTGCCGTAACCACTGAAGCCCATGCGCCTAAAGCTCGAGATCCACAGTAAGAGCTGCCACCACGATGAGCAGCCCCGGCACCACAACTAGAGAAAGCCTGTGTGCAGCGACAAAGACCCAGCACAGCCCCAAACAAAACAAGTGAGTTAATTGTAAAAATTGTATAAAAATTTAAAAAAAATAATTCTGCAGAATCTCAATGACCTTGGATGAAGCCAGGGAACTCCAGTTTTCCCACATGGGTGCCCTGCTCCCACCCCACACCCTCTCACACACACCGCCCGGGGCCAGCCTCATCCACCACACCTGCCTGGCCCCGAAAGATGCTGGAGTCTGCCAAGCTGATCCAGTCACACCCTCTCAGCTGCACTTGAGGGTCAAGGGGGGCTAGGGCAAGGTCACAGTGAGTTAAGGTCGAGCTTGACAAGGTTCCCAGTCCAGGGCTCTGTTTGCCCACACTTCCAAGGCAAGGTTATGCTCTGTCTGTCTGTGCTGTCTGTCCCTGCCGGCTGCCCCCAGCTGCCCCCCAAAGCTGAGTGAACAGTCAGCGAGTGACCAGCCTCCCAGCAGCTGAGGGGTTAAACTAGAAAGTCACTCTTTTGCACCAGCTGCCTCATCTCCCACCCCCTCCCCATTATTCCCTCCAATAAAATAAGCACAGTGAAACAACAGGAGAAGGGGAAAAAAATCTCACACAGCGCCAGCACTGCTGCTGCTATAAATGTTGAAAAGCCTGCAGGCCTCTGGGGAATATATACTTTTTTCAGGTCCTTTAATTTCATTCTCTCCCAGAGCCTTGCAGGGTGAGATGGTAACTCACCAACAGCAAACAAGATGGGAACTAGGCCTCTCAGCATCTTGCTCATCCAACCAGCTAAGAGCTCACAGGCTGAAACCCAGGCGGGAGGTTCTGTTCCCAGACTGCTTTACATACCCCCAGTGGAAACAACTTCTTGTCAAATCACTTCACGAAAACCCAACACAGGAAACAAGAAAGCATGACACAGATAAAATTAGATGTCATTAAGTAAAAATCCTACAGCAGGCTTTTTACTTAATAAACTGAACCTTGTAACACAGCAATCTTCTGCGACTTTCAGACAACAATCTCTCCTGTGCTTTGACAGTACGGTTCAATTTGTGAAAATTTAGATCTCAAAACGTTTTAGAAAAACATCTATTGAATGGGGCAAAGTATAAGAAAATATCTTGTATATTTAAAAATGAAAGTCTGCTCTATGGGCCACAGCAAAAAGCAATTAATAAATTATTCAATTATGTGTGTCTTTATACTTCTAGAATTTCAAAAAGAAGTCCTGACTGCAGGTCTTTAATGCCATCCAGATCGTTTGTTGAAATATTTTCTAGATTTAATCCCTTGATGTAAACAAGCTTTTTGAAACTCAAAGCGCTTTTTTTTTTTTATGAAAAATAGGACACGCTTTCATTTCAGCCAGACTCTTTCACTTAAGTACAGTCCTGAGAACAGAAGGGTTCGACATTTTTCTGTTATGTATCTGAAGCATAAAGTACACATTTTCAGATTATTCCCTGTGCAGACATCTGGTGGAATTTGTAATTAAAGAATATGTATAAAATATATACATAGGAACAAAACTATCATATGACCTAACAATCCCACTACTGGGCATACACCCTGAGAAAACCATAATTGAAAAAGACATTACCCCGATGTTCACTGAAGTGCTATTTACAATAGCTAGGACATGGAAGTAACCTAGATGTCCACTGACAGATGAATGGATAAAGAAGCTGTGGTACATATATACAATGGAATATTACTCACCTGTAAAAAGGAACACATTTGAGTCAGTGCTAATGAGGTGGATGAACCTAGAGCCTATTACACAGAGTAAAATAAGTCAGAAACAGAAAAACAAATATCGCATATTAACCCATATACACAGAATCTAGCTCAGTTGGTAAAGAATCTGCCTGCAATGCAGGAGACCCAGCTTCCATTCCTGGGTCTGGAAGATTCCCTGGAGAAGGAAATGGCAACCCATTGCAGTATTCTTGCCTGGAGAATCCCATGGACAGACGAGCCTGGCAGGCTGCAGTCTGTGGTGTGGCAAGAGTCGGACACAACTGAGCAACTAAGCACGCCACACGCACACAGAATCTAGAAAGATGGTACTGATGAACGCATTTGCAGGGCAGAGTGGAGACGCAGACACAGAGAACAGATTCATGGACACCGGGGCAGGGGTGGGACCAATGAGAGAGAAGCACGGAAACATATATGCTACCATATGTGGAACAGACAGTGGGAATTTGCTGTATGACTCAGGGACTCAAACCAGGGCTCTGTGACAGCCTAGAGGAGTGGACGGTGGGAGGTGGTAGGGAGCGGACATGTGTACACCTATGGCTGATTCATGGTGATGTATGGCAGAAATTAACACAACATTGTAAAGTAATTATCCTTCAACTAAGAAATAAAGAAAAATAATAAACAAAATTTAAATCAAAATAGCTCAAATGCAATGATGATGATATTCCTCCTTAAAATTATTTTTTACCTTTATAAAAAGTTTCAGGCTAAATAAAGGAACAAATTGTTGAAAAGGAAAAAAAAAAAATATATATATATATATATATAAACACTTTTGAACTGTGGCGTTGGATAAGACTCTTGAGAGTCCCTTGGACTGCAAGGAGATCCAACCAGTCCATCCTAAAGGAGATCAGTCCTGGGTGTTCTTTGGAAGGAATGATGCTAAAGCTGAAACTCCAGTACTTTGGCCACCTCATGCGAAGAGTTGACTCACTGGAAAAGACCCTGATGCTGGGAGGGATTGGGGGCAGGAGGAGAAGGCGACAGAGGATGAGGTGGTTGGATGGCATCACCAACTCAATAGACATGAGTTTGAGTAAACTCCGGGAGTTGGTGATGGACAGGGAGGCCTGGCGTGCCGCAGTCCGTGGGGTCGCAAAGAGTCGGACACGACTGAGCAACTGAACCAACTAATATACACACACATATACCTACAGGATCTCCCAGTATGAGGATCTGCCACATAAATGACATTTTCACATGCATTTTTTTTCATGTCTTTCTCACAACTACTTTGTGAAGAAAGGATTACAGATGGGAGAACAGAATCCCTAAGGAGTTTAGGAACTCACAGCATAATAGATGGTAATACCAGACCTCAAATCCACATTTCCTGACAGGTGCATGCTCTCTCTCCTTCTGCTCCAATGAGGTGCTTTATTGGGTATATACACGCAGACCAAATCTTCATTTTGGAATGAAAGATCAACAGTCTAAATGTATGAGCTCAGCCGCTCAGTTGTGTCTGACTCTGCAGCCTCACTGACAGTAGCCCGCCAGACTCCTCTGTCCCTGAGACTCTCCAGGCAAGATTACTGGAGTAGGTTGCCATTTCCTACTCCAGGGGATCTTCCCGACCCAGGGATCAAACCCATGTCTCTTGAGTCTCCTGCACTGGCAGGCAGATTCTTTACCACTAGTGCCACCTGGGAAGCCCCCTAAACGTACATACACTACTATATACAAACTAATCAACAAGGACCTAGTGTGCAGCACAGGGAACTCTACTCAATATTCTGAAATAACCTATACGGGAAAAGAACTGAAAAAGAACAGATATGTGTATATGTATAAGTGAATCACTTTGCTGTACACCTGAAACTAATACAGCACTGTAAATCAACTGTTATTCAGTTACTCAGTTAGGTCCGACTCTTTGTGACCCCATGGACTGCAGCACGCCAGGCTTCACTCTCCTTCACCATCTCCCAGAGCTTGCTGAAACTCATGTCCATTGAGTCAGTGATGCCATCCACCATCTCATCCTCTGTTGTCCCCTTCTCCTCCTGCCTTCTATCTTTCCCAGCATCAGGGTCTTTTCCAAGGAGTCGGCTCTTTGCATCAGGTGGCCAAAGTATTGGAGCTTCAGCTTCAGCATCAGTCCTTCCAATGAATATTCAAGGTTGACTTCCTCTACGATTGACTGATTTGATCTTGCAGTCCAAGGGACTCTCAAGAGTCTTCTCCAACACCACAGTTTGAAAGCACCAATATAAAATAAAAATAAAGTAAAAAAAGAACTCTCCTCTTCTGTTTGCTAACATTCTGGGGAGAAAAAAAATCCATCATCTATTAGGCTGAACCACATCAAACTGCCAAGGTTGAAATGCTTCTGACCCACAGAAATACCATTTTCATTTGGCTTGTCCTAATGCATCTCCGAAATGCTGGGCGCTGAGCTTGTTTGGGTAAAGGTAGCCTCTTGATGAAAAGAAGCTGACCTTTCTAAGAAGGAAGTGAGTGAAATGAGCATTCTTCACTGTCCAATAAACAGCACACAGCTTTTTAAAGGAGGGCTACCAAATGTCACGCTCCAGGGGACCCCAAAGCTCCCCGTTGGCCAGAGAAAGCCATGTCCTTCTGGAAGAGCACTGGGCTCTCGGATGGGACAGCTCAGCTGCACCACCGCTGGCTACTTGCAGAAAGAAGCACAAACTGGAAGAAAACTGCTCTCAAATACCCTCTCCTCAACCCCACGCCCCACCCTGGGCCCTGCATCTGCCCTCCCCAGGGGAACTTCTGGGAACACGAGAGTACTTCCCAGGTGGTGGCGAGGGGGGAAACGGCAGTGTTACGAAGCCCTGCCTACGCTCCCTTCTCAGTTGCGCTGGTTCATGTCCTTCCACACCGACAGATCCTGGGGGGAACAGCTGGGGGAGGAGGGCATTTCCTCCCCCTGCAGAAAGGAACTGGGGCAGGGGGAGGGGGGAGTGGCGGGAGCAGAATTCAGAGGAAAAGCTGTGTCTGGGGAAAGCGGTGGCACTGATACAGAACGACCCATTTAAAGGGCCACGTGAGGCGGCCCTGGGCTCCCAGGTGCTCAGCAGACCGAGGCACGCACCCTGTGTGTAAACACACTTACTGCCCTCAACACCCCCCACACACACCTTCACATGGGCTTTCCAGCCTCAGCAGCAGCTCTCTTTCTCTCTCCGGGTACAAAGGGGACTTTGGTGCACAGAGAGGGAATGGTGTTGAGGAGCAGGGCAGCCGACAGTAGCAATGATAAAGAAGAAATGGAGGCGAGTTCCCCCGTGGTCCAGTGGTTAAGACTCCACTGCAGGGGGCACGGATTTGATTCCTGGTCTGGGAACTAGGATCCCACATGCCTGGCGGTGCGGGCTAAATAAATAAGACGTGGGGGAATTGAGGAACTCTATGAACTGTTGTAACTGAGCATCTGAATATCTGCCACGTGGGTGAAGACAGTAATGGGGGAGGGAAGAGAGAACAAGAGGATCCCAAAGAGAAGACATTCCTTTCCTGGACACGGTCCCTGCTGCCCTAACCCCGAGTTCTTCCTTCCTGCCTGCCCCCAGATTCAGTGGGTACCCTCTGCCACGTGTCCAGCCCTATCCCAGGCACTGGGGAAAAGATAGGTAAGACCTGGCCTGTGCCTGTGTGGGGGGCATCAGGCAGAGTTAGCCAAGCACTGCCAACGACTCCTCTTTCAGCCTCCAAACTTCAGACCGCTTCCAAAACAAGGAAGCTGTCTTCCTTGGCCTCCTCTAAGACTATCAGATGGCTTTCAATTTCTTGCCTTGAAGGTCCTGTCTCTACTCTGAGTCCACCCCAGCCTCTTCTGTGAGGGGTCAGGAATGAAGCTAACACTTACCAACAAGCGGTTATTTTCACTGTATCTCATTTGTCCCACCCCACCCCATTTCATAGATCTAGAAACTGAGGCACGAAGCACTGAAGTCATTTGCTCAAGGTCACTCTTCAGGAAGTAGGTGGCTGCCGTTCAGATCTAAGCTGAATAACAGCCCCTGCTGTTAGCTAGTTCACTAGATTGCCTTTCAGGAAAAGGCGAGGAAGAACTTGAGAACCGGGATGACGGTGTCCAGACACTGTGACAGGCTGGTGGAGGACAGTGACACTTACATGGTTGCCAGGAGATGTGGGCTCAGGACCCCATTTTTGTCACCAATTTGATTGTGACTTTGGACAAGTCATTTAACCTGTCAGGGCCTCCTTTCCTATTTGAGAATTTTGGTGAGATCATCTCTAAGGTCCCTTTACTTCTTTTTTTATAGTTTTACTGATTTTTGGCTGTGCTGGGTCTTCACTGCTTCAAGGGCTTATCTCCGGTTGTGGTGAGCAGAGGCTACTCTGTAGTTGCGGTGTGACGGCTTCTCGTTGCGGCAGCTCCTCTTGTTGCAGAGCAGGGGCCCTAGGGCATGCGGGCACAGTAGCTGGGGTTCCCAGGCCCTGGAGACAGGCTCAGTAGTTGCGGCACATGGACTCAGTTGCTCCGTGACATCTGGGATCTTCCCAGATCAGGGATCAAACCCGTGTCTCCTGCACTGGCAGGCAGACTCTTTACCCACTGAGCCACCAGGGAAGCCCCTAAGGCCCTTTACTTTTACCAAAGTATGAGAAACAACGAATTACAATTTTGATGGGTGCTAGTGGTCAAGAATTTTCACTTTTTAAAGCCACCAGGTAGCAAAGACTTGGAATAGGGAGACAGGCAAAGCCAGGCTGGAGAAAATTGGAATCATATACAGAAGGGACCCATTGGAAGTGGCCTGGCAGAGGGTGAGGAAGTGTCCTTGAATTTGGCTACTGGCCTGCGGCTTTCCGAGCCCAGGCTGGAGCACAGAAGAGAATCTAAAACCCAACTCTGGTAGATTAACATCCAGGCCCAGTGATGGCAGGGAAGGGGTTGGGTGGGCCAAGAAAGGACTTCAGGGACAGGGGTGCTCACCATGACAATGTTGGCCAGATGGGCAGAGACGAGCGCATACACCCCTCCAGAGGAGCCCACCACTGGTGCAGTCATGTCAGCCACAGACACTGCCAAGGACCCTGGTGCAGAGAGAGAGAGATGGAGAATTCAAGGATGCTGGAGTCACTCCCCACCCCCAGTCCCAGGCGCTGGGCTGCTGCAGCCTAAGGGCTGAGACTCCAGAGCAAAAGCTCCATCACCCTGGAGCTTCCTGAAAGATTCATCTACGACCTAAAGGACCATTTGGTTCAAACTTCTCCTTTTACAACTGGGAAGCAAAGTCTCAAGGAGGGAAATGACTTGTCCACAGTAGAGCTCCAACCCAGATTATCTGCCTGGCGATCTGGCCTCACCGGGTGCTATCTCAGGGTTCTGAGCAATGACAAGAAAATGGTAGCAGTAGTTTTGCAGAAACTGCCACCCTTATGGGGCGCTATGTGTCAGACACCTGCCAAACATTTTGTGTGACCCTCTAGCCCACTCGCTGAGGCAGGCGCTAACAGCCTCGTTGCAGAGACGAGGAGGCTGAGGCCTCAGTCACCTGGTGGGAATGGCTGGAGCCAGGACATGAGTCCCGGTCTGCCTCTTGGCCTCTCCAGCAGCCACTCCCTGAACTGTCAACCTCCACCCTCTACCCTCACTCTTTCTCAATAGCACCCAGAAACCTGCCGTGCATCACCTCCAGCCGAGTGAAAGAGACCAACAGGATCTCTAGAGCTGGGCATCTCTGGAGGAAAAATGTCCTTGAGAAGCTCCGGGGAAGCAAGAAAGATGATGTCATACCCCCTGGGGGAAAGGAATGGTACAGACTCTTGGTCTGGAGGATGAGAAACTTTGGTCCTGGGAGGGAAGCTGGGCCGAGAGGAGATGAGGAATGCATTGTTCTGGTCTCATTTAAGTGTGATCAATGCCTTGGCTTCCAGGGAAGGACACAGGAGACTAAAAATAACTGGGAGTTAGAACCCAGGGCTCAGAGGATGAGAGGTGGCTGGCGGGGTGAGTGTGCAGAAATCACCACTGGAAAATGCCCGCAGGCTCCTGAGCCAATTAGTCGCTGCCTGGGTGGAGAGAGGAGGGCGAGACAGAAGGCCAAGTTCTGCAGGCCCTATGGGGGTGGAGGGTCAGCTCCTAAGGAAGAGGCTGGGGCCCGCCTGGGCACCCTGGGCCTGGAGAGGTAGCAGCAATGTCATCTGCCTTCTCCCCCCATCGCTTGCCGCCCCCACCCCAGATGGCTCTCAAGGCTCTGAGCTCAGTGCGGTCCTACCAGGAAGAGATTCCCCACAACAGGTTCTTCGTCTCCAGGGGGATGTCATCTCTCATGGAAAACACAAACTGTCATGAACTAAGAACACCAGAGTCCTTCTCCCCTCCCAGGGCAACTATCAATCTTTCCTCTCCCCTTTCATGCTTCCCCTTCGGCTTTAATTAGGTATTGATCTATTGTCAGATAACTTTTTTTTTTTTTTTAACTGCTGAGCCATGGGGTCAACCCTATATAACAGGAGGGGGGAAAAAAAATCTCAGGGTGGCCTGCAGGCAGGCAGAGATCTGCATGACAAAGGATTCCCACGCTCCCGGCTGGGGCTGGTGGAGGAGGCTGCATTGCAGGGCTGGGCAGGGCTGTCGGCCCAAGGCGCTCCAAGGCGCTCCTCGTTAATTACCACTGGACAGAGGAAGTTCCCAGGCTGGCCTCTTTCCTCCGTGTGAGTCCCTGCAGATGGCCCAGCTTCTGCTCCTTCAGCTTCCCCAGTGGGATCCACCAGAGCAGGGAGGCGGCAAGGTCCAGCCTCCATGCCCTGACCTTTCCCTCACCCTATCCAGGGACAGGAGTCCTGACCCCAGGCAGGGCCAAAGGTCAGTCTGGATGGTGGCAGGATGGTCGACTGGGGACGGGACTGGCTACTTGTGTGACCCTGGACACAGCCCCTGAATTCTCTGGGCTTCAGTTTTCATATCTGTGAAACGAGGAGGTTAGTTCTAAGTCTGCCCAATGTTTAAGCAGTAAGACTCTCTTTTCAAAGAAACTTGACCCACACCCCTATCCCACAGAGCAGAGGGCAGACAGCTGCTCAGGCTGAATGGGGGTGAGACATGGGGAGTAAAGTTTGCCATTCACTGGAGGGGACCTCCAGCGTTCCTTCCAGATCAGAAATGGAATAATCCAAGGCTTGGCCTAAGATCCAGGGTCTGGGGTTTGAATACTGATAAAAGAATCTGGAAGGTAATGGTCTGGACCCACTTGCCCTCCATTTGTGGCAGAAAGACTTTCCTTAAATGACTGCAAATTAGTCCTGGACTATGGGCTTCCCTGGTGGCTCAGGTGGTAAAGAATCTGCCTACAATGCAGAAGGCCTGGGTTCGATCCCTCGGTCAGGAAGATCCCTTGGAGAAGGGAATAGCTACCCACTCCAGTATTCCTGCCTGGAGAGAATCCCATGGTCAGAGAAGTCTGGTGGGAGAGAATTCAATGGACAGAGGAGTCTGGTGGGCTATAGTCCATAGGGTCACAAAGAGTCACAATGGACTGCGTGACTAACACTTTCATTTTCAGAGGGACTGGGAGAAGTCAAGTAGAAATGTGGGCTGGTATGCATATCAGCAGAGTAAAGCCATTCCGGGGTAGGAAGCCAGGGCCAAGGAGGATTCCTGACAAACCTAAGGGATGACAGTTCAATAAATGTCCAGTGTGAACCCACGGAGGTCAGGGAGGCAGAAGACAGAGAAGCAAGCCACACCTCTGCCCAGCAGCAAACCAAAGGACCAGTGCTAGTCAGGGCTATGAATTTCCACCCCCTGAAACCCTGGGTCCATGCCAGCACGGTGATGAACTAGTGACTTTGCCATAACGTACAGCTGTGATAATTTTAGCCTGGAAAATTTAAAGCAGGTGTCCTCCAGCACCTCCCTTAGTTGCTGCTGCTGCAGCTAAGTCGCTTCAGTCATGTCCGACTCGGTGCAACCCCACAGACGGCAGCCCACCAGGCTCCCCTGTCCCTGGGATTCTCCAGGCAAGAACACTGGAGTGGCTTGCCATTTCCTTCTCCAATGCATGAAAGTGAAAAGTAAAAGTGAAGTCGTTCAGTCATGTCCGACTCTTAGCGACCCCATGGACTGTAGCCTACCACGCTCCTCCGCCCATGGGATTTTCCAGGCGAGAGTACTGGAGTGGGTTGCCATTGCCTTCTCCACCCTTGGGTGCTAAAGAAAAGCAAATCCAAATAAAAATTGCCAGAACACCTACCTTTAAGCAGTATAACTTTATTTATGCATATACTCTTTCATTTAGTGCTTGCCATGTGCCAAACCCTGTGCTAGGCTCTGGGGGTGCAGCCATGGCTTCTGATCTACAGAATTTATGATCAAAGTTGGGCAAAACAGAGAAAAGATCGGGCTATTTTGATTTTTTTGGCCGAACCACATGGCTTGCAGGATCTAAGTTCTCTGAGCAGGGATTCAACCCATGTCCCCTGCAGTGGAAGCTGAGTCCTAACCGCTGAATTGCCAAGGAAGTCCCAAGACTGGATGTTAAACTATTTAAATTCAGCCCTATAATCATTAGCGGAAGTGAGATACATCTTGGCTTCAAGCATTGGCTAGAGGCACAGGTTTGGGGACGTTTCTACTCCAGTTCTAGGATTTCTTGGCTGAGCAAATAGGGTGATTCCACTTCTTGGAACTGCCTATAAAATGGGGGTGTCAGTAGCCACTTCAGAGGAATGTGATGAGGAGATAACACACGTGAACCCTTTATCACATGCCTGGACCATCAGACATGCTGAGCAGAGATTAGTTATAATTGTTATAAAATGCGATGGCCTTGGATTTGGAATATTTTCATTGGGCAGGAATTAAAGAGCAGGGCTTAATGTCTATGAAGACCACCCCGCCTTGGAGGACTTCCCTGGTGGTCCAGTGGTGGACTTCGGCTTCCAATGCAGGGGGTGTGGGTTTGATCCCTGGTCTGGGAGCTAAGATCCCATATGCCTCACGGTCAAAAAACCAAAACCCAAAACAGAAGCAATACTGTAACAAATTCAATGAAGACTTTAAAAATGGTCCACATCAAAAAATCTTTAAAATGAAAACAATGACCTCCCTTGGTTTCCAATAAATTCCATGCATGAAGGATAAGTCTTGCCTCTGGTTCTCGTAACGTTAAGGTCATGTTCGAGCATAGCCTTTGGGGTCAGACAGCCTGATCGGAGCCCAGCTCCACCACTTATGACTGTATCTTCTTAGGCAAGTCACTTTCCTTCTCCAAGCCTGGGCTTCTGTATCTGTAACAGGTGAAGGGTAATAGTACCTGCCTCAGGGGTTTGTTGCGGGGATTAAATACAGCCTGCACAGGACAGGCACTTGGCTATCTGGTCAGACCCCGCCTGTCTGAACCAGCACCCCCTCTCTGAAGAGGGATGCACACACAAGGCAGGGGAGGAGGAAAGGGTGCAGGCGGATCAATCAGCTCAATCCCGGAGATCAATGGTGTGACATGTGGTGACCAGAATGCCCTCTGCTCTGAATCAATGACTCAAATAGGACAGCGCACGTCATCTGCTTTGCAGTACAGCCCCACACCCTCAGGTTCAGCTGGCAAGCCCCCTTCTGCCTGTACACCATCCCCTTCTGCACTGGTGTCCCTTGGAAGTAATACCTGCACTGCTTCCCCGCTGGGCGTCATCTGCTTTGGACGAGACCTGAGTCATCTTGAATCTGTGTTGTCTTCTAGGTTACTCCGGCACACCCACTTAATTGACTACTAACTGCAAGTGTTACGAGCACTTCCCTGTTCCTCGCCATTAACCATCTGGGTCTCTGAGTAGGTAGGTATGGAAAACGTGGCTCTGAATCCCCAGATGTCGACACTCAGGGGTGTGTGGGTGGCTGAGGAAGTCTGGCACACAGAGATGCTCATCAGACCTTTGTTCAAGGATGCAGAAGGGGCTGGATTCTGGGAGAGGCTGGTGTGGGCGCTGTCCAAGGTGGCCAAGTTTTCAACCTCAGCCCAGGAGTGAAGGAGAACAGTGCTGGGCCAACCTCCCAGGCTGAGGGTTTACAAACTAGCAAACCAGCTTCTTCTGGGATAGATGGATGGGTGGGTGGGGTGGGAGGCTTCAGGAATCATAGAGCCTTCCGTCTTTGATTCCGGAAGCCCTCCCACTCACTCCCGGGGTCCCTGCCTGCCCTCTGTTTACAAGGCCCACGCTGCCCTGCTCTCCTGATGACAGCTTTAATGCCACTCAGAAAGGATTAAGATCTTACTTAAACACACACGCAAAGCTCCCTTGGGCACTGCTGTCAAGGTGAAGAGCTGAAGCAGCAAACCTTGTAAAGAAAAAAGCCAGCAATAAAGTTGGAGACATAACCAGGGAGATCCCTCTATTCAGAAGCCCAGTTGGTGCAGACTTCTGCAGAAATCTCCACTCTCCTCACCTCACCCCGGTCCATCGCCCCTCTACCGGGGCGGGGGACCAGGAGCTGGGACACTGTCCTCAAGGCCACAGTGATTACACGCATCACCGGCCACATGGGCTGAGTCAGCCAGGGCCCAGACTCCTCCAGCTGGCACAAGTGCTCACAACCTCTTGGGCCAGACTCTCTCCTACTCGCAGTGGGTCAATCAAGGGCCAGCCCAAGCAGAGGCAAGACTGCCCTTTGGGTACAGGTGGGCCCCCCCCAACCCCTGGGATCTCACTACCCTTGCTTTATTTCATTCTTCACCTCGCCCCACCCTCCTCACATCCAGCATGCATATCTCATTTTTTGTGGTTCAGCCGCAAAGTCGTGTCCGACTCTCTGCCCCAGATCTCATTAGTTCCCTCTTAAAGCTTAACGGGTGCCAAGAGAAGGTAAGGAATTTCCCCAAGTTCACACAGCTACAACACAGTAGTGAAAGACTGAAACCTCGGTCAGCCTGCCGGCTCCAAATCACATACCCTCCACCCGCTTTGCCACCACACGCCTCCCTCTCTGGGTGGCATCCCCGTCTGGTCTCCCTAGGGAGGTGGCGAGAGGTACCCAGAGGAGAACCCTCGCAGTCGGGAGCCTGGGTGATGAGCGTCCGCTGGAAGCCTGGGGCCTGCCTGACGGCACAGGGTCTCATCAGCCGCCCTGGGGAGGTTCACCCCTATGGACTCTGGGCCCACCTGCCTACCTGCCACAACACCGGCCACATAGACAAGCCCAATGCGGGTTGCTCCATGCACCATCTCCAGAGGCACCCCCACCAGGAGCTGGAGCACCACGTTGAGCCCCAGGTGTTCTATCCTGTACAGAGAGACCACAGTCATTCACTCAGCATGTCAAGAGGCTGGGGATCCAGCAGTGAACAAGATTCTATGGCTGGGAGCTCCCTGGTGGCCTAGTAGCCAAGAATCCACCTGTCAATGCAGGGGACATGGGTTTGATCCCTGGTCTGGGAAGATCCCCACATGCTGTCAGGCAGCTAAGCCCATGTGTCATAACTACTGAAGCCTGTGCTCCTAAAGTCCACACTCCATCACAAGAGAAGCCACTGTAATGAGAAGTCCTCATGCAGCAATGAAGACCCAGGGCAGCAATAAAAAAACACTTAAAAAAAATAACTTAGTAAGTCAAAGTTATTCCGCCAGTTTCTGTTGTGTCCACATCTCGGCTCATGAGGCTACCTAAGCAGGAAGGGCCTCCCCAACTCTCCTCCTCAGCCCTGAAGTCGAAGCCGGGACATAGCAGGCCAGGCTGCCATCCCCTCAGGCTCAGAATAGGGACATTCATCAGTGACCATCAGAGAAGTCTCTTCACCCCAAAGCAGCCTCCCCAGCAGGTGCAGCCAGCTGGGGGAGGCGCTGTGGCCCCTTTAGAAGCTCAGCAGGAGCAGAGGTTCACAGAGGAGCTTCCTCGTGGCCACTGTGGGTCATTCTCCCAAGGAAAGAACCATGAGGGCCCGGGTGATCTTCTTCCCATTGGCATCCCCACTGCCTGAGGGACAGGCACCCTCAGGGCTTTTCAACGCTTTCCCTCCACTTCTCTAGAGTCTGCAGAAGACACTGCAGAGGTCTGGGGTCCGGGGACTCTGACTGTCCAACCCCACGCTTCCACTATGTAAAGACTGTCTCCAGCCAAGATCGTGCATTCAAGAGACCTGGACCTGGGTGGTCACCTGGCCAGCTAGCAGGTCCTTATCATGGGGTAAGATGCACCCATGAGAACTGGTGGCACTCCAGGTCCCCAAAGAGGTCACATGGCTCTGTAAATGGAAACTGTAATATTTCCAGAGTTCCTCAAGAAGCCTCATGTCACCATATACGTAGACCGCCTTTCAACAAATCACTTATAGGGGCACTCACACATAGTTTATGGACAATGAACCTGGTGGTTGACCACATGTCCCTCTTTGCTTTGGCCACCAGGAAGCTCAGAATAAATCTGTAACCTACTTACAACAAATATATAGAATCACATGCTATGTATGTGTGTGCTGATCTCACTTTGCTTTCCCTTTCCCATATACTCTTTTTTTAACTGTACAATTTATATATATATATATATATATAATTTTATTTATTTTTGGCTGCACTGGTCCTCATTGCTTTGCACAGGCTTTCTCTGTTTTCAGCAAGTGGGAGCTACTCTTCGTTGAGGTGCGCAGGCTTCTCATTGCAGTAGCTTCTCTTATGGCAAAGCACAGGCTCCAGGCACTTGGGCTTCAGCAGTTGTGGTGCTCGGGCTTAGCTGCTCCTAAGGCATGTGGAATCTTCCCCACCAGAGACCAAACTCCCTGCACTGGCAGGTGGATTCATACCCACTGCGCCTCTAGGGAAGCCCCCTAAACCGTATAGTTTTAATGGCATGTTCACAGATATGCACAAACATCACCACCACCAACTCTAACACATTTTCATCGCCCATGCACTCCTAATAATTTACACATACAGTTTGGTATTAGATAAGTTTTAAGAAGCCATCTCAAATCCTGTGTCCAGGTAGACAAAAATAAACTAAAAAAATAAATTTCAATCCAGGCTCTCTGGACCAGTTATTTTTCTGCAAGAATTCCTGATAGAGTGAAAGAACGCCATACTCACCCCGCATGCATGAATATGTATGTCAGGTAACGCCAAGCCTGTGCTCGGAGCTGTGGATGGTAAACCAGGGAGTTCTTCAGGTATCGTGGGTGGGTTACCTGCAGTACAAATTGGCCCAGCGACACCCCATTATAAAGGAAAAAGGCAACCTGGAGGAGAGCAGAGAGTACAGAGAGGCTGTTACTAGGCAGGAAACTGCCCGGAAACCCTCCTGAGCTTATTATCATGTGGAATCCCTAGGGAAGTTGCCATCTGTCCTTCTCACACCCCTATGACCAGCACCCAGGCTAGCTCTCCACCACCTCACTCCATTTCTGTTCATTTTGTGTTCAGTGTTCACAAAATGGTCTCAAGGTCTCTGCCCACACTTCCTCGGTGCTAAGCAGAAAGGGTTCGGAGGATTTTAAACTTTAATTCCAGTAATAACTCACATACCCACTTGGGGGCTGAGGCAATGCCATATAAGTTGATTAAAAAAAAAAAAACTGGCAAAAGCCATGTAACATAAAATTTACCATCTTAACCATTTTAAGTGTAGAGTTCAGGGGCGTTAAATACATTCATAATGGGCAACCATGACCACTATCCATTCACAGGATTCTTTTCATCTTGTAAAAGTGATGAAATAAACGCTATATCCATGAAACATTAATTTCCATTCCCTGCCCTGCAGCCCCTGGCAACCACCATTCCGCTTTCTGTCTCTATGAACACGACTACTCCAGGGACTGTATGGAAGTGGAATCACACAGCATTTGTCTTTTGTGCCTGGTTTATTTCACTCGGCATAATGTCATCAGGGTACATCCATGTTGTAACATATGTCAAAATCTCCTTCCCAATATTTCATTGCATGTAGCTATCAAATTTTGTTTATCCATTCAACTGTCGATGGATGCTTGGGTTGCGCTCACCTTTTAGCTACTGTGAACAATGCTGCTATGAACACGGGTATATAGATATCTGAGTCCCTGCTTCCAGTTCTCTTGGGTATACACTCAGAAGCGGAGTTGCACGATCGTATGATAATTCTGATTTCATTTTCTGAGGAACTCCCATACTGTTTCCCACAATGGCTATACCACTTTACATTCCCACCAACAGTACACAAGGGTTTCAATTTCTCTGAATTCTCATCAACACCTCACGTAAGTTAATTTGTGAAGATGACTGAAGCATACTTGTTTAAGCCCAAAAAGAGTGTTTATTTTAACTATTTCTCCCTGGAACTCTTTCTACAATGCATAACTCATGTCCCTAGGTTCTTAATTTTAAGGATGCCTCAGGTGTTGATCTGGGCTGTAGGAGCAATGTCTTCTCCAGCAACTGATGGGGGTTTCGCTCCTGTACTAAATGATCCCAAATTCTTGTGTTTTTTTGTGACTCAGGTTTGCCTGTACATTTTCTTTTGTCCTCTCTTGCCATGCCTGGGGTGTCAGCAAGTTGTTAACCAGTTACCACAACCAGGTTCTTACTTCCTCTTGGTGGCAGGGAGAAGGCCCTCTTCCAGTAGCTTCCCATTATGTTCACTGTTATGGAATCAGAAAGTTAGGTTACTGGAACTGGATAGAAAACAAAAGGCTTGGGCTTTGGTATAAGGACTCTGAAACAGTTATTTCATCATTTTCCAGTTTCTTTTAGATTGGCGGTTCGAGTTTACACAGCTGAGGTTTCGGAGGGTCGGAAACCAATCTGGACAAAAGATCCGGCTCCTCTGGGTGACCTTGGGCAAATTACTTTAATTCACTGGTCGTCCATTTCTCTGGGGCGTCCCAGGTGGCACAGCAGTAAAGGATCCCCCTGTAATGCAGGAGATGTGGGTTTGACCCCTGGGTTTGGAAGACCCCTGAAGTAGGAAATGGCAACCTACTCCAGTATTCTTGCCTGGAAAATTCCATGGATAGAGGAGGCTGGCAGGCTACAGTCCATGGGGTTGCAAAGAGTCAGACTGAGCACACGTGTGGTTTTCCCATTTGGAAACGGGAATACTCATGTCTACATTTCCATGGTGATTGTGAGGCTTAAAAATGATAAACTGTAAAATGTTTCTTTTAAAGGGGGGCTTCCCACCAGGGGCTTCCCTGGTGGTCCAGTGGTGAAGAATCCACCATGCAGTGGAGGGGACCTGGTTCTACCCCTGGTTGGGGAACTAAGATCCCACACGCTGTGGGCATCTAAGCCTGCGCACTGCAACTGAGACCCGATCGATCTCTCCCTGTACTCAGTCGTGCCCAACTCTTTGCGACCCCATGGACTGTAGCCTGCCGGGCTCCTCTGTCCATGGGATTCAGCATGGATTCCCCAAGCTAGAATGGGATTCCCCAAGCTAGAATGGGATTCTCCAAGCTAGAGTACTACTGTGGGTTGCCATTTCCTACTCCAGGGGAGCTTTCTGTTTAGGGATCGAACCCACGTCTCATGTTGCCTGCATAGGCAGGCAGGCTCTTTACCACTAGTGCCACCTGGGAAGCCTGAAGACCAGACGTGGCCAAAATTAATACTTTTTTTTTAAAGATAAAGTACACGAAGAGCCAGCCCTGTGAGCAGCATCAGCTGAGGGAAGGCAGATGTAATTAGCTTAGGGTTAAGCCCTTCTGGGCTGAGCCTGGGAATGGCTCAGGGCTCCCAGCAGCTGGACTCCCTGGGAGGCGAATCTGTTCACCTAACACCATGCGTGCGGGTGGCCTGGCAGCAAACACAGCTTGCAAGCCAACTCGTTATTATTGGTCCTCAAATAGAAGTTAATAAATAGACCAACACAGTAAGCGCTTGGAGAACAAGTCCAAGAATATCTTGGAAAAATCGCAACTTCAACATGTACTTGGAGGAAGCCAGAACAACAAACCGAGGAGCTCTGGTCTGCAGTCCAGATATTCTGATTTAAGAGAGGAAGAAGCAGGACGCCATGAGGCTTAATGATCCTGCAGTTTGATTCGGCAGGAATTTTACAAGAACGTTCGCAGGGGCAGTAATTAGGCCCCTAGCTCTGGAAGAGAAACGGTGGAAATTATAAAATGCCAAAAGGAAGCCAAGCGTCAGTTTGAGAGCTGGCGCTGGGTGGGGGGGCCTGCAAGTTCTGGGGCTGAAGAGCCGGAAGAATTCAGAGTCCCTCATACAGGAGTGCTGATTCAGAAAGTGGTACTTTGGATCGTGTTGCATAAGATGAGACTTTTAGAATTACAATAGGTAAGGATGATTCCCTAAGGGGAGAATGTTCCTGCAAAATATGTGAAGCCCACATTTACCTGTTCATAAACACTCCTTCCCATACGTATTGATGTAATGCTTTTGTGCTCAGAAAGCACCACCAGCAATTCTCTGGCTCTAAACAGAGGAGTTGCGTGGGAGCAGGAGGGCAAGTCTGGTTATTCCCACTTTCCAGGTGGAAGATGGAGTCCAGGGGTAACAAATGACCCATCCTCGAGGCTCACTCCACTCACTCTGGGAGGAACTAACAGAAGTTGCTTTAATGAGTTCGCCTGGTGAAATGCCCCCAATCAAAGACCTTCTGACGCTCTTCTTGTTGCTGTTGATTTGTGCAGGGCAGGGAGGGTCATACAAGGGTTTTGCTGCAGTGCATATGACTTCAAGTCATGATCTTTGTAATACCTCTGTGGCCGAGGGGTTATAACAACACCTGCATGCCCTGTACCAGGGCCTGACCTGCCATGACAACTGCCATTTGATCCTCAACCATCACCTTTCGGTGGTGAAGGTGCTGCCCTTCCCCTTGTGATCTCAGATACCCTCCTGGAACTTCCCTAGTGGTTCTAATTGCTAGGATTCTATGCTTCCGCTGCAGGGGGTGCAGGTTCGATCCCTGATTGGGGAACTAAGATCCCACATGTCACATGGTGCAGGGAAAAAAAAATTATATCCTTTTGACCCTCCAGCAGCCCCTTCGCCACCCCCGTCCTTGCCTCTAGCAGTGTGACCGTGATCATGAACCAGGGCGGGGGGCAGCAGGTATAACTGTCGTAGTACCACTTCCGGTCAATTTCCCGGGGCAGGGTCTCGTAGGCCACGTGACGGATGAGTCGCTGGGAAAGGTTCAGCCCCTTCTCCTCCAGCAGGGCCTTGCTGCAGAGCCTGCGGTTCCCCTGCAGGATGGCCTGGCGAAAACTGTTGGACCGCTTGTTGCTCATCTACATGGGAACAGGGTGGGGGAGGGGGTCAGAACGGGGGTCTCAGGGGAGCCCCATCCCATTTCCCAGCCACCCAGTTCCTTAGACCGCCCAGGCCTGTGGCCACCTTCCTCTTTCTTCTGTAATAGTTTGCAAGGGGTTAAATGTAAGTTAACAAGCAATATTCACCAGGCTCTTCTGTGTCAGGGGCTGTTCTAAGCACATCACAGCTCAGCTCATTTGATGCAACTAGTCTACCTGCTAGATAAAGACCATGAATATCCCCATCCCACCAGATGAGGAGCCCAAAGCGTAGAGTTCTAAGAATCCATCAAGTCTAAACCCAGTGAGGCTCCAGAGCCTGGATTCATATCCATGATATCTCCTCCCACACACCAGCCTGTCATCCCTCACAATTTCCTCAGCAACTATTAAGCATCAGGTGTTGCCAGACACGGGAATACAGAGGTGTCGAAGGCTGATAAGTGAAAGTGAAGAAAGTGTGAAGGTGTTAGTCGCTCAGTTGTGTCCAACTTTTTGGGACTGCGTGAACTAGAGCCCACGAGGCTCCTCTGTCCATGGAATTCTCCAGGCAAGAATACTGGAGTGGGTAGCCGTTCCCTTCTCCAGGGGATCTTCCCAACCAGGGATGGAACCCAGATCTCCTGCATTGCAGGCAGATTCTTTACTGTCTGAGCCACCTAAGTAACCAGCAATCATGGTTCACAGTGAAGCCCACTGTGGGAGCACACAGGAGGGAGGCCCAACCTGGTCCCAAGGTGGTCATGGAGGACTTCCTGCAGGAGGTGGCATGAGTGAGAACTACAGGACAAGTAGGAGTCAGCATCCCCGGCCCCTGGAACCAGAATCCAAAGCTGTGCTTGTGGAAGGTCATCAGTCCTGAAGGACCCCAAGGGAACTGTAATACTCGAGGAGCCCCAGGATGGGCCCCTGCCCCACAGAGCCCTGGCAACCTGACTCCCACAGGCAGACCTGCTGATTTTCAGCCTCCAGAGGCCTCCGCTACCTCCCACACACTCTCCCCGACCACACTCTAGACCCTCCATACAGGGAAATATTCTAGAGACACAGCTCTCCCAACCAGAGTCCACAGTGCTGTCCAGGGGCTGCCCCACGGTCACTGGGTAGGGATTATCTATGTATTTCTGGGGCTGTGGGCCCAGCAGGGGACATCAGGCTAAACCTGAAGGCAGGAGTTCAGACAGGGCTGCAGAGGGGAGCCAGACAGACAAAGGCATAGGGGTTTGAAGCCCTGCTGGGGGCAGGGAGCTGGGGAGGATCTGGGTTCAGACCAGGCCAAGACGAATGAGTCTCCATCAGCAGTACCCGTCCCCTCTCCTGGGTTCTGCACACACCTGCAAAATCTGGCTGAAGCCTCCCCCCTCTAGCAGGCCTTCCCGGATGAACCCCTTCCAACGATTCCCTATTCCCATCCCCTCCAGGCCTGCAAAGCTTGGGCCTGGCTCTCAGTAGCTTGGCAGCTCTATAAATTTAGGCAGGGCCTAGGGCTCTGAGTTTGCTGCATGCCCAAGACAAGACCATGTGATCAAATTAGTTTGTAGCCATCCTCTCCCCCATCTCCAGGTGTGCACATGCACTCACAAACACACAGCTGCAAGACTCATGGACGGGAGGCGCTCAGCATGAGTACGGGAGAAGCAGTGAGTGCACACACACACTCACCATTGACCTTTGCCCTGATGTGCCTAGAACTGTGCTGGGCACAGCAGCGGCCATGGTCTCTGGCCTCACGGAGCTTATAGGAGAGACAGAGGTGTAAACAGCAGCCAAAGATGATGTCCCCTTTGTTATCTGATGCATTGTGTTATCCCGTGATATAAAGGTGGAGATGGGAGCTTGGAGAGTGATTTTCCTTGGAAAGTAGTTTTCTCAAGGACCCATAGTTAGTAAATCATGGAGTCAGGATTCAGATTCAGATCTGCCTGACTCTGGGGCCCATGCTGGCCCATGTGGTGCTTTCATGCCAGTTAGATAAGGGAGCCTCTTCTTCGAGGTGGATGCACCCTTTCCAGGCCTTGCTGAACAAAGGCCAGGGCAGATTTCAGTCCTCATTCATCTCTCTGCCTGGCATCCTTATACAGTCTACAACCTGTACACCCATACATGACAGCCCTGACCACTCAGCTGTAATGCAATGTGGTCTCTGTTAGAAGAGAGGCTTGCGCAAAGCACTGTGAGGGCTCAGGATAAGGTTAGTTCATCCTGCCTGGGTGGGAGTGCGAAAAGGTTCACAAAGATGCCGAGGAGTAAACCTGGTGGAAGAACATTAAGAGGCAACAAAAACTTTCAAACATTTCATCTTATTTAATCCTTGCCACCATCCTGAAGAGGCTTCTCAGGTGGCTCGGTGGTAAAGAGCGTGCCTGCCAATGCCAGAGATACAGGTTTGACCCCTGAGTCAAGAAGATCAACCAGAGAAAGAAATGGCAACCCACTCCAGTATTCTTGCCTGGGAAATCCCACGGACAGAAAAGCCTGGAGGGCTACAGTCCACGGGGTTGCAAAGAGTCGGATGTGACTTAGGGACTAAACACCACCACCACCCTGAAGAAGGTATCCTTTGGCTTCATTTGACACACGGGCTCAGAGAATCTTTCCCACTGAGTGGCAAAGGCAGAGCATTAAGCAGGACCCAGGTCTGCCTGACTCCAGCGCCCGAGCTCTCTGCCCTTCCCAGAACCTCCCTCCCGGTGAGCCCCTTCTTAGTCCCGCCCTCCAGGGCAGCCTTGCTCACAGGAATCCAGGCTCTGGCTGGCCACTCCAGCTCAGAACTTGAACAGAGAAATCTTGATGGCAACAAGCAACCTGCTGTTGCGAATTCACACAGAAGATTTCCTGAAGCCCCAGCTGGAGAGAAGCCACTCACTGGCTCTGCCATGCCCTCACTCTGCCCCGGGCTGAGCAGAGCATGCATCGAATAGGCTTGTGCTGGGGCTGTGGAGGAGCCACAAGTTCGAACCTGTGGTCTGACCTTTGCTGGCGCTGCTGGGTTCCCAGCCACGCAACTCATCTCCATGACCCATCCCGTGAATCCCAAATGTCCCCAACTTCCCTGCTTAATTGAGCTCTGCCTCCCATCCTGTAAAAGGTCTGTTCCCTGGGTCCAATCTGAACAGCAGATTACTTCATCCCTAAAAGCCTCACAGCTGCTCGCTGCCATCTGTTAATCTCTGGATGAAGGCAGGTCCTCAGTCAAGAGGCAATTAAAACACCACCAAAGCCCGCGCATTAGAAAGCGGACATGGCACGATGGCAGGTCCTGGCTCCCCCATCACTAACGCCTCTGAATTCCAGGAGCCTGGATGTTCAAGAACTGACTGTTCACACCAGTCATTTAGTAAATGGGTGACAAGAAGAGAGGCAACTCTTCCATTCCACCAAGAGGGAAACCGCGTGGAATCTCCCAGCCTTGTGTTCATGCCTCTAGTTCATGCAGCTTCTGCTCACATCCTATCCACCCACGGCGGGTTGCTTCCTGCTCAACCCCACTGAACCCCTTTCCAATCCTGCCACTGTAGCCCTGAAACAGCACAGCAGTAACCCCAGTGAGGAGGAAGTCCTGACTCTAAGACACCAGACCACTGGGCAGGATGCATGGGCCTCCTGTCTCCAGCCCCTCCGATCACCCAGGACCACTGCCAGCAGGTCTGAAGAGCTTCAGCCTTCACCCACACATCCCATTGCTCCTGAAAGGCCTGGCCTGATCCTCCCAACATCCACTCCCCAGCTCTTCTCCTGACAACGACGACTTCCCACTTCCAGCCCTTCATTTCCATGGAAGTGACTCTCCTCTGAGCCCCCATGGTGGGCACTGATCAGTTTGAGTCAATCAGCACATGCCACTGACCCAATCTAGGCCAATGGAAGGAAGGAAATCCCAGGCCTCATGTGGGAGCTCCCATAAAAAGTGCTCCTCTGCTCTCCTTTGGGGTGAGGTTTGAGGGTGTGAGGGCTGGAACAGCTGCAGCCACTTTGCTGCTGCCATAGTCAGGTCTGGAATGGCCAGGGGCTCTTCTGAGTAGTGCTGATGCTGTGGAAAGCAGAACCCAGAGATAAGCAGAAATCTGGTCCATGGTGATTTTCTTTTATTTGCTGAAGCCTGGAGTTTTTCAATGCTGAAGACCCACCAATCCAAGTAATTAGTTATCCAAAAGGGCCCTCTAAGTCATGCCCCCAAACAGGCCACTCCCAGTGGCCACTCCCCAGAGTGCTTACCAGGTTGACAAAATCCTGGTAGCATATCTGCCCGTTGGCATGGCTGTCGGCGAGAGCCAGGAGTACCTCCCTCTTGTGCGGGTCCAGCTTGGCACTGTGGCTGTCCAGGAGGCTCCGGAACTTGCCTGTACTGATGAAGCCTGTGTTTCCAGGGTCAAACTGAGGGAGAAGCACACACAGCAGCAGGGTCAGCGGGGCTCCATCCCCGCCTCTGCAGGCCCCAGATGCTCCATCACTGCTACCACCCATGGCTTTCATCCTCAACCCTCTGCTGATACAGGACCAGAGGGTGTCTGGACTGTTCCCAAGGCCCCCAGGGGAAACATCCAAATAGGGCAGACAACCACGAACAACCCTAGAAGGCCCTGGAGACCTCTGAGATTGCCCAATTCAACCAGCTGGTGCACAGAAAAGGGGAATGGAGGCTCAGAGAGGTGACTCTCTGCCCTGCTTCTGACCCAGGACAAGTGGGAAGTGGGAATGAAAAGGCAATGAGTTGGGGAAGAAATGTGGAGCCTAGGCTGGAGGGGCTGAGCGGCCCAGGCAAGAGGCCCCGGGCAGTGGGGAGCACAGCCTGCCAGCCCCTCTCCCATGCCCAGGCCACGTGCACCCCACATCCTACACACAGCGCTCCCCAAAGACTCCATGCTCTGAACGTCTGGTTGCTGCCCTTTTGCCCCTCATCTCCCTGGGAGACTCGGACTCACCCTTCCAACTCCTCAGATGTCCCGTGTCCAGCCAGCCTTCCCCCAACACACGATCTGCTTCCCTGGAACCTCCAACAGCCCTCCAGCCTCCACCCCACTATTTTCAACTCCTCTCTGGACACTGGTTCCTTGCAGGTTGGCATCACAACTTATCCCCGGGGCTCAGCACAGAGGCTAGCATAGTTTGACACTCACTGAAAATCTGTTGGGTGAATAAGTGGATGTTTGGGTGAAAAAATGGGCAGTCATTTTCCAAGGAATGGCTCAGGGGTTCCATTAGAAAAGGGACTGGGACTTCCCTGGCAGACCAGTGGTTTAAGACGCTGTGCTTACACTGCAGGGTTTGCAGGTTCAATCCCTGGTAGGGGAACTAATATCCCACGTGCCACTCACAGTGGCCAAAAGAGAAGAAAAGGAAAGAAAAGGGGCTTATTCGTCTCCCTCAGGGAAGCCCGTGACCTTCAGGTCCCCGTTCCACTGCTCCTTCTCTTTCCCCACAGAACGCACCCAGTGTCCCCGATCAGCACACACTAACTGGCTTTACAGACACCCAGAGCAGTTCCCGATCACAAGCTGCCTCCCCACTGAACTCACTGCACTTGGAGATGCTGCTGCGGGTTGCTTCAACTTTAACAGGCAAACGGAGAAGGAAACAGCAACCCACTCCAGTGCTCTTGCCTGGAGAATCCCAGGGACAGGGGAGCCTGATGGGCTGCCGTCTATGGGATCACACAGAGTCGGACACGACTGAAGCGACTTAGCTTAGCAGGGACTTCACTGGTGGTCCAGTGGCTAAGACTGTGCTCCCGATACAGGGGGCCTCAGGTTCAGTCCCTGACCAGGGAACTAGATGCTACAGGCTGCAACCAAAGAAACCACAGAATGCAACTCAGACCCAGCAGAGCCAAATAAATAAGTAAAATACATATATTTTATAAAAGGCATTTAAAAAATGAGTGAACAAACATTTCGGACATCTGCATGTGCACAACAGGGAGCCCGGAAAATCAAGCCCACTTTTCCGCCTTGCCTGGGTAAAGGTCAGTGAAGACTATTTTTGGAAAGGTTGATTCTGTGTGCAGCCTCTCTAAGACAACCCAGGAGATATGATTCCTTCAATCCTCCCCAGAACTTAATGAGAGGGGACATCTCAAAGGAGGCCTACTGAAAAGTCTGCACTTGTTCCCCACTCTCCACCCCAAATAACAGATTTCAGGGATGACACTTCTTTGGGTCCCACTGAGGAGTATTGCAGGAAACTCACCTCCACCCTGCTCCAGAAAGATCTCTAGGAGCAAAAGCACCTACTATTTGCTGAGTGTTTTTATGGGGCTAAATACCACTCCAAGCATCTCATGTATATGACTTATTTAACCTCCTACCACAACCTTACGAGTACGTTGTATAATTATCTTCATATTGAAACAGGAGGGAAGGGGGCAGGGCACAGCCTTTAAGATAATGACATAGCCAAATGCCATGACATAAACTTAGAACTAAATGACCGCGAGATGGCCGATGAGTCGACGTCCATATACAGACCTTGGGCCTCGGTATATACTCACTGTAACACATCAGCAAGCTAAGTGACACACCCACAGGCACCATGACAGCTCCAAGGCTGACTATCAAAGATGGAAAAGTGGATGGTGGCCCAATTCCTGGAAATCTCCACCCCTTCCCCCAAATAGCTGGACTAATCCTCCCACGCATTAGCCTGTGAAATTATAGCTAGCCCATAAAAAGTAACCCCGCCCCATTTCGATGCCACTCTCGTCTTCTGAGATGGCCCACACTCTGTGGACTGCGTTTCTCTCTAAATAAATTCACTTCTTACCTATCAGTTGGTCACTCACTGAATTCTTTCTGTGATGAGACATCAAGAGCCTGAGCTTCATGAAGTCCTGAAACCAGGTGTGGGATCTCAGTTAAAAGCCTGGGTGGGTTTGAGTCCAGGGACGTGGGTTCAAGTCCTGGGATGTGGGTTCGAGTCCCACTCTGAGTTACGTGGTTTCAGTCTCACAGATGAAGAAGTGAAGACTCGGGAAGATGAGCACAGAGAGGTTAAGTGACACGCCTGCGAGCCACAGAGCCGAAGATCCCGGAATTCCAGGCCCGGACAGCCCGGCACTACCGTCACCACTGGCTGCCGCTGCCGGTCAGCCTTCAGAGCCTGCTCTGCTGCTCAGGAGCCAAATGTAAGGATCAAAGAGGTGAGCGCAAAGCCCGGAGAGGAGGGGCTCCAGGAGCCTCCAGGGTCCACTCTAAACAGATTTTTCAAGCAGGAAAGCACTCACACAGCAACAGCTCTGATCTCCTTACAGCTCAGACGGGAAATGATGCCGGTGGTGGCAAAGTGGCAATGGCAGCAGCTGGGGTGGGGGTCTCCCGCTCTGCCTGGGCCCTAACCCCTCCGGCAACAGGGACTCACCAGCCGGGCCCTGCCTGGTTCCCTGTGGCCCTCGTCTTGGGTGGGCTGATGGGGGTTGAGGGGGGGTTCCAAGTAGGGGGTGTTCAGAAGCAGCCCTGAATCCTGGAAATGTTCATCCTTCCCCGCCCCTCCCCTGGTGAGCACCACACAGAGTGTCTCCTGCATCAGCCTGAGGTGTTGGGGGTGGTGGTGGGGGAAGGTGGAGGGAAGACATCCCTCCCCGGGGGCCCATCCAAGGCTCTCCCGAGGGATGGGGCAGAGGGGCTGGGATCAGGCAAGGGCCCCTCTCCTTCATTCCAGCTCCAGACAAAGAACCACCTGCTCCCCTGGTCTCCCTCCCCCACCACCCAGGGCTCCCTGCTGTCGCCCTAGTGACCGGGCCTGCCCTGCCCCCAGCCCCCAACCCCGCCCCGCCAGTTCTGCCCCCAGCATGTTACAGAGAAGGAGCTGGAAGCTGGCCGAGCTTCCCCTTCTCTGCCAAAACCCTACCTTTCATGCCAGGGCCAGACAGGCCAGACAATGCGAGGTCATGGCCACCCTAATAATGAGGCCTCAGGGATGAAGGAGGGTGATTGGGGGGAGGCAGAGAAAGGGAGAGGGCCAGCTGCCTGAGCCCCATGGGAACGGACACAGGGCACCTTCCAACCACCACCCCCGACACCTCGGAACAGAAGGGCAAGAGCACCGGCTGACAGAGGGCATGGATGGGGCAGGGGGAGCCGGGGAACAAAGGGAGCGAGTGAGGGGGAGACAGAAAGAAACAGAGAGGACTCATGCAGAAGGCGGAGAGAGGTGGGCACCACTGCCTGGGAGGATGCTGAGAGCTTCTAAAGGAGGCTGCAATGAACAAGGCAAAATCCCATTCTTGCCTCAGCCACGGAGCAGTTTGCGTGACTTCAGGTAATCATCTCGGCCCATAATTGCCGCGGCCTCACTTCTCAAGCAGAGTGAGCCTCCCCGCAGGGTGCAGTGGGCTGAAGCAAATGCAGGGCTGGGCTCTCCAGGGCCCAGGGTCGTCCGGACTCAGTGTCCAGCTCCACGTGCCTCATTCAAAGGAAGGGAAAGCAGCCGTGTTACGGAGGCTTCGCCGACCCTCCTGGACACGACTCCCACCCTGGGCCTCCTCAAGGGCAGTGATGGGGACAGGATCATACAAGCACCATGGTTTGGAGCTTTGGGAAAGACAAACCCTGTACATGCAGTTTCCAGGACTTCCTCGGCGGTCCAGTGGATATGACTCCTCGCAGCCAATGCAAGGGGCGGGGATCCTTGATCGGGGAACTAAGATCCCACAGAACACACAGCCAAAAACAAACACACCAACAAATGAATGCAATTTCACTTTCTCATCAATAATGTACCGAATGGGGCTCCCCGGTGGCTCAGCAGTAAAGAATCTGCCTGCCAATGCAGGAGAGGCAGGTTCAAACCCGGGGTTGGGAAGATCCCCTGGAGGAGGAAATGGCAACCCACTCCAGTCTTCTTGCCTCATTCAAATTCTGGGAAATCCCATGGACAGAGGAGCATGAGGGGCTACGGCCCATGGGGTCATGAAAGAGTCAGACGTGACAGAGTGAGTGGGCACACACGCAGTGTACTGAGGGCCCTGAAGCTGCAGGTCCTGGGTGCTCCAAGCCCACATTCGTCCACTTTGGGTGGGGTGCTCTCAGGGTGAGGTCCAGGCTGGGTGGGTTGGAGACAGCCTGACTGGGGCTGGTCTGAGGGTGGCGGGGCTGTGAATAGGCCCCAGGCAGGGGCCCCCCTGGGAGTTAGAAGCCGGGAGCACCCTCACAGCTGCCTCCTGGATAGGCCCGGCTGTAGAGGTGGGTGAAGGGGAAGCCAAACCCACATTCGGCCTGTGTGGGAGCTGCTGGGGCAGAAAGAGAGGAAAACACAGAATGAGGAGTGATCCTCCAGCAGCTCCCGCCCACCTGCCTGGGCCTTGAAAAGAGCTGCGAGACTGGGGTGGTGGGCGCTTAATCCCAGAATGCCCAGCCCCCTGGCCCCTTAATCCTCTGGGTTGCCGGTTTCTCCCCTGCCTGGGGCCCCATGCATGCTCGGCTGTATGTACATATATATATCCCCGTCTCCCGCCCTGGGCCCCCTCCTGGCTTACTTACAACCTCGGCTGTGCAAAGTGTTAGCGGTTCAGTCGTGTCCGACTCTTTGTGACCCCATGGGCTGTAGCCCGCCAGGCTCCTCTGTCCATGGAATTTTCCAGGCAAGAATACTGGAGTCGGTTGCCATAGGGGATCTTCCTGACCCAGGGATTGAACCTGCGTCTCCCGCATTGTGGGCCGATTCTTTACCGTCTCAGCCACTGTGGAAAGGACCCACCACATTTTCTCTGAGGGCTCCTCCCCTCCTCTGGGGCAAGGAGCTGGGGAAGAGTTCTGGAAAGAACCCCACCCTCAGCTGCTGTGCCATCTTGAGCAAAGCATTAGCCACACTGCCTGGATTTCTCTATCCATCATGTGGGAGGAACTCTCCCCTCTTGGAGGGAAGAAAGGGGGTCTGTCCCCAGCCCTGCACACATAAACACACCGTATGCAGATGACAGCCGGGGAAAGAGAAATTCACAATCAGCGTGGAGTGGCTGATCTTCAGTTCTGCATCCTTGCTCGGTCAAAGGGCTGATGGGAAACTTGGACTCAGGATGAGGCAGCTACATGGTAGGGGCAGGGGTGGGGGGGTGGGGGTTGAGGTCTGTGCTGCACAAGGGACCTGGTGACACTGGGGAGACAGGCAGCAGGTCAGGAGATTGTTAGCTCTCAGTCCAGGGGAGCTGAAAAGGAACCTCAGTGGTTTTCAAGCTGCTCTGCAGAGTTCTAGGAGTTGGGGGGACGTCTGAGGCCCAGAGAGGTGAGGAAGGGTTTGCTGAACAGCCCCCTCTGCCTCCTCAGCCAGAGAGGCCCCATCTGAGTTTGTTTGTTTCCAGTTTTTTGTTTCTATTATTTGCACTGTGCAGCTTGCAGGATCTTAGTTCCCCAGCCAGGGATCAAACCCATGCCCTCTGCCTCGGGAACTTGGAGTCTTAACCACTGAACCACCAGGGAAGTTCCTGAGTTGTCTTCTCTGTTGGCCTTCTGCAGACTCCTTGGTTGAACAGCAACGCAATAGTACCTGCATATGCAGTGCCTGCCAAGCACCAGGCGCTACCTCGTGGAAACCTCAGGTCACCCTATGTCCTGGTTTGTCTGCGACAGTCCTGGTTTACACCTATTGTCTCAGCATGCTTCAGAAGGAATTGGGTGAGCAGGCAATGGAGATGACAGGATGATTTATTTATTTATTACAGCTTATTCATTTGGCTGCGTCCCATCTCCGTTGTGGCACGTGGGAACCTCACTGCTGTCTGCTGGCTCTCTAGTTGCAGGGCTGCCCACCAGCTCAGTCGCCCCAAGGCCTGTGGGGTCTGAGTTCCTTGACCAAGGATCAAACCTGCATCTGCTGCATTGGCAGGTGGATTCTTAACCACTGGACCCCCAGGGAAGTCCCTCAGCATGTTTATTAACAGCGCCCCTTTCACTCTCAAAACGGTCCCAGGTTGGATATAAATTACGTGGTCCCCCCATTTAAACCTTACAACAGTCCTACGAGGGAGGTGCTATTTTATCCGGGAGAAAGACGAGGCATCCAGAACAGAGCTGCCCAGGTTTGAAGAGCTGGTAACGGGGCAGGTGGCCTCACATCCAGGTGGAGGGGCCAGAGCCTACACTCTCCCAGTTTCAGATGCTGCGGCATCCTGAAGGGTTCGAGAGACCCCAATTCAGTCTTCTCATTCATTCATTCAACAGACACTTGCCGAAGATCAACTATGTGTCGGGTATCATGCTTGTATTATGGACAGGGAGACAGGTGCAGAGAGCAAAAGGAACCAGTTAAGGTCACAGAGCAAGTCAGTGGTCAAGATGGAAATAGTTCAGGGCTCCTCCAGGGGCGTTGGCTGGTGCAGCTTTGCTCTTCCTTGTTTTTCTCGGTCCTGTTCTGGCATTTGAAATATAACTGGCTCAGTGTTTCCCAGTGTGTGTTTCATGAAACACCAGGCCCAAGGCGGTGCATGTAATAAGGATGTTGTGGTCCTATAAGTTTGGGAAATACTTGGGACTTCCCTGGCGGTCCAATGGTTAAGACTCCATGCTTTCAAGGCGGGGGGCACACGGTTGCTCCCTAGTCAAGGAACTAAGGGGCTTCCCAGGTGGCACTAGTGGTAAAGAACTTGCCTGCCAAGGCAGGAGATGGAAGAGACGCAGGCTGATCCCTGGATTGGGAAGATCCCTGGAGGAGAGCACAGCACCCAACTCCAGTATTCTTGCCTGGAGAATCCCATGGACAGAGGAGCTTAGCAGGCTACGGTCCATAGGGTCGTAAACAGTTGGACACGACTGAAGCCACTTAGCACACACACACACACACAGGGAAGTAAGAGGCCATATGCCATGCAACGTGGCCAAGAAATAAAATTTTAAAAAAAATTATGGGAAACCCTTCTGGAAGGGCATGATGCATAAAACCATATAAACAGTTCTTCAAGATCTTATAAGTGGAGAAACCTGTCTTAATTATTCAGTCCAGCATTTTCTAAACTTATTGGATCTTTGATCATAATATTTTTTCACAGCAACACTCCACGCAACACATTTTGGGGAAAATGCATGAATCCATAATAGAGTTGCTTTTCCCTTCTATGAAACCAGGCCCCTTTGTCGGTTTCCAATCATCCTTTCACCCCATCTCATGAACGGCAGGCCCTCAAGGCAGCTGACACTGTCCGATGTCCTCCAGCAAAGTTAGAAATCTCCCCCATCCTGGTCCCAGCCAGAGGGCTGAGGAGGGTGCCAGACCCTGGGAGAGAAAGAGTAAGTGATGGGCCTAATGGGCCGCTGAGCTGAGATCTGCCTGCTCAGCACCCAGGACAGCGGCGCCACTTCCCTCCCTGCCGCAGGCCCGAGAGCCCAGCCAAGCTTCAGCAGCAGCAAGGCATCGGAAAAAGAGGAAGGGACACATCTACCGGATGGCTCATATATATGTGTGGTCCAGGCTCCTCTGTCCATGGGATTCTCCAGGCAAGAATGCCAGAGACGGCTGCCATGCCCTCCTCCAGGGAATCTTCCCAACCCAGGGATGGAACACTCGCCTCTAATGTCTCTTGCACTGGTTCTTTACCACTAGCATCACCTGGGAAGCCCCACCTAGAGAGCCATCCTGGTACAGACCTCTCAGACCCAGAAGGTTAGGACCTAGAATCTAAGGGAGGCTTCCATCTCGGGCCCCACTGTCCCGTTTACCGAGACAAAAGGATCCCTGGGAAAGGACCACACAGTGTGAGTGCTGGGGCAGGGGAGGGTGCAGACAGCCACCCCTCCCCACTCAGGGGGTTATCACAGCTCTTCTGCTGGCTCCTTGCACCATTACCCGGCTTCTGGGCTGAGCAGAATTAACGAGGCTGCCCTGGGGTTTCGGGCTCAGCAGAGTTGTCCCCACTCAGCAGCTACAGCCCACCAGGGAACTCTGGTCCATTCATGGATATTTACAGCCCCATAAATTAGGTCCAGGCCTGCAGCTGCCGAGGTCAGGAGGCGAGGTTATGGGAGTAGCAGCTTTCCCTAGCACTTCTGCCTTGCAAATGAGGATGCTAATTCGCCCTGTAGAGAAAACCACCTCACACCATCCCCTCTGTCTTTTCCCAATAATTTCATGGTTTTGTTTTCTTCCTGGCTGCCCCATACAGCTTGTGGGATTTTAGTTCCCTGACTAGGGACTGAACCTGGGCCCTAGGCAGTGAAAGAGGAGTCCTAACCACGCTAACCATTCCTAATCAGGGAATTCCTCTGACCACTTTTATTCTCACATCAATCCTAGAGTATAAGTGTGGTTAGTCCCATTTAACAGATATGGAAACTGAGGCACACCAAGATGAATGATCTGCCCAGAAGCACTTCAGTGAGTAGAACAGGGTACCCCTCTGGCCTGCTTTAAAGCAGCTGAAGTTAGGAGTGGATTTATGAAGACCTCAAGTCTCCCTGGGAGAGACCAGTTTTTAAAAACCTGGTTCCGACCTCTCCTGCCCTCCAGTCTCCCCACCTGGAGGCATGAGGGGCGCTTGGCTCCCCTGGGGCCTGGCCAGGCATCTGACGGTGAGTGAACCTTCCACAATTCTAGAATTCCCAGTTATATTATTTCTGTCTTTCCAGCTGCCAGCCCAGGGCTCCATCCCTCCCAAGGGGTTTTTCCCAGAAGGTCTAGGCCAGACTCCTGAACATCACCCCCTATTAGTCGAAGAGCTGATCCCCCGGATCTGAGGCTGGCAGGCTGATTAGGAGGCTGGAACACATTCCCTCAAGCAGAGAAGCTGGGGACATTCTGGCCTGGATCCAGGCTGAGCTGCTGGGCAGCTGGTCTATTTCCAGAAAACCATCCAGCCTTCTCTCTCAATACCTGGGCCGTGAGGAGAAGATGAGCTCCCAGACCCCCCCGCCCGCCGGGGTGCAGAAACGGGGGTCAGGTGGTGTGAGGGCCACCTCTTCCCTCCAGGCCCTGCCCATCTCCACCCTGAAAGAGAGTCTCCTGGAGGACCCCGCTTCTCCCCTTCAGGAGCCCCCTCCCCGCAGAAGGCCTTGGAGGTGCACAGGCCCTCGGGGGCAGCTGGGATTCAGGCTGGTCCCTTGGGTCCCAGAAGCAGACAGAACGCCTGTGCTGACTCATCCAGGCCCAGTCGTCACGGCTGCTGGAGGACTGAGGCCAAGTCACAGCCGTAAAGGCAGGGGGGCCATTGGCAGGGAGAGGTGGGAGTGGGTCTGAGTGGGGAGGGGGTCTTACACGTTCCCCACCCCACCCACTTCAGCCTAAACCCATTTCCTCCTGCTGTTTCTCTTGGAAACCACCAACGGGTCCCGCTGAATGCAGGGAGGAGGGAAGTGGGATGCAGACCTCTGACCAGGAGCAGGGTGGGCAGGATGCAGGGTCACCAGGCTCCCTCACCTCCTGTGGCCCTTGGCCCCGATGCTGAAGCCACCCAGGAGCCTTGTGTACACACACAAACCCCTCTGCAGAGGGTCCTCATTTGCTTTATGTCTTGGGCCCCGCCCCCACCCCCCAGGCCTCAGTTTCCTCCTCTGTAAAGAGGGGACTGCACCACTCACCTCCCAGGGTTACGAGAGCAAAATGAGACAACCTGTGTGCACACAGATGCTCAGTGTTTGCTCTCTCAAAGGAATACTTTCCAACTCAAACCTGTACTGTCCTTTTAAAAAAGGTGATGGGAGTCTTCCCCGGTGGTCCAGGGGTTAAGATGACGCTTCCACTGCAGATCCCTGGTTGGGGAACTAAGGTTTTGCCTGCCATGTGGAGTGGCCAAGAAAAATAATAAAAGATATAAATAAATTTAAAAAGCTGGTGGAGGACTTCCCTGGTGGTCCAGGGGTTGAGAATCCACCTGCCAATGCAGGGGACACGGATTGGATCCCTGGTCTGAGAAGATTCCACATGCCGAGATGCAGCTAAGCCCACGTGCCACAACTATTGAGACTGATCTAGAGTCCGTGTTCTGCAACGAGAGAATCCACTGCAGTGAGGAGCCCGAGCACCATGACTAGAGAAAGCCCAAGCACAGCAATGAAGACCCAGTGAAGCCATAAATAAGTAACTTTTCAAAATAAATAAATAAAAAAGCCGGTGGAACAAGGCTGGCCAAGTTGTTCACAGCTCGAGACACTCATCAGCTCATTTCCGTAACACAAAACAGGACCCTGTGCCCAGGCTCACCAGGAACTGTCAAATGGGAACCCTGGGTAGAGGAGGCCTGCCCTGGGCTCTGATCACCTGGTGCCTGAAGCCTCGTTCTTGCCACAGACTATCCCACAGCCAGTGAGAGGAGGGAAAAACGCTTTGGCGTCCACCCCCCGCCAGTCCCCACCCCTGGCAGTCTCTTTCCAAAAACTTCGCTCTGTGGAAAGTTCAGAGAGAACATGGTTTTCCAGCTCCTGACCTGAAGAAGTCAGCTTGATAAGCTGGAAGGAACCCCAGCATGGGGATTTGGACACTTTGATTCAAGACCTAGAACTAATACTCAGAGGTAATTTTGAAAATGGTGTCAATTTCTCCAAATTCCAGTAACATGGTAACAACCACGTGTGTTTATCAGGGACTCACTACACACCGCCACCTGCTGTGCACCCAGCATCTCATCAGGCCCCGAAAGAGCCCTGAGGGCAGGGAGCTGACAGATGAGAAAACTGAGGCTTTGAGACATCACCCAGCAGGCCCCTTGTCACGTAGCAAGCAAAGAGAAGCAAAACTGGGACTCAAGCCAGACTCCGTGTCCTCGCCTGTCCCTTAGTCACTTGGGGGTGCTGAGGAAGCAGCCAGACGTCTGCATGGCCCGGTGGCAGGAACACAGGTCAGAGAGAGAGAAAGCAGAGCTGGGCTCTTGTCTCAGTCTGATACTTCAGCACCAAGTGACCTCCGAAGGTCACAGACGTCTGTTTTCTCATTTGCAAAATGAGCAGCCTGGACAAGATGCTTCCATTGACCTCCTGATAAGCTGAGGTCCTCAAGGTGGCCACAGCCCCAGAGGCGCCGACCGGGGCGAGGTGGCCCACAGCCAGGGCTAGTGCCCGTAGAGGACATCAGAGCCAGAGACGGCGTGGGCAGGGATGTAGCTGGACCTGTTCGCTCCTGCACGTGTATGCCTATTCCGTGTCAGGCAGGCAGCCGGGCAGCACACCACCTCAGCTCCCTCAGCCTCACTGCTCAACTGCTATCCAGTGCCTTTCTGGGAGTTAGGGATAAAAGGGTTAATGCAGCATGGCTGCTGGGGTCCCTGGGGGCAGGAGAGGGGAGCGCCTTTGTGGTGGAGGAGAGTTCAGACTCTAGGGACCTGGACACCACCTGATAAGGGGCTGGAGGTACTGAGCCCAGGCAAGGCAACCCCTCTCTGCTGGTTAATCCTGTGTCCCCCGGGGTGCCGCCAAGGCCCCACGAGTCTGGAGCACGTGTTTTCTCTGCGGCTCTTCACTAATCCATACAGCAGTCTCATCTGCACCTCTTTTCAGCTCCCAGAACCGTCTTAATCCAGCCAGCAGGAGTGTAAATGAGGTAGGCTTTAGGGTCAGGCTCAGAGAAGACCACAGGCTGAGGGTAAGGGGGACTCGGTAGAGGAGATACTTGGGGAAAGCAAGCAGAAAACTCCTCTGAGCACACAAGTGGCTCTGTCTCAAGGAGTTGGGGCTGGGAAGGAGGTGGTCTAGAGGCAGAGACCTTCCCTATGGAGGCATGGATCTCAGAAATGACTCTGGGCTTATTCTAGCAAATTCTGATTCCCCATCAAAAAACAGCTGTCAAAGGTAACTATGGCTTAAGACTTCATGCTTCCACCGCAGGGGGCGTGGGTTCAATCGCTGGTCAGGGAACTAAGATCGTGCATGCTACTCAGCACGGCCAAAAACAAAACAGGAAAACCCAAACAAACAAAAACATCAATCAATGCCCATTCGGTATCAGATATTATTAAGAGAGTTTCCACTTCCATTCAACTCCCACAATCATCCCTAGACTTAAAGATTATCCTCTCCATTTCAGAGATAAAGAAATTGAGGCTCAGAGCACTAATGTCACTTTGACTCCAATCACAGAGCCCCCAATCACAGTCCTGGGCTTGAACCCAGGACTATTTGCCCCACATACAGGGTTTTCTCCAGCAGCCCACCCAAGCAGCCTCTTGTTGTGGTTGTAACATGTTTATAATTTTGGAGGGAGAGTCAAGATTTGGCTGCTTCCCTTCTGGGAGACTGGCAAAGTTAGGGGTCTCTTCTTGGAGACTGAAAAATGCATGTTCCCAGTGGGAAGGGGAAAACGGGAAACATGATCAAGTTCCTTCTAATTCTCCCTTTTCTTTCTCACATGCTTGAGCTTGGAAAGCAACTGTGCTCTGTTGACTTAACAGAACTCTGCTCCAAACCGTTTTGCTCATTAAACATTTGGAGATCTTGGAGGCACTTGTATGTGTGAATGTGGCAATGGTTTTCCAACCCCAGAAGCCTTTTATGAGTTAGCAGACTCCAGTCCTATGTCTGCCATGGACCTGCTGCTTGACCTTGGGTCCTTGAGGGTACCTCCCTGGAGTCCAGGAAGGACTGGGAGACTATCAAAGCATAACCTGAAAAAGAGAAGCTTGGAGGAAACCTATGGAAGAAATGTAAAGCAATAACTAAAGGGTACTGGGAAAAATTGTAAATATCAGGGGAATAGATCAGAAATAAAAAATAAACCCCACCATGTATATTAATAAAAACTTACCAAATGATAAAATTTCTCACTATATAAAGGAAGGCTTTCTTAATAAGTGATGCTGATATAATTGGATAGGAATTAGATCTGGAGGGAGTAAAGAGTTAGAGGATTTTTTTTTTTTAATCAGAGAAAAAGAAGTAGGAAATAGAAGCATCTATTTATGAGATCCTAATGGGGCAGGAGAGGGGGACGACAGAGGATGGGATGGCTGGATGGCATCACTGACTCAATGGACGTGAGTCTGAGTGAACTCCGGGAGTTGGTGATGGACAGGGAGGCCTGGCGTGCTGCAATTCATGGGGTCGCAAAGAGTCAGACACGACTGAGTGACTGAACTGAATTGAACTGAATGGCAGTGAGCAAAGAGGAACTAAAGAGCCTCTTAATGAAGGTCAAAGAGGAGAGTGAGAAAGCTGTCTTAAAACTCAACATTCAAAAAACTAAGATCATGGTATCCAATCCCATCACTTCATGGCAAATAGATGCGGAAAAATGGAAACAGTGACAGACTTTATCTTCTTGGGCTCCAAAATCACTGCAGATGGTGACTGCAGCCATGAAATTAAAAGACGCTTCCTCCATGGAAGAAAAGCTATGACAGACCTAGACAGCATATTAAAAAGCAGAGACGTCACTTTGCCGACAAAGGTCCGTATAGTCAAAGCTATGGTTTTTCCAGTAGTCATGTATGGATGTGAAAGCTAAACCATAATGAAGGCTGAGCGCCCAAGAATTGATGCTTTCAAACTGCGGTGCTATTTGAATCAGTTCTAATGAGGTGGATGAAACTGGAGCCTATTATACAGAGTGAAGTCAGAAAGAAAAATACCAATATAGTATATTAACGCATATATATGGAATTCAGAAAGATGGTAATGATGACCCTATATGCAAGACAGCAAAAGAGACACAGATGTAAAGAACAGACTTTTGGACTCTGTGGGAGAAGGTGAGGGTGGGATGATTTGAGAGAATAGCATTGAAACATGTATATCATCATATGTGAAACAGACCGCCAGTCCAGGTTTGATGCATGAGACAGGGTGCTCAGGGCTGGAGCACTGGGATGACCCTGAGGGATGGGATGGGGAGGGAGGTGGGAGGGGGTTCAGGATGAGGAACACATGTATAACCATGGCTGATTCATGTCAATGTATGGCAAAAACCACTACAATACTGTAATTAGCCTACAATTAAAATAAATAAATAAATTTAAAAAAAAAAAACAACTGTGGTGCTGGAGAAGACTCTGAGAGTCCCTTGGAGAGCAAGGAGATCAAACCAGTCATCCTAAAGGAAATCAACCCTGAATATTCATTGGAAGGACTGATGCTGAAGGTAAAGCTCCAATACTTCGGCCACCTGATGCAAAGAGCCAACTCACTGGAAAAGACCCTGATGCTAGGAAAGATTGAGGGCAGGAAGAGATGGAGGTGACAGAGGATGAGATGGTTGGATGGCATCACCAACTCAATGGATGTGAGTTCGAGCAAGCTTCGGGAGATAGTGAAGGACAGGGAAGCGTGGTGTGCTGCAGTCCATGGAGCTGCAAAGAGTCAGACACAGCTGAGCAACTGAACAACAAAAACAATTTATGAGATCTGAAGAGGGATGGAAAGTGTCTCAGCTCTGAAGCAACATAAGGAGTCATGAAGGAAAAGCCCAATAGATTGAACTGCAGAAAAAGAAGACATTTTTACCATTATTTTACACCATAACAACAGGTTCATATTTAAACTTTAAGATCCAGTATTTAGGAAAACCATTCCGATTCCAAGGCTATGAAAAGATCACTTCCTCAATGAGAAGTTCAAACAGGAAACAAACACCTGGAATATCTGGGGGTTGAAGTGATGATTTTCAGGCTTCCTACCAGTTGTAACTTCTGGGATCCACAGGGAAATACAGGGGAAGGGATGAGGTTGGGTGGCGTGTTGCACTCTTGCTTGAACAGACCAGACAAACACCCAGGATGCCAGTGGGGACCAGCTGAGTAAACTTCCATGGGGCTGGAGTCACCTGTTTTCTTCACCTCCAACTCCCCAGAAGGCATTCTGGTGGAGGGGTGTCCACATAGATTAAAAGGCCAAGGTCATGGTTTCTAGCCCTTGGCTCCAATCAGCATTATGTTGGGTGAAAGCCACTCTACATGCTGAAGAACCAGACAGCACAGAAAGACTGCTCGAAAACCATCCCTAACACTGGAAAAAGGTCCCAGCAGATCCCAGTTTGAAACCAGGTGATCGCTGGTATCCCCTTGACCCAGGAAAGGAAGGCGGACTGACTAGGGCCAGCCTCCTTATCCCATGACCTCAGAAAGGTGAATTCCAGGGCCACATTAGCTGGCAGGGATTCTGACAAGTGTCAGGAGAATCCCACCCCATTCAGCACAGGTTGACCCATCAGGGCTATTCCTGTAAGAAATTGTGGGGAGGGTGCCTGTAACCCCCAGCCAAATATTCCTTCCTGAGTGCACCAAGTTCACCATCACCAAATCCTGCCTTTAAGTAGGCCCAGAGGAAGAGTCAGAGAGGATAAGACCCCCCAGCCCTCCTGGGGCCCTTCTGAAGTTGTACGACCATTGAGGAAGCCTCACACCTGCTCTGCATTCAGCCCTATCGGGGATGGTCCAAGGGGAGCTACACAAAAGAGGCGGGAGAGATGCAGAGGGATGGGTGTCTGCCAGAGGTTGGGCCCCCTGCTCACAGGCAGCTCTCCTCAAGCACAAAGCACCGATAGGAAGGAAGACAACAGAAACAGGCTTCTAAAGCCATATGAGGGCTGGGGAGCGAACACAAGGCAGAACTCATAGCGAGAGAAAAAAAAAAAATTGTCCAGTGTAAGCTTGGGGAGTTTCTTTCCTAGAAGTGTGTCTGTCCAGAATGGTTTCTGGGTGGGCCTTCCCAGAAGCAGGGGGATGAGCTCTGTGACACTCGGGATCTCCCTCCAGTGGGAAAAACTGGATTTCGTAGACCACCCACTGCTATCAGGTGCCATGCATTTTCTCTGCTCCCTCAAGTTCCAAATCCTTCCTCCTAAAAATTTCCCTCCATTCGTCCAAATCGTTCCTTTCACAGTGCAAACACACAGGCAGGGACTGGCGAAGGAAATTAATCAAATGAGAAAGACACAGACAGAGGGGAAAAAAGAACGATACACTTTGTTCTAGGTTTCGATTCTAAATCTGGCAGGAGGTGTGAAGGGTTGGCAGCTTGCTGGTCGTGGCATCGGTGGCAGCAGGCGGCTCCCTCCTGCCTCAGGGCGTCAGGCCAGCAGCTGCTGTGCTCTTAGGAGCCCGAGGGGGAGTCAGTCTACCCGAGCAGGACCGGAGGGGTGGGAAGCTCCCCACATCAGTCAGGCCTTGTGTTAAGATGATGACACCCCCAAACCTCCACTCCAGGCCCACCCTGTCTTTCAAGCTGAAATCCATGTTTTTTCTTTAAGATTTTTTTGATGCAGACCATTTTTAAAGTCTTTATTGAATTGGTTACAATGTTGCTTCTGTTTCATGTTTTGATTTTTGGGGGGCCTGGAGGCATGTGGGATCTTTGCTTCCTACCCACACTGGAAGGCGAAGTCTTAACCACTGGACTGCCAGGGAAGTTCCCTGAACTCTGTTTTCAGTCCCACTCGGCATCTGCATTTAGCTGATTCAAATTGAACTGGTCTGAAATCAAAGTTGTCAGTTTCATGAACCCTTATTTTCCTGCTCCTCTCAGGTTCGGAACCTCAATGTTGTCCATGTGGTCTGCCTCACCCATTCGGATCTGTCTTGGATCTCCATTGCAGCTGCAGCATCTTTAGTTGCAGCACGGACCTCTTAGTTGTGGCATGTGGGACCTAGTTTCCCAACCAGGGATCAAACCCAGGTCCCCTCCATCGGGAGTGCAGAGTCCTAGCCACTGGACCACCAGGGAAGACGCAAATCTACATTTAGAATCTCAAAGTAATACATGTGGTTCACCTCATCTATTCCAGGCTACTAAGATCTTCCAATTCTCCCATCACCATGTCCTTCTTCCTTTCCATTCCCACTTTTCCAAGTCAAGGTGCTTGTCTCCATGCATTGCTGCAGGCTCCTAGCCAGCTTCTCATCTCTACTCCGCTCTCACAGAGCATCTTCCCAAAGTACCCCCTGGATCTGATAACAAACTTGCCGAAAGTACTTTGAAAGGCTTCCCCTGCATTCAACAGGATGAGGTCTGGTGCAGGCTACTTTTTCAGCTTTATCTGCCTCTCCAACCCAACACCTTTCCTCTGACCCGACCAGACTGGTGTCTTAAAGTTGCACACACCTCATGGCAGAATCGTCTTCAGCCCAGGGCACCATGCTCACTGTTCCCCCACACCCGGGGAAGCTTGTGAAACAGGGAGGGAGAAGGAAACACACAACAGCACGCAAAAGCAGTTCCCAGCAAAGAAGAGAACCATTTCCCTGCAGAAGGTCAAGTGCTGGTCTGCCTGTTCCAAAGCCAATGCGGGCACTTCCAACTCCACCTCCCACACTTCGACTTGAGGTGTTGCAAACAATCACATTCTGTTTTCCGTCTATAGCTCCCCCATCCCTGAGGTAAAATCATGAGTGGTCAGCTTTCAAATAGGGCTCATATTTGAGTCACCCACCAAGGATGGCAGAGATCTGACCTCAGAGACGGCGTGGATCTGTGATGGTGGAAGGAGAAAAAAAAAGGGGGGGTGTGGGGGGGGATGTTCACCTAAGCCCTTCCCCCACCTCCCCAGCCCAAACGGGCTATCCCCTGGCACACAGAAAACATACATCCAGGGCTCTCAATGCGTATTATCGGATTTCTCCCTGGTATAAAGCTGGTTCCCGTGAAGTGGTGTTGGGAGGAGGAGGCAGGGAAGGATCTCTTAAGGGAGCCCCCCCCCCCACCTCCTCCTGAAACCTGGAGAGCAGTACCATTCAGACCCAGAGCTGCCTTAGGCCACACCCCCACTCCCACGTCACCGTCTCAGGAGTGCGGAGCTGGGGAAGCCCACGCAGGCAGGGAGACTGCGGGGAGGGCTGGCAGGAAGGGAGGGGGCATTTAACTGCTCACCTACCTGATCAAACAGGACTTTCCAGTGCTGGTAGAGAAGGAGCCATGCAGGAGAGGAGGAAGAGGAGAGAAAGAAAGAAACACACTTATCACCAAGGCCTCCGCAGCCCCCTGCTGTTTCTGACCTAGCCTCCCAGCTGCGGGCCCAGGCTCAGGGACCCGAGGCCAGGGACCCCTGGGAAGAGTTTCCCAAATGAGTCTACACCTAGCAAAGGTGGGAACACTCAGACTGGGGAGGGAGAGCATGCCTCATTCCGGGACACGCAGGAGAGGACATGAGCAGAGCAACGGTGATTCTCAACATTCCTTAAAAAAAAAAAAAAGCGTGCCATTCTGTCCAAGGGCCTCTAATAACTTCTGCCGCTTAGCTCCTATCTCGGCGTCTACTCCCAGGCCTGGGAATGCATGCCCGGATGCTTCTCCTGCAATTCCATCAGACCCGCTGCAGCAGTCTCCACCTGCTGGGGATCAAAGACCCCCTATCCGAAAACACATCCGGGCATAAGCATTAAGGTTTGGCCTCTACTTGGGAGGAGGGGATTCCCGCATGCTCTGAAACCCACCCCTGTCTCTTTGCAGGCTGAGCCTAAGTGAGGAGCCCTTAAGAGTCAGCCAAAGCGATGGGACCAGAAGCAACAGAGGGGGTTTAAGCACAAGAGCCAGAGGGGATACAACCCTATTCAGACTTCCCCGCTGAGGCTGGGTAGACGGGCGCGGGGGGGGGGTGGGGGAGCGGGCTTCACTTCCCGGTCCCCAGCCTGAGAGGTCAGGGGCAGGGCGGAGCGTCTGCCCAGTTTTTCACCTCTGCGGAGCAGGTTAACCTCGGGAGGGAGAAGCTTAAGAAACTCCAGTTCCCAGGACTCCCCGCTGCCGGCTTTGCCCATGGCTCCCAGGACCGGAGGGGGTTGGGGGGAGACTCCGGCAGCAGACGGCAGGGAAGCCCTGTGGGGCAGCCCCTCCCTATCCTCGCCCAGGGGACCGTCGCTGGCACCGACGCGGTCTGGGACTCCTAAGCCCCTCTCTGGGAGCGAAAGCTCTCCTGGCACTCCTGTGCGTCCTCCAGCCGGGCTCGGGGCCAGGGGCTAGCTAGAATTTCGATCAGGGTCTTGGACAGGGCAGGGGCGGGCCGGGGCTCATCAGCGAGCGGAGAACGGGTCGCCAGGGCGGTCTGCGCCGCCGGCTTCCGGGGACTCTGCGGCGCCCGCTCCTTCCCCGGCTCCGAGAGCCCGCAGGTCGCGAGTGGGAGGGGAGGGGAGCTACTGCTGTGACGCGGCCGCCTCTGCGGGAAAACGCCGTGTCCCGGGCACTGCACCAGCCGCGGGGAGGGGGCTCGGCGGCCGGCGGGTCCCCGGCGCAGCGGCGGGCGCTGCGCTCCGCCGGGAAGCCCCGGGAGCCCGAGCAGGCGATGGCGCGCGCGCGTTTCGGGGAGACCGGTTCCCTCCGCCCCCTCCAGCCCGCGGGGACCCGGCCAATCCGGGGCGCTCCCGCGTCACCTTGAAGCCTCCCAGTTACCCCGCGGGGGGCGAGTCGGGGGCAGCGGTCCCCACCGCGGCCCCCGCCCCCCAGAAAGTTTGCCCGGGCGGGGGAGGGGGCACTCACGTCCTCCGCCGGCGGCCGCTCCTCGGCCTCGGGTTCCAGCTCCTCGATGCGCTCCGCCTCGGCGCAGGCGGCCACCGCGGGGCCCGGGCTGGGGTGCTCGCCCATGCCGGGGCGGCGTCCGGGGCCCGGCGCGGCTGCGGGGCTCGGCCCGGGGCGCCTGGCTAACTTCGCGCCGCGGCGGCCGCGCCGCTCTGGGCTGCCCGTGCGCGCCGCGCCGCCTCCGCCCCCGCCCCCATGGTCCCGGCCCCCGCGCCGCCGCCTCGCGACCCCGGGACGCCAGGCCCTCCGCCGCAAACTTCTCGGCGCCCGCGGCCCCGCCGGCCTCCGCCTCCACCCCGGCCCCAAGGCCCGGCTCCGAGGCGAGGGCGCCCTTGGGCCGGCCCCGGCCCCGGCCCCGCGGCTCCCCGCGCGCTCCCTCCTCGCTTCCCGCGGCCCCGCTCTGCGCCCGAGTCTCCTCCTCCCCGCGGACTCCTCGGGGGCGGTGCGCAGGCGGGGGCGGGGCTGCTCCCGGGACCGCCGCCCCCCACCCGCCACCCCCGGGCGCCACCGCCCGGGCCAAGGCGGTCAGAGCGCCCCGGCCCGGGGAGGAGGAGGGCTGCGGCGGGCTTGGCGGGGAAGTGGCTGCATGGCCCGGGCGGGGGTGGGGCTGCGCGGGCCCGGGCCGCATCCCCACCTGCCTCCAGCCCGGCCCGGGTTTGTCTCTCCGTGCGGGACCGGGTGGGGTGAGGGATGCGGGGGGTGCAGCGTCTACTTGCCGAGACCCACCGGGCTAAACTTGACTTGGAGGCAGCAGACGCGTGAAGGTGGCAGGGGCGAGGTTCTCCCTAAGTTGGCAATGTCGGGGTTAACTGGAAGTGAAATGGGAGCAGGATGCTAGGAAGACAGGATCCCCGCCCCCACCGCCACCCTTCCCTCACTCCGGTCCCGGACCCAAGGAGGTCCAGGTAGGCTCAGGTAGGGAAAATCAGGGGAGTCCCGGACCCCAAACCCTGAAATCTTGTCCTCCGCACACCCAGAGCTATGGGACAGTGTCCTGGCTTCACGGAAGCAGGCTGACAAAGGTAGGACCAGGCAAGATGGGAGGTAAAGAAACTACAGCAAGTAGGAATCGAGTTAGAGCCAGAGGAGTAGGGGATCTTCTAAAGAAAGAAATTGGTGCTGTTTGCTTGCAGGAAAGACGTCCCAAGAGAGGCAGTCTCCCTTAAGCAGAAGCTCTGACTGGAAAGGGTGCCAGTGGCCGGCTGGGACAGGTGCCCTGCTCACCCAGGGCCTCAGGGATTCATTGCTGGTGATGTTCCCCAGTCAGCCCCCAGCCCACACCGAAGGTGCCTCCTTCCACTCCTCTTACCACCACCCACTCACCCACTGGCCTTTGCTCCTCTCTCTCCCTCCCAGAAATGGATGCTCTTTTCCAGTAGTGCACGTTACAATTCATGTGCTCATCTTCATAACCCCAGGATCCAACCTGTGACCATCTCAGCCGACAATAACTGCTCCCCCTAAACCCAGAGAAGGAAATTAACTCCATTCTAATTAGGTGAGTTTGCTACAGACACCAATTTTCATCTCTGGTTTCAGAAAGTGTGATCATTCCAACTATTTTTGTTTCTCACCACCCTCCCCCCATCCCTACTCTACTAACAAGTCAAGATCCTGCCAAGATTTCCTTGTAAATAAAACTGTCTGCATAGGATGTGATTTTGGAAACAGCTTTCAGGGGACAGGAGAGAGGCCGATGGACTCCTTTGTGGAAAGAAGCCCAAAGGACAAGGGGCAGCCGGGGGCCTTGAGGTCAGTGGCACTGCCCCCACCACCCCCACTGCTATCATTTACAGGACCTGCCTGGGTGCTGGCTGTCTTACACTTAGATCTTCGGGGCTGGAGAAGTGGTCAGGAAATGGGCAGTTCCAGGGAAGAGGGGAGGCGAAGAGTTCAGAGAGGGCTTGGTCTCTGAGCAGTCTCTGACCTCAGCTACCCTTTGGGTTCTGCCTTTTCTTCAGCCCAGGGACAGCTCTTATCAACCCATCCAGTTCTGTCATCCCCTCCAGTAGAAGGGACTTCAGCAGGCTCCATTCAGTTCCCCGAACCTTTGCCGGGCTCCTACTAAGTGCCAGAGACAGAACTTTGGGAAGAGAGGTAGATAGGATCCAGACCCAGACCTCCAAAAGCTGTTTAATTGGGAGTGACAGCCAGGGAAGACCAAGAGGTATAGAAACCCAAAGGAGGGGGTTCCTATGGGTCCAAGAGGGCTTCCCAAAGGATATGCCCCAAAACAGAGCAAAGTGGGAAAGCTGGAGGGGAGACCTTCCAGGCGGAGGGAACGGCATGGACAGAGGCTGGGCTTGGGCAGCAGCATGCTTTGGAAAAGGAACTACAGTCAATTTGGCGTGGCTGGAAATTAGAGCAAGGAACTCAGTGTAGAGAACCCAGACTGGGAAACTTTCTTGATGGTTCAATGGTTAAGACTTTGCCTTCCAATGCAAGGGGTAAGGGTTCAATCCCTGGTGGGGAGTTAAGATCCCACAAGCCTCAAGGCCAAAAGAAAAAAAACCATAAAACAGAAGCAATATTGTAACAAATTCAAGAAAGACTTGAAAAATGGTCCACATCCAAAAAAAAGTCTTCAAAAAAAAAAAAAAGAACCCAGCCTGGAGCAGAGGTTTGAAGGTTTAAAGGGCTGTGAAGAGTTTCCTGAGAAAGGGACTTGGACCTTGCCCTAAGGGCAATGGGGAGGCCACTAAAGGATTGTGAGCAGGAAAGTACTATTAGAAAAGATCCCTCCAGGGAATTCCGTGGTTAGGACTCCACACTTTGACTGCCTTTCGATCCTTGGTCAAAAAAAGATCTGTCCAGGAGGCTGGCCTCCCTAACCCTAAGCATAGGGAGATGGGAGGTGATATCCAAGGACTCAATGGACGTGAGTGTGAGGAACCTCTGGGAGTTGGTGAAGGACAGGGAAGCCTGGTGTGCTGCAGTCCATGGGCTTGCAAAGAGTCGGCCATGACTGAGTGACTGAACAACAATCCAATGAAGTGGTCATGAGGGCAGCACCAGTTAGAATAAAGTGGAGGGGGGGCTCTGGGAAGTATCGAGAAGGGGATGCTGTTCCTCCATCAGTCCTAGGAACATCGCACCTGACCTTGGCAGACAGTGTTCCCAAGTCTCCAAGGGAAAAATTCCTGAACTCCAGCCAGGACTCTCGCTTCAGGAGCCCACTCCCGTCCCTCCCTGGTCCCTGCTGGAAGGAGCACCACCATCTGGGCTTGGAGACCAGCTGTGACATCCAATCGCTCCTATGAACCTGAGGCTGCACACTCCTCTTGCCCTTAGCCTTGCCTCTGCCTCACCAGCCAGCCTGTGGTACTCCTCAGCCCAGGGGAACGTGCGGCTGGGGCAGCCTGCCCCCCAGCAGGCAGTGGGACACGGACCTTGGGTCCCAAGGCCCAGAAACCCTGGGGGGTAGGAGTGGCCAGGCTCTCTGAGAGCTCTTGTCCCACTCTGAGAAGACCTGAGGACCAGCACATCCTGAGCCTTACTGGGGACAGAGGAGAGAAAGGGCATGGTGACCACCCACTTCCACTGGATGCTGCAGGGCCAGGCACTCAGGTTCATGGGCCCTGCCCAAGGGCCCTGGGTCTGCCTGGAGATGACAGTCAGTAGAGGCTGATTGGCATTTACACTCTGCTCTTCCCTGTGTGAGACCTCAACACCCATGACCTCTTTTGAAGTTCCCCGATGGCTCGGTGGGTAAAGAATCTGCCTGCAATGCAGGAGACACAGGAGGCGCAGTTTTGATCCCTGGGATGGGAAGATCCCCTGGAGAAGGAAATGGCAGCCTACTCCAGTATTCTTGCCTGGAAAATCCCATGGACAGAGGAGCCTGGTGGACTGCAGTCCATGGGGTCGTGAAGAGTCGGGCACGACTGAGCAACTAAGCACACAACAGCCAGACACTAAGTCAATGCTGAACAGGGTAAGAGCCTGGGAGAAAGCGGTTCAAACCCTAAAGCGTCAAACTCAACTCAGAGGGGCAGGATGAGCTATGGAGATGAACCTTGACAGAGGGGGCAGCTTTGCAGTAGAGTGTGGAAGGGTTTCTTGGGGGACAGAACCAAAGCAGTAAAAGCAGAAACAGGAAAGCCACTGACTGTCTTGGGAACAACTCAGTGGGTGAGCGCAAAACTGGGGATGACCAGATGGGTGAGAAGTCGTGTCGAGAAAGTCTTGGAGTGCCAGTCTGAGGAGCTTGGACCTTGTTTAATGGGCGACGGAAGAAGTAAGTGGTGGCAGCTTCTAACTGGAGCAGCATTTTAGGAAGATTAAGTTGGCAGCAGCCCAGGAGAGCAATTCAACTAACACATTGCGAGTGTCCATTCTTTGCCAGACCCTGGCCGAGGTGCTGAGAATACAAAGGGAATAAGACCCAGACCCTGGCCTCCTGGGAGAAAACTAGATAATCCTCTAATTACAGCCCAGTGGGATAAGGGAGGAAGAGCTGTCTGGGGTGCACCCACCCAGAGAGGGAGACAGGGGGTTCTTTAAGGAACTGATGTTCTGATGGGCAGGGAGCACCCGCACAATAGGCCTGCTACTGGAGAAGCAGGAAAGCCGGGGAGAGGGAAGGAGGGTGGGGAGGGGGCCCAGGAGTTTGTGGACACCGTGAGCTAATGAGAAGACAAGGAAGAAACATTAAGGGCTGTAATTACTGCTCAAAGCAAATGGCAGCGCCGAGAAGGAGGGGTAAATGGGGGTGGCTTTTTCTCCAGAACCTCTCTGCAACAGCAGTTTCCCATCCTGATGTCTCCCTCGGCCAGGCCCACACCCCTCAAGGCACTTTTTCTCCCCAAAGCAAACCTAAAACTGACCCTCATGGTCCCCGTCGCCTGCATCCAGCTCCATCTTCTGAGAAACCTGCAAACACCCCCGAGCTGCTTGAGATGAAGACGTGAGTTATTTTTGACTGAGATCCAAGCCCCGGCCCTGAATTCTTTTGTCTTCCCGGAATCCCCCAGTCATGTTTGAAGTCTGCAAGTCCGAACAGCGGGTGCGGCTCGGGGAGGAGACCGACACTTGGAATCCAACCCTCCTCCGTCCCCAGTTCCAGCATTCTTCCATTATTGCCCACTGTCTCCGAGATCAAACGCAACAAGGCTGCTAAACGGACTTTTTTTTTTTTCTTCTCGCCTTTCGTCTCTTCCCCTCTCACTCCAGGGCCCCCAATTTTCCAGGGAACTTAAATCACTGAGAGACGTCTAGGTCCATAGACACGAGATCCTTTCAAAGAGAAGTGCGGGCACCCCAAAGGGAAAAGCTCAGGAAAGCACAGGGGAAACGTGCCCAGTTCCAAGATTTAGCCAATCAGACATGCAGGGAAGGGCTTCCCAGGTGGCTCAGTGATAAAGAATCTGCCTGCAATGCAGGGGCGGCAGGAGATGTGGGTTTGATCCCTGGGTCAGGAAGATCCCCTGGAGGAGGGCGTGGCAACCCACTCCAGTATTCTTGCCTGGAGAATCCCATGGACAGAGGAGCCTGGCGAGCTACAGTCCAGGGGGTTGCAAAGAGTTGGACTTGACTGAAATGACTTAGCACGCACATACATGCAGGGAAACTCTCAGCTGCTCTTCTGGTTCTCCTCTTCCTTCTCTGCCATCTCTTTGGGGGTAGGCTGTCCCCAGGGTCCCATTTCTGGGTTCTCTTTGGGCCTCCAATGCTCTGTGTGACCTCTGGTTATGCCACAGGTAGGCCCTGTGTCCTTAGCAAACAGCACCTTTGAGTTCAATCGCGTGTTCTCATGGATGCTTTCTCCTTCAGAAGTCTTTACTCAACCCTCCAAGCCCAGGTGGAACCACTCCTTCCTCTGGATCCCTTTTTTCTTTTGACCTTGTGTTACATTATCTACGTTTTGCCTTCCTTGTACCCAAATACATATTCCGTGAAGGAGAGATTATGGCTTATTCAGTGTCACACCCATCACAATACACAACACTGCACACGGTAGGAGCCGAACAAATGTCTCTTTAATGAAAAACAGAGCATGTCTCTTGATCTGACATGGGGTCTAATTACAGTTACTACTCTCAGCCCTGGATAAGAAACAAGTTTTATGTTTTACAGATAAGATTTCTCTGCATAATAAAAATACAATTGTATCTCTGTTGCCTTTATTTCAAAGCACTTACATATTTGTCATTTCATTTCATCCTCAAAAAGCCGGCTTTTTTGAGGTAGCAGAACAGATACAAAGGCGGGACAGTAAGATTCCCCGGACCCAGAGGGGGTTTGATTCTCCATTCCTCTCACCAAATTTCTTTTTCTTTTTTTTTTAAATGAAAATGAGACTTTCTGGGTTTCTTTGTTGCTGCGTGGGCTCTTCTCTAGTTGCGGCGAGAAGGGACTACTCTCTAGTTGTGGTGTGAAGGCTTCTCATTGTGGTGGCTTCTCTCATTGAGGAACACGGGCTCTAGGCCACGCAGGCGTCAGAGCTGCAGCACGTGGGCTCAACAGTTGCGGCTCCTGGGCTCTAGAGCACAGGCTCAGCAGCTGCAGCCCGCAGGCTCAGCAGTTGCGGCTCCCGGGCTCTGGAGCAAGGCTCAGCAGCTGCAGTGCATGCTCTTAGCTGCTCCACAGCATGCGGGATCGTCCCAGACCAGGGACTGAACCCATGTCTCCTGCATAGGCAGGTGGATTCTTTACCACTGAGCCACCAGGGAAGCCCCCAAATTTCTGATTTTAAGAGTGAAAGATGGACTTTCCTGGCAATCCAGTGGCTAAGACTCCATGCTCCCATTGCAAGGGGCTGGGGTTTGATCCTTGGTCAGGGAACTAAGATCCTGCAAGCTGCACCACATGGCCAAAAAAAAAGTTAAATACACAAGTCCTGATCATGACCTGCAGTGACCTTCTCTCCTATTTCTCCTTCTCCGGGCCTGGGGAAGGGCTCCCAGATGTCAGAATTCCTAGAAACGCAGCCCAGGGTTTGGCCTCAGAAGACGTCCTCAGCCTCCTTCGGGGAGAATGTCGGTGAGTCCAGCATCTGCTCTGGTGAAGGATGCCTTGGGGTCCTTTCTGATGATGAGGCAGCAGCAGCATCATCCTGGAGCTCCAGATCCAGGATGGCCATCCAGGATGGCTCCAGATCCAGCGCAAGGGAGATGGAACAGAAACACGACAGCCGCGGCAACATCAGCAGCAGCAGGAACACCAGGCACAGGAGTGAGACGGTGGGCACGCAAATCTGCTTCCTCCATCTCTCAGCCACTCCGCCCAAGTGAGGCTGTGTGAGAACTTCTCAGTACACATTGTAAATACCATCTGTCACACTGCCTGCCCAGACGCGGCCTTCCTCCCTGGAAGGGAGTCGTGCTTTATTATTTATGCAGCATGCACCCTACTTAAGTGCCGTGCCACCGAGAGAGGGAAAGAAAAGCCCAGAAGAGTCCAGGACTCCGGGGATCCGCCCCTCAGATAGCAGCTGGGCAGAGGGGCTTGGCCATTATCTTTCTGGAGTGGGAGGGTTGCTTCAGGTCTCCTGGGGATTAGGTCTGCATCCTCGCCCTAGTTCTGCCACCAGCTTGCTGTGCGACCTTGGGCAAAGCAGCTCAACCCCGTGGGCCTCCGTCTTCTCATCTGTAACTGCAGAGGTCAGACTAGATGACTCGTGACATCTCTTCTGGCTCTGAAATTCAATTGCTCTCATTCTAATCCTTCATCCTCCTGCTGCCAGCTCAGAAGCCTGATCATTTCTGGTCAGCCCTTCTACCCAGTCTGGAGAGGACAAATGCACATCAGGATGGGATTCCTCAGCACTTGCGAGCAGGCCCAGGAGTCCGCAGGCCTGGGTTCATGTCCAAGCTCTGCCCACTATGTAGACAGGTGACCCTGGGGAAGGCACAGGTTCCTAACCTCAGTTCTGTCTTTTGCAAACCATGTGCGTGGGACTAGGGGATTTCAGTAGGAAAATCCATCTTGCAATTCTGCAATCTCTGATTTTCCCCTCCAAAACACTGCCGATGAACATTTTTACAGGCTGAGGCTCCAGACACAGAGATGAATTAGACCCTCACTGAAGTCTAAGTCGGGTGGAAGAGACATGCTAAAAAGCTAGGAAAAAACAAAAAATGGTACAGTGTGATGGGTACTGGGTAGAGATATATGCAGAGCACGCTGGGGCAGAAAGGGGGTCCAAGTAAGTGATGCCAGAGCGGAATTTTAAGAGACCACCAAGTAGGAGTTGGCCAGGTGGATGAAGCTTGATGCGTTCAAGACAGAGGCAACTGCATGTACTGAGGCAGGAAGGTGTGAATCTGCATAGAAACTGCCCGCTCGTTGTTAGGGTGATGGAGACATTCTGGGAGTTTCTGCACTGACTGCTTCCTCTCCCACCCCTTTGGAACAATCCAGCACTCCCTGAATGGGGATAAGGGGGGCTTATGGTTGACGACTCTGCTTGGCCCCCCTGTCCATAAAGCATCGTCACCAAGGAGATGAGAGACTCACAAGGCTCCCCTTCCATCTCCTGCCTTTCTCTATTCTCTAAATTAGAATCAGGAAAGCAGGCTGGAAATAGGGGGCTGGCTTGCGAGTGGCTCCAAGGTGACCCATAGTTCTCCAGCCTTGCATACCATCAGGCTGGGTCAGGGGAGGGACATGGCTTTGTGCAAAATGGGGGCCCAGAGGCTGGCTGGTGCGGGCAGTCTGTCTGGGTTTGCCGGGCAGCTTCTCGCATGTGGCCGGAGCACATGATCTGTCCTACAGCTGTGGCGGCCTGTTGTGGCTCCTCAGGGAGTGGGCCGAGTCCTCTGCAGAGCAATGGAGTTAACCTGTCCCTTCTCCGTGAAGGACGTCCTGCAACGGAAATGCACTTGTCCTCCCAGCCGCTCAAGCTGGTGGCTGCGGCGGAGGCAGCTCTGGTCTGCAGCTTGTATGCCTGCTCTGCATACTCCCAAATACATAAGAACAGCAGAGAGGAGACACGCAGGCGTCCGAGACATCCGTTAGCTGTGAACAGCCTCATAGGCTGCGAGCCATGGGGTTAACCAGGCTCGGGGAAAGCCAGTAAAGCGCCAGCAAGCATTCTACCGGCGTGGTTCACTGCAACAATTTATATCCAAGAGGAAGGGGCGGCAAGCCAGGGAAATACCAGAACCGCTGAAGGAGCGGGCACATTTGCCAGATGGTTCCTGAGGCACAATTGTATCTGCAGAGGAACGGTCTGCGGTGGGAGGTCCTTTCATGAGAGAGCAAAGGCACAGGCTGATGGCTCATTCATTATCCCAGGGCTCCTCTGGAGGAGGCTGGGGGTTGGAGCACACCCACGCTCGTCCTCGCTTCCCAGAACCTTGAGGCTGATTGCCTGAGGTTGAGGTGTCGAGGGGAATTGGGCCTCTCCGAGCACTCCAAGCTCTGTTTTTAGATGCCCGCCACCTGTATCTTCCTTCCCAGCTTAAGCCCATCAGTCCATCCTTCCAACTGCCAGCTGTCACTCTCTCTGCTTAATGTAACTGCATTTAGTCAATTACACAGCTGGGGCTCCTATGCTGAGTGTGGCTGTGCCGCCAGGACTGAACTGTGAGGTAATGGGGACGAGGCTGGGAGTGGGTTTGAAATTATTTGCTATATTAGCACAGAATTTGCCAGAGCTTGTTGTTTTTACCCGATAACACATGTGTCTCTTTTGTCTTTCTCTGTGAAACGAGATTGTGAAAAGTAGGGGCTATGTCTGTCTTGGCTTTGCTACATATTCCAAGTGGATGGATGGGTCAAAGCCTGAATCCCGAAGATGCCCCTGAGGTCCTTGGTCGCAGGGCAGAGGCGGGGAGGGTGAGTGGGCAGTCCACACAAAGGCATCCTGACAGCGGAGCCCAGTGGTACCCTTTGACTAGTGGTCTGTAACTTGCCCCCGCATAAGGACAGCAGCAGAGTCTGTGTGTCATGAGGCTGACCACTTATCAGGGTATCTGTAAGAGTCCATGCTACAGACCTCCATAAGGAAAGGATGCCTTTAGAATCACCTCACTTTCTCTACCTCTGAGAACGATGCCCTTTGATTATGGTATCCAGGGGGTTGGTCGAAAACACATGTCTTTATTCATACAGACCTCCATTTGCATCTAGCAAGATAACTTCCAGCAGGTTAGTTCACTTAGGCTCAATGAGCCTTAGTTTCTGTGGATTTGAATGAGGTTAATATGACCAGGGCTTCCCAGGTGGTGCTAGTGGTAAAGAATTCACCTGCCAATGCAGGAGACTCAAGAGACGTGGGTTTGATCCATGGGTCGGGAAGATCCCGAGGAGTAGGAAATGGCAACCCACTCCAGTATTCTGGCATGGGAAATCCCATGGACAGAGGAGCCTGACGGGCTACAGTCCGTGGGGTCACAAGGAGTGAGTGATGACTGACAGTGCACACACACACACACACACACACACAGACAGACACACACACAGACACACACACACAGACACACACACAGACACACAGACACACAGACACACACACACACACACACATAATATGACCCAGCTTGCCACATGCAGTAAAAGAGAAGAGACAGTGCCTGGCACAGAACACCTCTCAATCAGCACCTTTTTCATCCTCGATACTCAACACATGGCGTTGAATACATGAATAATTATTTCAGAGATTAATACACTTTGACATCTTTCCTGGATCCCTTCACATTCTGAAGAGCCCATATATTGCCTTTTTTTTTTTTTCCCAAACCAAAGAACCAAACTTGCAGTTTACAGCACTGGGGTCTAAAGCGTTATCCAAAAGATGGAGAAGTACCTAGGTTTATTTTTAAAAGAAAATACAAAGAAACTAGCTTGGGAAACAGTGCCACAAGATTTTATGTTTGACCTCTTTCTCCCCTCAACCCAGGAGGAACACAGTTGGTGCCTAATAGTTGCACACCAAAGGCTTGGCCTTCTGAGAGGCTTGGGAGTTGCGAGACTGGCTGGGAACCACGTGAAGTCCTGGAGCCACAGTGTCCTCTAGTGGGGAAAAGTAGCCACAGCAGCCCACAGAGCCAACCGAGCTGCAGTCCCTGGCTGGCAGTTCCCTAAAGGGCTCTGGGATAGGCCCCAGGGTGCAGTCACCAAGACTTGCAGGGCTGTCTTCCTGAATGGGAAATACACAAATGAACAATGCATATTCCAGGAAATGCTTTTCTGATTGTATTACTCAGAGGCAGCCGTTCTCATTCCTTAAAATGACTAGGCATTAGTCAGTGAGTGGGGTCTAGACAATGATTCCAGGCTGCCAGCCACACAAAAAGAAGCCTGTCATTCGCTTTCTCCGATGGAAGCACATAGCACCTCCTCTGAAGGATGTTTCTGAAAGAACTAACCCTGAGTCTGACCTAGTCTCTAGATCTAACCACCAATTCACAGGAAACACATTGATAGTTAACACATAAACTTACAGAGGAATATGTTGAAAACCACCACAGGGATGTGGTTAGAAGAAATTCAGACTGCGGAAAACTCTCCAGGACAAATGACCTCGTTTCTTCACCAATAAATTGCAAAGCAGAGAGGAAAAGAGCTGAATCTTTTTTTGGATCCTGATTTAAACAAAATGGGGAGAAAAACTTCTTTAAACAACTGGGGAAGTCTGAACTCTGTATTTTAATCTTGAGAAGTTGTTTATTTTTTTGTAAGTGTGAAAATGGTATAGTGTTTTTTAGTTTTTTTGACACTCCCTATCGTTGAGAGGTACATGCCAAAACATTTTCAGATGAAATGATGTGCTGTCGGAGATTGGTTCAAAACAATTTCAGAGTGGGTGGGGGAACAGATGAAATAAGACTGGTCGAGTTGATGATTTTTGAAGGTGGCTGATGGGTTCGCGAGGGTTCATTACGCTGTCTGCTTGTTTCTGTTTTTATTTGAACATTTTCATAATTAAAGGTAAAAAAAAAAAATCCCTACTGGAAAAAGTTTCCACCTTAATTCTCAAGAGAACCTGCCGATGGGTCCTTTAAAGCTTTATTCTTTGACTCTACGAGAAACATAGACTTCCCTGGTGGCTCAGATGGTAAAGAGTCCGCTTGCAATGAGGGAGACCTGCTTTCAGTCCCTGGGTCAGGAAGATCCCCTGGAGGAGGAAGTGGCAACCCACTCCAGTATTCTTGCCTGGAGAATCCCATGGATATAGGAACCTGGCAGGCTGCAGTCCATGGGGCCGCAGAGTCAGACAGACTGAACGACTAAGCATAGCACATGGGAAATGGGAGCCCAGTTTGACAACCTCTGTAGGATGGGGTGTTAGGGACTGCTTCCGCCTGGAGCACTTGAGAAATACGATCAGAATCAGATGGACTGCTGTGCTTCACAGCTGTACCACTTGAATGAGCTTCTGTTTTTTAAATAACTTTATGTATTTGTTTTGGGTTGTGCTGGGTGTTCATTGCTGTGCGCGGGCTTTCTCTAGTTGCAGCGAGCAGGGACTGCTCCTTGTTACGGTGCATGGGCTGCTCGTTGTGGGGGCTTCTCTTGTTGGGGGGCTTGGGCTCTAGATGCACGGGCTTCAGTAGATGCGGCACGTGGACTCAGGAGTTGCAGCACGTGCACACGGGCTTAGCTGTTCCGTGCCATGTGGGTGCTGCCTGGACCAGGGACTGAACCCATGCCCCCGGCACTAACAGGCAGATTCGTATCCACTGAGCCACAAGGGCAGTGCTGTTGTTTTATTTACTCCTGGATGATAGGGCGGGAAGAGGCCGAGAGCCAGTGGACACATCTTCTAAGGGACTGCTTTGGCAATGCTCTCATACAGGGGTGGGGGTTGCTCCCATGCTCTCCACAGTCTCTAGATGATCTGCACAGCCCTCTCTCCTCAGCGGTAACTCTTGACCCAAAACTGCCTCCAAAAAGGCAGTGGGCATCAGAGCATTGGTAAGTGGATAGATGGACTCAGCAAACTCCTGCCTCCTGCTTAACGCTCGTGCTCTCCTTTGCCGCTGGATTACATAAACACAGCTGTATCAGCAGCCCACCAGCTGCCAACTCTCCTAGAAGATATTCGGCATTTTCCCTCTTCTGGCTAAAAATAAGTGCCAGGCTCTCCTGAGCATCTGCAGGTGCTGTGCTAACTCTGTCATGCCAGGGTTTTCTTAAGGTGCTCTAGTTCGGAAATGAGGAGCTGCCTGTGCCAAGCCCAAGCCAGAAGCTCTGTTCTTTCTTTTGGGATGTGGTCCTAAGCAAAAATTAAAGCAGAAAGGAGCTTAAGAGGGCTTCCCTGGTGACTCAGATGGCGAAGAATCTGCCTGCAATGCCCAAGACCCAGATTTGATTCCTGGGTTGGGAAGATCCCCTGGAGAAGGGAATGGCAACCCGCTCCAGTACTCTTGCCTGGAGAATCCCATGGACAGAGGAGCCTGGTGGGCTACAGTCCATGGGGTCACAAAGAGTTGGACACAACTGAGCGACTAACACACACATATGATGCCACTGCTAACGGGTACTAACCTCAATCAAGGCATCTGACAGGGGACACTGGTTCAAGTCCCAGTCCTGCTACTCAGCTGGATCCATGACTGGTTACCCACATTCCTTTAGCTGCAGCTCTATTTTTAATGAGGATGATGATAATACTATATCTCTTGGATATGAGAATTAAACATGTGAAAAGAACTTTGGAAACAGCTCTATAAAATGTGCTAATTTCCCCCCCTTTTTATTATACTCTCCCACCCACCCCCTTGTGCCAACAGGCTTTCTTTATGTATTCACTAAACAAATATTTGAGTGTTTGCTATGTGCCAGGCACTGTGCAAGGACCTGAGGATAAAGCTGTGAACAAATAGAAAACAAATTCTGCCCTACAGAGTTTACAGTGTTGGGGAAACGACTAACAAAATTACTTATAAAAAAAGTATAGTGTGAAGAGTGGTGATAAGCGTAATAGAGAAAGATAAAGCAAGAATTCAGGATAGAACTACCACATGATCAAGCAGTCCCCCTCCTGGGCATATATCCTGAAAAAATAAAAACTCTAATTCTAAAAGATACATGTGCCTCAACATTCATAGCAGCAATATTTACAACAGAACCAAGACGTGGAAGCAACCTAAGTGTCCACTGATAGATGAATGTATAAAGAAGCTGTGGTATTTATATATGCAATGGATTATTACTCAGTCATAAAAGGAAGGAACTATTGCCATCTGTAGCAACATGGATGGACCTAGGGAAGACTGTTCAATAGGAAAAGGATAGTGTTTTCAACAAATGGTGCTGGAATGATTGAATATCCACATGCAAAGCAGATATTCAGTATATATAAGCTCATATAATACAAAAAATTAACTCAAAAGGGACCAAAGGTTTGAATGTATATAAGAGCTAAAACTCTCAGAAGAAAACATAGGTATAAATATCAGTCACTTTGGGTTATGTAACAGTTTCTTTGATATGTTACCAAAAGCACAAACAACACAACAAACACATAAGTAAATTAGACTTCTTCAAAATTAAAAACGTATGTGTTTCAAAGGTCTCTGCTAAGAAAACGAAAAGACAACTCACAGAATGAGAAAATAAACTCTTACAACTTAACAATAAAAAGATAACAATTTTTAAATAGGCAAAGGACTCAGACATTTTTCTAAAAAGGACATACTAATAACCAATAGGCCCATGCAAAGACACTCAGCATCACTAGTCATTAGAGAAATGCAAATCAAAACCACAGTGACATACCAGAAGACATGGGAGAAACTTTCAAGCAATGCTACTGTAAAGGGGAAGAGACGGCAAGGGACAGGAAGCTAACTTTTTTAAATGGCAGAAATAACAATATGCTTGTATAAGAACATCTAGGGGAGGGTGGTTCTCTAACACCCAGGGAACATCCAGTGGTTAGAGCTCTGAGTTCCTACTGCCGAGGGCCCAGGTTCAGTCCCTGGTTAGGGGACTAAGATCCCCTGAGCCAAAACAAACACACAAATCCAGAAGGAAAAAAAAAAAAAGTTGATGACGGTGCAGGGTGGGGAGGGAGGGAGAGAGAGACAAAGAAAGAAAAAGAATTGCTGGAGGGTGCAGATGAGAGGGGCTGGAAGCTAGTGCTGAAGTAATGGGGCTGCCTTGTGGACAGTTTATCTGTAGTAACAGGAGAGAAAGGACAACAGACACAAAATGCTGATATACACGGTGTGGGAGCTACAGGGGGTTCTCTTCCAAGTGCCTTCCTTCAGAGAACTCAGTCTATTTTCTTTGACCATCTTGCTCCTATCTCAACACACACCTTCAAAGAAAGCAAACTAGCTTCAAAGAAAATTAGCAAACCAATCCCCAGAAATTATCTGCCTGGGTAGCTTTCATTCCACTCAAACTGGTCATTCTTTTACCCTGAATTCTTGCAACAATGTTATTTATCTGTTATTTTAATCTATTTTTAAATTAAATTTTATTATTGAAGAGTAATAGTTGCACAAATGAAATTCAAAAGTTCAGAAGCCAATCTCTCTCCTACCTCAAGGCCAGTTTATTGTATATCTTCTAAGAGATAATCTACATATGTGAGACCATATGTGTGTATATTTGCATATGTCTCCCTCATTGCTTTTTTAAACCACAAATGGTATCCAGACTTTCTGTTCTGCATCTTGCTGTTTTCACTGAATATGCATCTTGGAGAT